>NW_006922021.1:752045-761474 GCF_000298275.1 Orycteropus afer afer
TTTAAACACCAGAGGCTCAGCCTCAAAACTCACGTCTACATGTCACCACAGTAGGACAAACCGACAGACAAGTTTGTCTTGCTGTTGGAGACCTCTTGTATCACTCCCACCTGGGTCCCTGTGGCTGACTGTTCCTCTGTCTGGCTTCCTGGCTTTCAATCCTCTTTCTCCTGCTCTTCTGGCCTGCTGCTTTGGGCATCCCTGAGTTGTCTCTCCTCACCTGTATCCCTGGGGCTTTCTATACATAGCAGAGAAATTTTGAAGATGAAATTGAGTGCCTATTAAATTAAATCAACATGAGTAGAGACTCTAGACAGGGAAACATTGGATAAAGGGCATTGAATAGCAGGACAATAATTCCAGATTTATAAAACAGTTATCAGCCAAAAATCAAAGTGGACCAAAATGTAGAAATTATAGTACTCAGTGATACGCTGGATTACACCATCTATCAAATCATAGGCATTCAGTAGATATTTTTGAACAAATGAACTTAGTACACCATGATTTTAAGTTTAAAATAGTTTACTGGAGAACATAAATCACACAATAAGTCCAGATTCAGAGCATTTTCTAAAAGGACTGCTAGAATATTAATGAAAAGAAATTCATAACGACAAATGAGTAAACCCTGGCCAGTAGAGCAGACATTATTGTATTTGATAAACTGAATGAAACCATGGTATGCATTGATATATTATTGATATATTAGTGGAATCACCACCAGAACCTACATATCCACATGCAAGTAGACAAATGACCGTCTATGAAAAAAAAATCAAATTTAAATCTGTGCAGACACAAAATAAAGCCAGTAAAATTGATACCTCTGTGGATTAACAGACATTTACAGCAGTTCTCAAAAGATTCTTTCCATGGATTAATTGATAAGGTTATATTTACTGAGCTGCTGTTTTGTGATAGTTGCTACCCTAAGAGATCATCATATGATAGTGTAAAATGATGAGAATAGTACTAGTAGCAATAGGATTGTCACAATATGTCTAATTTCAGGGGGATAATGTGAATCAAGATCTGCCCAAGCTCGGGACCATAGTCACAAGGGACATCAAGCTCAATTGGTATAACATGCTACACAAAACATTGTTCCACCTCCTGTTTTGGTGAGTAGTGATCTTAAAAGCTTGCAAGCTGCCATCTAGATGCAATGATGAATCCCTCCTCATCCAGAGCAAAGAAGAATGAAGAAAACCAAAAATTCATGGAAACAATTAGTCCTAGCGACTGGTACACCATGCGATCCTCAGCCTATATGACTATGAGACCAGAAGAACTAGATGGTATCTGGCTACCACTATCAACCACTTGGAGGGGGATCTATGTAAGAGATCCTGGACAGAGAGGGAGAACAATGTGGAATGAAACTCAAAATCATTTGGAAAAAAAAGGGGGGACCAGGTTTGCTGGTCTGATAGAGCCTGGGGGAACCCCTGAGACATGGCCCCTAGCTGCCCTTCAGGTCTGGAATTGAACCCACACCTGTGGCTTCCAGCCAAACAAAAGACAGGCATATGAGTTGAACATTTACCTGAGGTAGATACACTCCTTGGAGAGAATAATCATGGGAGAAAGAAGGGCTGTTTATGCACAGGGAGACAGCTCAGAGGGCAGGAGTGCATGGAGGAATGGACACAGGGAAGAGGTAGCTATCAGGAGGAAGTGGGAGGGGAGCTGTTGCATTGTGGTAAATTGTAGTCAGTGTCATGAGACAAAGTGTATGTGAACTGCTGTATGGAAAGTGAATTTGCTCTGTAATTTTCACCCAAATCACAATTTTAAAAAAAAAGATCTGCCCAAGGCTGATCCTTATGAGGTGGAGATCAGACACCTCCACTCTCCAACCTTGTACCAATTTTAACACCAGCTGTCCCTCCTACAGCACTTTCTACTTCTCTTCTGGGTTTGTTAATCCATTGCAATGGCCACAGAAAACTCACAGACTATACTTACAGTTAGGAGCTCTGGTAGGATAGTGCCTAAGGCACTTGACTATTAACCAGAAGGCTGGCGGTTCAAACCTACCAGCTACTCCTCAGAAGGAAGGTTGGGCAATCTACTTCTGTAGTGATACCACCTTGGAAACCCAAGGAGGGGTTGCTATGAGTCCAGTCTGACTCGACGGCACATAACAACAACAACAATATACTTACAGTTAAGTGGTTTATTAAGGAACAGGGTACAACTCAAGATCAGGAACAGGAAGCATACAGGATTTAGCACACAATTACTCTTAAGTCCTCTTGACCATGAAGTCACCTTTCTCTTTCAGGATAGGCCTCCTCTTGACAAGCCCCCCCCCCCCCCAGGAAGGCTCCTCTCAGCTCTGCTGCTGAGCCTCTGCCAAGCCTGTCACCACTGGCTCTACTGCTGGCTTCCTTTTGGGCTTACTCCCACTGGCTTTGCCTCTGGGCCTCTTCTGGGCCTCTCACTGTCTTCAGTGTTACAGCTCTTAACCGGTGTTGTAACTTTTTTAGGAACTTCCTTGCCTTCTCTCTATATGTACTTTCTGCTTTCATCCTTCTGTTTCTCTTCCTCCTTCTTTCTGTCTGCTAAACCTCAGTGGTGTTAGCTGTATATATATACAAACTCCTTGTAAATTTCAAGGCATGGCCCTCCTATCAGGGCCATGAACTGACCAATCCTCTCTTGGAAGGCCACAGACAGTTCATTTGCATAGTAGGTAGGTATGGCTGAGCCAAAACTCATCTCATTTCCATAGTCTATTGACTAATCCCTACAAGGTGCACACCAATGATAGGGCAGGCTGCAGGCCAGGACCAGACAAAAAATATCAAAACCAAGTTGTTTACAGCTTACCCAGGAAATGTCAATCAACCTGAGCAAGTGTAACAAACCCTCAAGGGTAGAAAACTAGGGCAAAGATAATTCCTCAAGGCTTAGGATAAAAATCTCTCAAGCTGTTTTTCCAAAGAAGCAACACAAAAGGCTACATAAAGGAATTCATTTAACCACAGATATTAATTTAGAAGGAAACCATTTTAAATTATTGTTTTGGTCCTCTAATGACACTCTACCAGGAATACCACAAGTGGATGGCTTGAACAAACAGGGATTTATTCTGTTGCAGTTTAAGAGGTTAGAAGTCCAAGTGTGTGAAAGCCCCTTGACCTTGGGCTTCAGATCTGCCTCTTGCTCCCAGCATACTGAAGCTGGACACTTCTCTTAATTCAGACAGTTGCTGGCTGCTGCTGAGGCTGACAAACCCAAGGTCAACAAGTAAAATGGCACAGTCCCAAAATTGTCAAGCAATATGGCAGGCCACTAATTCAAATCCATTAACAGTCCCAAGATTGGCAGACAACATGGTAGGCCATTGAGATGACGACTCAGCCAAATGTAGGATCCAGATGTGCCAAAAGCTCAAGACCTTGCTCAAAGTGTCTTCTGATCTACTAGAAGGAGATCACATCGCTAAGGAAGCTACTCAGCTGCTCACAATAGATTCCACCATGGAGTTGATTACCGGTCTCATCACGGGGAACAGCAAGATCCAGCTGCACAGCCACTTAATCAGGCCCAGCCAAGTTGATAAGCAATCTTAACTACCACAATTATATTCTCCTTCTCTGGACAGAATTTTTTTTTTTTTTTTTGACAATTTCTTCTTCACTCTCCATATCAGATCCATTGACTTGTGACAAAATATATCTCAAATCTGTTCACTTTTGCTTCTTTGCTACCATTCAAATCTAAGTTATCAGCAGTTGTGTGGCCACTGCAATGACCTGCTAACTAGGCTCCTAACTCATGCTTAGGAGCTCTGGTAGTATAGTGCCTAAAGCACTTGACTGATAACCAGAAGGCTGGCGGTTCAAACCCACCAGCCACTCCTTGGAAGGAAGATGGGGCAATCTACTTCCGTAGTGATACTGCCTCGGCAACCCAAGGAGGGGTCTCTATGAGTCGGGTCCGACTCAACGGCACATAACAACAACAAACAACAACTCATGCTTAAACCCTCTCCAATCAATCACTACTGTGATAATGAGCTCTACGAGTTACAATCAACTCAACAACGATGAGTGTTGTTTATTCATTTATTTAGAGGCAAAGAAGTTCAAGAGAAGAAGAAAATTAAGGCTTTTTTTAAAAAAAAAAAACAAAAACCTTTGTGTTCTTAAGTAAAAAAATGACAATATGCTTTCCCATTTTTAATAAGGCAGAAGTCTTGAATACCTTACTGGAATGAGAAAAAAATTATACAGGCAGTCCTTGGATTACAAACAAGTTCTGTTCCTAAGTCTGTTTTTAAGTTGAATGTGTAAATTGGAACATTGAAGTACAGTCCGTATCTAACATCAGTTAGTCAAATGTTTGCCTTAGTATATATTATACATGGTATCTTTCTATGCATAAAAAACACTTCCACATACACTAAAAATCTTTTGAGATATAAGTTGCAAAGTAGCACCTGTTTGTTATTACAAACCATTGTAAGTACCTTGTATTTTTAATATAATAGGCTTTATAGGGGTTGGTTAACAACTGCAGGTTTTATGTAAGTTGGACATTTGTAACCCAAGGACTACCTGTATGTTAATTTTTGTTGCTATTGTTTTAGATACTAAAATGGCAGTTCAAACCACCAGCCACTCCTTGGAAGGAAGGTTGGGCAATCTACTTCCGTAGTTATACTGCCTCGGAAACCCAAGGAGGGGTCGCTATGAGTCGAGTCCAACTCGACAGCACATAACAACACCAACAACAACAACAACAAAATGTATTATACTAAAAGAAGTTGTAAAATTATAGCTTGCTATGTTAAGGAGAATTTTATATATTAAGTTAGTTGTAATAATGAGATTTTATAGACATTGAAATACATTACTCTAAAAAAAGGTTGTAAACCAATAGCTTGGAATGTCTTTAAGTAGGAGACATACCTAGAGGCTGTGAGTTTTCCAGAAGGAATCACTATATATCTCATGATTTTGTGTATAATGATTTTGCAAAGATATACTTGAATGTTTTAAATACTTTAATAGCTTGGCAAAAACAAAAATATTTTTAAAAATTTAAAATTTAAAGCACCATATGTGCTTAAATTTTAAAATTTCAACTTTCATCTAAAATTCTCTAAAAAGCATTCTCTCTCTACACATACATAACAAAATCCAATCTTCCATTGTTATGGGAAATAATTTATTTTCCTTTTCCTTTTGTTAAAACTTTTCTAATAGAGGAGGATATTTCTATTTCAATATAATATATATGCCTAGAAAAACACACAAATAAATAACTTACTGGTTTCACTTTCCTGCCAAGAATTCCAATAGACAGCTTCCAGGGCTGTAGCATTCTATTCATTTTAAAGAGGTTTCATCCATGATGTGATTTATTGAATATAAGAACTTTGTAATAACATTTTGGAAACCCCTTGAAGAATCAAGGCAAACAGATTACTGCATTCAATGCCCAAAGATTTTATTTCTCATTGGACTTCCATTTCCACCTTATCTGCATAGTAATAATCTTTTCTATTTCTATTGAAATAAATCATCACAAAATTTCAGTTATACAATTTATTCCAAAGAAATTTATTTGATTTGCTTTAAAATAACAAGAGTAGATTTATTTTATATTATTGTGAACTTTAATAAGGAAGTATAATAATTAAAATCAATACAATTATTAAATGGGTACTAAATGAGTAAAAACTTCACGCTTATAGATAGATTTCTTTCTAGCTTCACAGAACAAACCTTCCATTATTTATTTTCTATATTTAAATACTATTTTATATTAGTTGTAGAAATATTCATGTTAGGATAGCATAATGGGATAATCAAAATGCATAAACCAGAAGACCATGGGGATAAATTTAATGGATATATTTCTAATCTATTTCTTGAAGTTATTCAAGCAGCTAAACTTGAGCACAACCTGGTTCTTATGTGTAATTATAAACCTGTGAGACTTATACACCATCTCTAGATAAAAAGAAAAAGATAGCATTGAAAATCTGTCCAGTAAGACAAAAGCTAAAATCAGATTATCCAAACTAATTTCACACATTTTAAGTGTTCCTTGTCAGCATAAAACCCAAGGCATACCATGGGAAGCAAAATATTTCAAGTACCTTAACTGCTGGCTTAGTTTGCATAAATGAGGAGCAAGTTGGGTCAAGGGGAGGGGAGTCATTTCAGATCTCATCTGCAAGACCTGAAACACTAATGAACTAATGGCATCCTTTGACTTGAAATGAACAAGCACATAACTTATGTAGCCAAAGACTGTAGAAAAATAAACGTGGAAAATCTTCTTTAGGAAATTGAAAGGGAAATGAACATGAATATGATTAATGATAATGTTCTATTTTTCATCCTGAAGTTTTGCAGTATTTATTTTGAAATCAGGAGAATGTCACACACAGTGAATATGAATATGTAACTGATCCCCTGTGTTTAAGGACAGCTTGTCTGTCATAACTTCTTCCCAGAGATTTATATATATAAATCTCTGTAATTTACTGGCCACACTTAAATCAGTGACTTTTATGGTTTTATATGTATGCTTACTGTGTATTATATGTGAATTGTTATTTAAAGAACTGATTCATTTAATGTTTACATTGAAATACAAGATGTCTTTAAGGTAGCAATAGTGGCCTTAACAAAGAGAAGCTAATGTTGAAGAATCTTTTTGGATTCACTGTGGTAGTTAAGGTTGTGTGTCAACTTTGCTAGGCTGTGATTTTGAGTGGCTTGGCAGCTGGATGTAGTTATTCCTCATGATACGATTAGATGTATATGATCAATGCTATGGTAGAATCTGTTTTAAGCAGATAATTAGTTGAAGGGGAGTTGCCTTTGAGTGTGGCCTGCTTCCAGTACATACAGAAAAGCTTTGGGAAAGGTCTCCAGCTTTTTGGCTCATTGTGGATCCTGCATTTGGCCAGTCCTCATCTCCAGTTCCTGGATTTGAACCAGTGGCCTGCCATGTTGCTTGCCAATCTTGGGATTGTTGCCTTCACAGCCTGTGAGCCAACAATCTGCCATTTTACCTGCCAACTTGGATTCATCAGCCTCAGCAGCCAGCAGCTGCATGAGTCAGGAGAAACCTCCAGCTTGCTATAGCAGGCCTGGAAGGCAGAGCTGAAGCCCAAGAGCAAAGGGCTTCCATTCAGCCCATAGAGCCAGCCTTCTCAATTCAAACTTGTAGCCTCCTAAGCTGTAAGAGTAAAAATTTCTATTTGTTGAAGCTATCCATCTGTGCTATTTCTGTTATAGCAGTACTAGAGAACTAAGACAATTCATCAGTTAGACCATTAAAAACATAGATTCATTAAAGGAAGGCTGTACTAAAGGGCCATTTAGTGTACCATGAGACACTAAAGTTTTTTTTTATTGTGTACAATGAAAGAATTAAATTTTGAACATTATTTTTCAGTTTAGACTAGAATAAGAAATATTACTGAATACTTTGACTTTACATGGTCATTTTCCAAAGTGAGTTTTATAGAACATTCAATTCATGAGATTACTAGATGTTAGATGCGGGGAAAAAAAGTATCCTATAGTTCCATAGTTTAGGAGATAATGAGTTAAAGACTTTCAACAGAATTTCTTAAAGCCTTTTATACGCTAATCCAAATGCTTCATCTACAGTGTGGGAGATGAGAGAAATGATAAGCAGTAGATAATAAACTTGTTGGACCATGAAAGAATTTCTTTCTAAGGATATATTATGGATTTAGAATTTATGTTAATGTTTTGATGAAGATGAGAAGATAAAAAGCATAAATTTTAAAATAGTACCCATTTCTCTATAATAATTGTTAAAGAAAATATTTTCTAAGAGCTTAAGTGTAGAAAAATGTCATGGTTCTAGAGTCATGAAAAGTTTCCCTCTTATTAAGAATCATTTCGAAAAATTAGTTAATTTCTCCTTTTATCAAAACCCAGTGGCTTCAAGTCGATTCCAACTCTTAGTGACCCTATAGGACAGAGTAGAACTGTCCCATAGGGTTTCCAAGGCTGTAAATCTTTACAGAAGCAGATTGCCTCATCTTTCTCCTGAGGAGTGATTGGTGGGCTTGAACTATCGCATCACTATTTTCCAATGACGTCATTTTAAATAAGACTGTTCTACAACAACAACAACATCAGTTTATGGAACTCTCCCAAACTTTGGACATCCCAGTCCTTAGAAACCACTGAGTTTTAAAGTTAGGAACCATAGAGCTGAAACAAACAATTGCCACTGAGTTGCTTCTGACTCATAGTGATGCTCTAGGACAGAGTAGCACTGTCCCATAGGGTTTCCAAGGCTGTAGATCTTATGAAACAGACTGCCTTATCTTTCTCCCAAGGAGCTAATGGTGGGTTCGAACCATGGACCTTTTGGTTAGCAGCTGAAAGCCTTAACTACTATAATACCAGAGCTCCTTTCAGAGATAAAACTTACTAATATTTAAATTACTTAAGAAATCATACTCAAAAATCTGATAAACAGGTTAACCATTTGCACCATCCAAGTACTTCAAGTTTGCACAGACAGGATTATTTCTAATAGTTTTTAAAAATTAAGAGGCAATTACATTGCGTTGAAATGGATTACATTCACATTTGGCACTCTTAATTGCCTGTACTTTTACAATGTTTAAAAGTGAAGAAAGCAAATGATGACTTCTTGGTTTTCTAGTGTCAGGCCATAGTTAGCTGTCAACCAAACATACAGCAGTTCGTGTGTTTAAAGCCCAAAGCCAACAAACGCCATTCTTCCATTTCAATGTCACTGAAATAAATGAAGGCAATCATATCAGGTGGAAACTCTATGCCTATTTGGGGAGCTAAGTAATCACATCTGTCAGACCCCTGGTTGGATGGATGAAATAAAATCAGCAAAAGGTGTAAGATAAGGCATTGCCCGTAAGCTCAGTTGTCAGAAGCAAGAGAATGTTTCACCTCATAGAAATGGAAATAACATGTTCAATTATTTTTTTTCTTTTAAGTATTTTTGAAAACTAAAGTGATTATAAGGTGCCCTGGTGGTACAGTGGTTAAGCTCTCGGCTGCTAACCTAAAGGTCAGCGATTCGAACCCACCAAGCACTCCATGAAAGAAAAAAGTGGCAGTCTGCTTTAGTAAAAATTTACAATATGAGAACTCTATGGGGAGGCTCTACTCTGTCCTATATTGCTGCTATGAGTGGGAATTGACTTTACACCAGTGAGTTTAAAGTGAATTTAATATACTGTGGTAGTTAAGAGTTGTGTGTTAACTTGGCTGGACCATGGCTTTGAGGGGCTTGGCAGCTGTGTATCCCTATGATGAGACTGTAATCACCTCCATGGTGGAATCTGCTGTGAACAGCTGAGTAGCTTCCTTCAGAGTGTGGCCTGCTTCCAGTATACAAGAAGTTTTGAGACAGGTCTCTAGCTTTCTG
>NW_006922021.1:761824-783349 GCF_000298275.1 Orycteropus afer afer
TGGAAGTTCTAACCCACCAGCCACTCCTCGGAAGGAAGGTTGGGCAATCTACTTCTGTAGTGATACTGCCTCGGCAACCCAAGGAGGGGTCGCTATGAGTTGAGTCCGACTCGATGGCACATAACAACAAAAACAACAGCCCCCTAAACTCTAAGAGAATACATTAAACCCATCCACTTATGGTATTTCTATTATAGCAGCACTAGAGGACCAAGACATATACCTTCAGTTACTTTGAAGGTTAGAAAACGTTATTTGAGTAAACAATGAATGACATATGGTCATGGGAATAGAATGATCACAGTTTTTAGAGACTGGGAAAAGTAACAGGAGAAATGTCATGAACCTTCTCAAGAAATTTTAAAATTGAACAAGCATCAATGTACCTTGACATAGAACAATGGGTATCACTGCTGATGTCATATGGATCTTGACTATAAGCAAAAAGTTCTACAAAGACATTTACCACCACTGCATGGATCATGACAAATTATGGATATCATTGCAAAGAATGGGAATTCCAGAATACTTAATTGTGCTCACATGGAAATTGTATATAGACCATGAAACAGTCATTCGGACAGAACAAGGGGCTACTCCCTGGCTTAGAATCAGGAAAAGTGTGCATCAGGGTTATAACCTTTCACTGTATCTATTCAATCTGTATGCTGAGGAAATAATCTGAGCAAATAATTTGCTGACCAAATAATCTTCACAAAGCCAGACTATTGAAGAAGGATGTAGCATGAGGATTGAAGAAAGCTCATTAACAATCTGTGATATGAAGATGACATAACGTTGTGTGCAGAAAGTGAAGAAGAATTGAAGCACTTACTGATGAAAATCAAAGACTACAGCCTTCAGTATGAAATACAACTCAACTAAGAAAACAAAATCCTCACAACTGGATCAATAAGCAACATCATGATAAATGGAAGAAAGACTGAAGTTGTCAAGGATTTCATTTTACTTGGATCTACAATCAACACCTGTGGAAGCAGTAGTCAAGAAATCAAATGATGTATTTCATTGGGCATATCTGCTGCAAAATACCTCTTTATATCGTTAAAGAGCAAAGACGTCACTTGAAAGACTAAGGTGTGCCTGACCCAACTCATTGTCTTTTCAATAGCTTCATATAATGGTGAAAGCTGGACAATGTATAAGGAAGACTGAAGAATTAATGCATTTGAATTATGATGTTGGTGAAGAATATTGACTATACCATGAACTGCCAGAAGAATGAACAAACCTATCTTGGATAAGTGCAGCCAGAAGGCTCGTTAGAAGCAAGAATGGCTAGACTTCATTTCTCGTACCTTGGTCATGTTATCAGGAGGGACCAGGCCCTGGAGAAGGATATCATGCCTGGTAGAGAGTAAATGAAAAGGGGAAGACCCTAAAAGGAATGGATTGACAACAATTGTCTCAAGTATAGCAATGATTGTGAGGATGGCACGGGACCAGGCAGTGTTTCACTCTGTTGTACATAGGGTCATTATGAGTCAAGACTAAGTTTACAGCATCTAACAACAAAAACATCCATGAATGGCTTAGCTAGTTTTAAATAGAGGCAAGGGATGGCCTTTACATAGAATGTATGTGTGCATGTATGTATATATGTTTTCCTTCTTTGACAGAATGAAATTATCAGAAGCTAAAAGAGGAAATACAGTATTTCTCTTTCCTAGAAATACGTATTGACAAAGTGAAGTATCAATGACTTGAGCTCACTTGAGTCAAGCCATATAGTGACTGAGAACAGGGAGGAGTATATGTCCCTGCCATTTACTCTTTCCCATTAAGATTCCTAAAAAAAGGAGGGGGAAAAAAATAACCAAAATCCGAAGTATATGGGAGTTGGTCAAGCAATAAAAATCGGCTTTGATACTTGTAAGTTAAAATTATAAAATAAATCCTATTGATCTAAATACAGGGTTTCTCAAAAGCAGCACTATTGACATTTGGAGCTAAATAATTCTTTGTTGCCAGTGGCTTCCTTGTGTATTATGTTGTTGTTGTTATTTGCCATTAAGTCAGACCCGACTCATAGAGACCCCTCCTTGGGTTTCTGAGGCGGTATCACTATGGCAGTAGATTGCCCAACCTTCCTTCCGAGGAATGGCTGGTGGGTTTGAACCACCAGCCTTCTGGTTAGCAGTCAAGTGCATCAGGCACTATTCTACCAGAGCTCCATTATAGAGTGTTGCAACAATCCTGCCCTCTACCCACTAAATGTCAGGGAGCTCTGGTAGCATAGTGGCTAAGACACTTGCCTGCTAACCAGACGGCTGGTGGTTCAAACCCACCAGCCACTCCTCGGAAGGAAGGTTGGGCAATCCTACTTCCGTAGTGATACTGCCTCGGAAACCCAAGGAGGGGTCTCTATGAGTCGGGTTTGACTCGATGGCACATAACAACAACAACAACAACCCACTAAATGTCAGTAGCATCCTCCCCAGTTGTTACAATCAAAATATCTCCAGATATTGCAAAATTTTCCCTGCTTGAAAACCACTGGCAGATTCCAGTGGCAAGAGTAAAAATCAATACTCAGATGGTAGAAAAATATTGTGTTTATAGTGTAAGTAACATTGAAATGGAGACATTTTCCAGAATTGCTATGTGTTTTTTACCTAAGGCACTCTGGTGGTGCAGTGGCTAAGGCATTCGGCTGCTAGTGGTCAGTGGTTCAAACCAACCAGCTGCTCCATGGGAGAAATATGATGTAGTCTGCTTCCATAAAGATTTCAGCCTTCGAAACCCTACACTGCAGTTCTACTCTGTCCTACAGGGTCGCTATGAATCAGAATGTACTTGATGGCAGTGGGTTTTTGGTTTTCACACAAGAGAAATTAGTGCTTCTGTGCAACGAAAATATGTACAAGAACATTAATAGCAACTGTATTCACTATCATCAAAAAGTGTAAACTACCCAAATGCCCATTAACACTTAAATGGACAATTGTGATATATTCATAACAATGGAATACTACTCAGCAATAAAAAATAAAACAATCTATTTAACATATAGCATAATGGATGGTTCTCACATAAATTACTTTGTGTGAAAATATCCAGAGTCAAAAAGTATATATTATGTGATTCTATTTGAACAAAGTTCAAAATATACATAGCATCAGAGGTTGCAAGTGGTTACTTTGAGAAAGAGGAGTGATTATTGATTTTGAGGAGCATGAAGGAGATTTGTAGGGAACTGGAAATATTCTAAATATTGATCCAGGTGGTAGATACATAGATGTGTACATATGTAAAGACTCATTGGGATATATATTTAAGATTTTTGCTTTTTCTGCTATGAGTTATGAATCAACAAAAAGTAAATATTAATGAAAATATGTACTGTAGGCAATGTATGGTAAGAAAATCTCTAGAAAACTCTGAATGTTATCATTTCAATTTTATGACCATTTTTGACCTATAGTTGAGATTTTACACACACACACACACAAACACACACCCTCCACATTTGAAAAGAGTAGAAGGTCTTTGCAAATCTGCTCAGATACAGACACTATTCTAGCAATTAACACATATTATTTTAATTTTTATAATATCACTGAAAAGTAGTCATATTAATACCTGCTCCCCAGTTGGGAAAACAGGTCCTGAGCAATCAGTCACTTGTCCAAGATCAATTAAATTTTAGCTGACCAAGCTGGGATTCAAACTTAGTTTCCTCCCACTCTGAATATTCTGTGATGTCATGTCATCTCTTCTGTAGTTTATATATAGATATGTGTCCACACATATATTTACTATTTTGGAAAGTATAAAAATTAGTATGTGAAGCTAAATAGGTTAGGTACTTTTTATAGCACTGGGCAACTTTTGACCATTTGCATATTCAACCTACATGAATAAGCTGATATAGAGTGAGTGGGTGCACATATACTGAAAATCAAGTATTATTTTAATTCTGCATTTTTCTGTTGACTGGGAAATAGGTACCATAGCAACAGAGCTGTTTAAACCAAATTCCCATGAAAGAGAACTGTTTTGCAGGAATAGATTTTAGAATACCTCTATATATCCAGAGAGTTATATTATATATATATATACACACATACACACACCTACATATATATATTTAGCCATGTCCCTAAATTCTCACTACAGGAGACATTTAGAGAAAAATATATACATGTTATAATTCTTTTGAATGCTGTTAATGTATAAGCATATATGTGAGTTGTAAACAAAAAAATCAATTTCAAAAATCTTTTAGGGTGGATTTTTGAATCCTAATATTAATCTATATTAATTTTGACTCTTCTTCTCCTTTGAGATCCACAGTAAGTTCCATGGATCTCCCGCCTTCCATGAATTTGTTACATAGCCTCCTCCTTATTGTTCCATTGCTATCACCTCACTAAACCAAAAACCCAACCCACGGCCATCCAGTTGATTCCAACTCACTTCAATTGTCCTTTCCCTGACCTCTCTACCTTATGTAGGTATAAACAGGAAGGTGAAGAAGGGCTGTGGAATCATACAACGGGGCTTGAAACTTCAATCCAACAGTAAGTTATGAACCAGACACAAAGATAAAATTGTTATCTCCATTTTAGACATCAGAAAATTAAGGAACAGGGAAAGTTAAGTGACTATTGAGTTTATATACATAAGGATGTCTTTTTCTTAAAGGAGATGCCAGCCAGAAATGATTAAGGAAGCTACTCACATTTCATTCTGAGGTCATATGTTTCCATTCTTCTATTTGCACAGGGAGAGAGACTTGATTAGGTTTAATCTCTAATATGTCCTTTTAATTTATTTTATCATCTGTGGAATCAGACAACCCAACAAATGAGGGCTACTTGATTTAATAAGGATACATTCTTTCATAGCTCAATAAGTAATTTCACGGCTCAGCCATCCATCCATTCATTCATTCTTCTGGTACTTATACTAAGCACCCACTAAGTGCCAGGCATTGTGCTCAGCATTGATAATACTACAGAAAAGAGAGAACAGTTGCTTGTCACATAAGGGCCTCAAAAGCTCAAAGAGTTAAATATATGCCAAGGTGCAATAGTGCGAAAAGTGCTAAAAAGCAAAAACAGTTTGCTATAGGCAAACATAAAGGAACCATTGAGCAACTAGGTGACACAGATGGATCAAAGGTGGACTGGCAATGTTTCAAAACATGATCTCTGAATCTTATCTTCTGGTCCATCCCTTAAATTGTTATCTCCTGACTTATTTACCCTGAGTCATTTCAACAGAGGTTTGCAAGTCTAGTTTCCACCTAAGTACCTTCCAGTTTTGGTCATTCAACTCAAAAGTGCTAAAGTAATTCAGAGAGAAGAGCATGGAAATGTTGCCTACAAGTTTTATGTATTTATTTGCTTGTTTTTAACAGAAAGGAGCTCACAGTCATAAGTCTAAGACTTAGAATCAAATGATTATAAATAAGTATTTGTTAAACAGGTATCAAATATGCCCTGCACTTTTCACAGTATTGCTGGATAAAGATTAGGGCATGTTAGTGCACCAGGATTTTGAAATTCAGTAGTGGAGATAAAATTAGCATGTAGGAAACAATTAGTGATTAAGTGCTAACCTATGTGTTATTCTCCATAGGAGTTCAGAGAAAGAGTAGAGTTTTTGATTGACTGTATATTGTGAAGGATGGTTGAATAGAAAAAGGTAAGGTGAAATAGCATTCCATGTACAAGAACCATAGGAGTAATGGGAAAACCAGTATGGAATTTGTCAAATACAAATGAGTGAGAAAGAGTGATTTGCTATCCAACCGGGTTGACCAGGGAGAGGAGAAGGTTGTTCATGAGATGACAGTAGGAAACAAGGTGGGCATTATGTGGCATCTAATAGGAAAGCACAAGTATGGGTACAGGGAGATGGATATCAAGTCTCTAACTTAGATAACTGACATGAATCAGAGGGAAAAACAGGATTTATTAAAAATAAATTTACAAACATTTCAAGAGCACAGTAATTTTATCTGAATCCAATTTACACCACAAGCCCATTGGTCCAAATATAAGGTTTTCTTACTATATACTTTTGGATTAAAAAAAAAAAAAAACCTCCAAAGTACATCCTGCACAGTAGATGCCTACTAAAAGTGAAAAAAAAAAAAAACCCTCCTGCTCAGCAACCCTGGTCTTGATTATGGGCTGCATGAGCTGCTCACCAGTTGTTGTTGAAGGAAGGGATGTTCAATACCTGATGTAGGTTTAGCTTTCTTTCTATAAAAAATTCTCATTAGGAAAACATCTGTTGTTCTTATAAGATGACATTGAGTAGACTCCAACTCCTAGTGACTCTATGGGACAGAGCAGAACTGCCCCCACAGGATTTTCAAGGCTGCAAGCATGCATTAATAATCAGAATGTGGAATGTACTAAGTATGAATCTAGGAAAATTGGAAGTCATCGAAAAAGAAACACATAAAGATCAATATCCTAGGCATTAGTGAGCTGAAATGGACTGGTATTGGCCATTTTGAAGCAGACAATCATATGGTCTACCTTTCCCAGGAATGACAAATTGAAGAGGAATAGTGTCTCATTCATCATAAAAAGAAAATTTCAAGATCTATCAAGATTTATCGTGAACTACAATAATGTCCAAACCCACTACCACTGAGTCAACTCTGACTCATAGTGACCATATAGGACAGAGTAGAACTGTCCATAGGGTTTCCTAGGCCTCAAATCTTTATGGAAGCACACTGCCTCATCTTTCTCCTGGGAGTGGCTGGTGGGTTCCAACTGCCAGTTTTTTGGTTAGCAGCTGAATGCCTTAGCCATTGTACCACCAGAGCTCCTACAACACTGCCACTTATAGCATAATATCCATACACTTACAAGGAAGATCAATTAATATGACTATTACTTTAATTTACACACCAACCCCTACTGCCACAGAAATTAAATATTTTTTTCCAACTTTTGCAGTCTGAAATTGATCAGACATACAATCAAGAAGCATTGATAATTACTGGTGATTAGAACGCAAAAGTTGGAAACAAAGAAGAAGGAATAGTAGTTGGAAAATATGGCCTTGGTGATAGAAATGATGCCAGAAGTGGCATGATAAAAAATTTGCAAGACCAGTGACTTATTCATTGCAAATATCTTTTTTCAACAACATAAACTGTGGCTACATACATGGCCCTCACAAGATAGAATACATAGGAATCAAATCAACTACATCTGTGGAAAGAGACAGTAGAGACGCTCAATATCATCAGTCAGGGGTGACTGTACAACAGACCATCAATTACTCATATACTAATTCAAGTTGAAGCTGAAGAAAATTAAAACAAGTCCACAAGAGCCAAAGTATGACCTTAAGTATATCCCACATGAATTTAGAGACCATCTCAAGAATAGATTTGGTACACTGAACGCTAATTACTGAACAACAAAAGAGTTGTGGAATGACATCAAGGACACCATGCATGGAGAGAGCAAAATGTGATCAAAAAGACAGGAAAGAAAGAAAAGATCAAAACGGATGTCAGAAGACTTGAAACTTGCTCTTGAATGTACAGTAGCTAAAATGAATGGAAGAAATGATGAAGTGAAAGATTTGAAGAGATGATTGTAAGGAGTAGCTTGAGAAGACAAAGTAAAGTACTACAATGAAATGTGCAAAAGACCTAGAGTTAGAAAACTAAAAAGTAAGAACACACTCAACATTTCTCAAGCTGAAAGAACTGAAGGAAATTCAAGCCTTGAGTTACAATTTTAGGATTGTAGAAGCTCTGGTTGTGTAGTGCCAAAGGCATTTGACTGCTAACCAGAAGGCTACCGGTTCAAACCCACCAGCCACTCCTCAGAAGGAAGGAAGGTTCCATAGAGATACCACCTCAGAAACCCAATGAGGGGCTGCTATAAGTTAGAATTGACTCGATGGCAGTGAGTTATGGGCAAAATACTGAATGATGCAGGAAGCATCAAGGGAAGATGGAAAGAATCCGCAGAGTCACTGTATGAAAAATAATTTCAATAGGTACCATATGATCAAGAACTGATGGTATTGAAAGAAGAAGTCCATGCTATACTGAAAGTGTTAATGAAAAACAAGGTTTCAGGAAATGATGAAATACTAACTGAGATGTTTCGATGAATGGATGCAACACTGGAAGTGCTCACCCATCTATGCCAAGAAATTTGGAAGACAGCTACCTGGCCAACTGACTGGAAGAAATCCATATTTGTGCCCATTCAAAAGAAAGTAATTCAACAGAATGCAGCAATTATTAAACAATATCATTAACATTACACATAAGTAAAATTTTTCTGAAGATAATTAAAAAATGGTACATTGACAGGGAACTGCAAGAAATTCAAGCTGGATTTAGAAGAGGATATGGAGTGATGTCAGATGGATCATGGCAGGAAGCAGAGAATACCAGAAAGATGTTTACCTGTTTTTTACTGACTATGGAAAGGCATTTAACCATGGATCACAACAAACTATGGATAACATTGAGAAGAATGGGAATTCCAGGACACTTAATTGTGCTCATAAGGAACATGTACATAGACCAAGAGGTTGTCATTCAAATAGAACAAGGGGATACTGCATGGTTTAAAATCAAGAAAGGTGTGTGTCAGGCTTGTATCCTTTCACCATTACTTATTCAATTTGTATGCTAAGCAAATGATCTGAGAAGCTGGACTATATGGGGAAAAACATGTCATCAAGATTGGAGGAAGATTCATTTACAACCAGTGATATGCAGATGACACAACCTTCCTTGCTGAAAGTGAAGAGGACCTGAAGCACTTACTGGTGAAGATCAAAGACTATAGCTTTCAGTATGGATTACACTCAACATAAAGAAAACAAAAATGCTCACAACTGGACCAATAATCAACAACACAATAAATGGAGAAAAGAGTGAAGTTGTCAGGGATTTCATTTTACTTGGATCCACAATAAATACACATGGAAGCTTGTTGTTGTCTGCTGTCGAGTTGGACCCGACTCGTGGTGACCCCTCCTTGGGTTTCCGAGGTGGTATCACTACGGAAGTAGATTGCCCAACCTTCCTTCCGAGGAGTGGCTGGTGGGTTTGAACCACCAACCTTCTGGTTAGCAGTCAAGTGCCTTAGGCACTATGCTACCAGAGCTCCGGACATGACATGGAAGCAGCAGTAAAGCAATCAGGACTTACTGCATTGATCAAATCTGCTTCAAAAGAAGGCTTTTAAATGTTAAAAAGCAAAAGTGTCATTTTAAAGGCTGAAGTGAGCCTGACCCAAGCCATTGTCCTTTCAATAGCTTCATATGCATGAGAAAGCTGGGCAATGAATAAGAAAGATCAAAGAAGACCTGATGCCTTTGAATGATGGTTTTGGTGAAGAATATTGAAAATACCATGAACTGCCAGAAGAATGAACAAATCTGTTTTGGAAGAAGTACAGTCAGAAAACTCCTTGGAAATAAGGATGGTGCGCCTTCTCACATACTTTGGGCATATTATCAGGAGGAACCATTCCTTGGAGAGGCACATCCTACTGGGTAAAGTAGAAGGTCAGCAGAAAAGAGGAAGACCCTCAAAGAGATGGACTGATACAGTGGTTGCAACAATTGGCTGAAACATGGCAACTATTGTCAGGATGGCACATGACTCTGTAGTGTTTCCTTCTGTTGTACATAAGGTCACTGTGAGTTGGAACTGACTTGATGACACTTAACAACAACAGGAAATCTTTATGGAAGATTATCATCAAGTCTTTTCTTCCGTGAAGCTGCTGGTGGATTCAACCTGCCAACCTTTCAGTTAGCAGCCCAGCACTTAACCACTGTACCACCAGGGCTCCTTATGAAAGTATCTATATGATGGAGAATTAGTATTTTGTGCCTGACTGTTTTAGACATTGGTGTTTTCTAATGCATTTTCTTATCCAAATGAGTATACTATGTCTCAAAACTTTCAGAGATCATTGTTCACTTTTGGCCATTGCTATTAAAAGTAATTACATTCCATCTCTAGATATTCTTTGAAGAGCAAAAGGAATTGGCAAAATCTGAAGCATGTTGTAAAACAAAGGCTGAGATTCGGGTTAAACTTCATTCCCCAGTGACCCATATCTTGCCCAAAATGTATTTTATATTTTAAAATCTATATTATTTTATGTTTCAGAGTTCTAAGGGGTAACTAAGATTTTCAGCAGCAATTATACCCTCAAGATAAAATTTTCCAGTTGGAAAGAGAAATGAAGACTGTTTATTTGTATAATCAGAATAGTGATAATTTGTGAGATTACTAAATTATTTTGAAAGAAACTTTTAAGGTTATATAGTGGGCATATTGCTAAAATGTAAACCAACTTTTAATTTCAATTTTGTGTCTTTTTATTAGTTTATTTAAACCCGCATTTATTTTCAAGTTACTTTTCTAATTGGTTCATTCTTGGAAAAGTTCATTATTTTATAACATAATATATTTTTAATAGTAAAAATCAAACAATATTAAAAAGTACAAACAGGAAATAGTAGAGATAAACATCAAGGAACCATCATCCCAAATATCTAAGTATATAAAGAGATGAAGATAGGTATAATGTTATAAATTGGGATTTTTATTAAAAATGGTCATAAAAGTCGTATTTCATATGAAAAATAGTTAATTTAATTTTCTGCAAATAAATATGCTGAAACAAAATAACTATTAGATTTTTAATGATCCACCTAGATGTTTTAGAAATTTAAGAAAAAATTAGTATGAAACAGCACTAAGAGGTCAGTTTCACTATAATTATGACATTTTTAAATAAGTATTTCAATTTTAAGCTAAACTGATTTATTTCCTACTGTGCATAATGAGAAAATTAGTCCTTAGTAGTCTTCTTACCCTTTAAAATATTTCAATTTTAAGCCAGATTGATTTATTTCCTACTGTGAATGATGAGAAAATTACTCCTTACCAGTCTCCTTATCCATTCCTTCTTTATTCCAATTTTATTATGTTAGTTCATTTTTTCCAAATTTGGTAGTATTTATTTTCTGTTCTACAAATATAACTAACTCATAGTTTCCCCTCCCCCTTGGTTCTATATTTACTTGTATTCAAAGTTCATCACCAGTTCTTTTACATACAACACTCCTGATTTTTTAAATTTTAATTTATATGTTGGTTGGCTGGACTTTATCATCAAGTACTACTCCCACTTACATAAAATTTTATACGCTTGATTGTCTTTCTATTATCCTTTTATTTTCTACTTTTATCGTTTCCTTACATTGTTTTAGATTTTTTAAAAAGATAAAATAAAATCATTTCCCCTGCTATTTCTCTCCTGAAGACTTCTATCATTTTTTAATTGGGACATACTGATGTTTAATAGTAGGGGGCTACCAAACAGCTATAGTTACGACACTTTTCTTCACTGCTCTCCACTTTTTTGGTTTGCTTTCTAGTTCTTCTGGATTATATCCTCAAATAATATTCTAAGAAAGAGTGCATGAAAGAAAATATTTTGTTTTTGTACATCTAAAAATGTGTCTTTATTCTATTCTCACACAGGTGGAGCTTGAAGACGTATTTAGATTTATTTTTTAATCTCTACTCATATTTCCAATCAATTCAGGAAAATTGAAAGCAACTTCATTATCTTTGTGAGTGAGGAAAAGATTAAGAGACTAAATATGTACTTTAAATGCCAGTTTTACAATGTTCATGCAATTGCTTATAAAATAAAATGATATGAAAGGTTGGTATTATATATCTCTCCTGCTTTCCCCTGACTCTTACCCACCTACTCAAATCTTTTCCTGGATCTTAAAAACCTATATATATACTTAAATTTCAAAGATATTCACACTTGAAACCTCTTTTCTTTCTTTATCATTCTAAGAAACTCTAAAGAAAATGTGTTTCAAAATTGCTCAGTTCAAAATATGAATTAGAGATTCAAAAAGAAATATTATTGGCCTCTATAAGAAATAATTTCTAATATTAAATCTTAACATGCAGCCCCCATCAGGAAATGTTAATTTGCTTCAATGGTATAATGAGATTTTTCATGCCATGTTTTTAATATCCTGACCACTAACATTTCTTTACATTTTGACTAAAACTGATTACAGTAACATATAACATTTACATTTTTATAACAAATTTATTTCCTTACCTTTTTGCCAATATTGTGTAATAACAAAACTAAATTTTCATTTCTGGAACTCTGGTGGTGTAGTGCCTAAGGCATTTGACTGCTAACCAGAAGGCTGGTGGTACAAACCCTCCTGCCACTCCTCCGAAGGAAGGTTGGGCAATCTACTTCCGTAGTGATACTGTCTCGGAAACCCAAGGAGGGGTCTCTTTGAGTGGGAATCGACTCCATGGCAGTGAGTTTGGTTTGTTTTGGTATTTTCATTTCATTATGTTACTTCTATTCTTCTTTAGTTTTTTTTACATTCTCTGAATAGTAGAAATGGGTTGATTTTTAATAGATATGTCATGAATAGATTTTTTTTGTCTATATGTCATTTGTGAAAGCAAAGTGGGTATCAGTTGCAAGGATTACTTTTTTGAAATTTGTAATCCATTAATGTTTCCCTAAAGTGATCATCATTCTCATTTACTTTAATGCTTTTCGCAGAGCACCATAAACAGTAGTTTTTTTTTTTGTTGTTGTTGTTGTTATTTTTTAAGTTTGCTCTCTTAAGTTCCTAAATGGCAGGGACTGAATCAATTTAACCATTATTGTAAAGCCCTTAGCACAATGCATAATCAAAAAGGCTTTACTGCTTAGGTTAATGATAATGTTGTGTTCGTATACAATTATCAGAGCCAAAGAGGCTCTGGGAAGTCATCGAGCTAGTCATTTAGTTCCAGAAGGACTGTGCTATACTGAAACCAACCCAGAAAAATGGCTATATGCATTTAATACTTCACAGAAAGCTTATTCACAGATTTTTCTGGGTAAATGGCCATTCTAACATTTTTAAATTATGACAATCCATTTATTCCTAATGTAAGTTTCCCCTGGTTTAAGAGAATTTTCTATTGTTCTTGACATATAATGTGATCACTCTTCTTCTTCACACATCAAGTACAATTTAAATAATTGTATCAAGACTCTCCTGGCTCTATATATCTCAACTGTGTTCCCCAAAACAGTCCCTGACATGAAGATTCGAGCACAGGTGATTCATTTTAAAAATACACTTCCTTGCCAACCAAAAAGAAAGTTGGGAACTCAGGATACTAAAGGGACTTTTCAGTAGGCAATTTGCCAAAACTTCACCGTAATTTCCCAAGCTTTTGGGTCACTGATTTGAGGGGTAAAATGGGCTCTAGTAGCCTAAAGATGGTCCTCCAAAAAGAGTCCATCCCCGCCTCATGTTAGCTGCTGTAAATGAAAGCATAGGCGTTGGGGTGGAGGCATTTTGTTGTTATTAGTTGCCCTCAAGTGAATTCCAACTCATGGTGGCCCCTTATGTGCAGAGCAGAACTGCTCTACAGAGTTTTCAAGGCTGTTACCTTTTAGAAAGGAGCTCTGGTATCTTAGTGACTAAGGCACTCAACTGCTAACCAGAAGACTGGTGATTCAAACTCACCAGCCGCTCTTCAGAAGGAAGGTTGGGCAATCTACTTCCGTAATGATACTGCCTCGGAAACCCAAGGAGAGGTCGCTATGAGTCGGTCAGACTTGACGGCACATAACAACAACTTTTTAAAAAGAGATCACCAGGCCTGCCTTTTGAGTAGCCTCTGGGTGGGTTTGAACCACCAATCTTTCTGTCTGTCATCCAATGCTTAACCATTTGAGCCACTCAGGAGAGGAGTGTAAAAAAAAAATTGTTCTAAAGGAATCCGAGATCTGAGCAGAGCACAGACTTTTTTGGCTTTGCTAAGCAAAACAATTGTTATTAAACTTTTAAAACTGTCATGCATTACTATTTTTAATATCTCTTTTTTGTTTGTTTGTTTTGTTTTTCTCCTTTAACCTGTGAGGCCATAATATAGAGATCAATCTTATCATCTGGGGAGGTTTTTCTCAAGTGAACCAAGACTAATGATAGCATCTATTTAGTGGTGTTCTTGTAAGAATTAGAGTTGATATAGGGAGCTCTGGTAGCATAGTGGCTAAGGCACTTGACTGTTAACCAGAAGGCTGGCGGTTCAAACCCACCAGCCACTCCTTGGAAGGAAGGTTGGGCAATCCTACTTCCGTAGTGATACTGCCTCGGAAACCCAAGGAGGGGTTGCTATGAGTCGGGGCCGACTCGACGGCAAACAACAACAACAACATTGATATAATTATTATTTTACTGTTGTGCTGTGATTGTTGTTATAAAACAAGTAACTGGTCTGAAGGCCCCAAGAGGTGTTTAGCACTCAGAATGTAGTAAGACTGTCTCACATTTACTCCACTCTATTTCTTATGACATACACATGTGCTATTGTGTGTATACACATTATTATATATATATGCTCTAGCAGCTCTGGTAGCGTAGTGCCTAAGGCACTTCACTGCTAATCAGAAGGCTGGCAGTTCAAACCCACCAGCCACTCCTCGAAAGGAAGGTCGGGTAATCTACTTCCATAGTGATACCGCCTCAGAAACCCAAGGAGGGGTCGCTATGAGTCAGGCCCAACTCGACAGCCCATAACAATAACAGAAACAACAACAATAACATACAAGCTCTGGTGGTGTGGTGCCTAAAGCATTTGACTGCTAACCAGAAGGTTGGTGGTTCAAACTTACCAACTGCTTTGCAGAGGGAAGATGGGAAAACCTACTTCCGTAACGATTTACCACCTTGGAAACCCAATGCAGTCAGTATGAGTTGGAATTGACTCATTGGGAGTGGGCTTGTTTTTTGGGGGCTGATCGCACAGTGGTTAAAATATGTGGCTTCTAACCCAAAGGTTGGCAGTTTAAACCTGCCAGCCAATCCATAGGAGAAAGATGAGGCCATTTGCTTCTGTAAAGATTCACAAGCTAGGAAACCATATGGGGCAGTTCCACTCTGTCTTATAGGGTCTCTATGAGTCAGAATCAACTCAACAGCAGTAGTTTGGTTTTTGGTTTACTGTGTAAATGATATTATGCTAAGTCTAGAGATAGACCTCTATTAAAGATTTGTGTTCAATTTTTTGTCATTTTAATTGAATGTTAAATATCATTTGTCATCTTAGAGTTTTAGCAAAGGCCTTACAATTCTGAGAAAACTATGGTAAATGTCAAACTATTCACACATCCTAAAGAGAAATAGTAAAGTAGAAGATCAATGAAAGTGAAGGAATCCTTCAATGACATGGATTGACACATAGCCCCGACAATGGGCTCATGAAGATGGTGCAGGATGAGGCAAGGTTTTGTTCTGTTTTACGTAAGATCACCATGAGTCGGAGAACAAGAACAACAAAAAGAAACAATAGACTATCTATAAAAAATAAGCTAAAATATAAGAGACAACCATTTTGCACATACCAAGATGGCTGTAATCAAAAAGCTGGACAATAACAGGTGTTGGTGAGGATGTGGAAAAACAGAAACACTCACACATGGCCGGTGGAATGTAAAATGGTGCAGTTTGATACACAGTCTGGCAGTTCCTTAAAAAATTAAACATAGAATTACCATATGACCCAGCAGTTAGTTGACTTCTAGGTACAAACCTAAGGAAATGAACACAGATGTCCCCTCAAAAATGTGTACACAAAAATGTGTACCAGCACTAGTCATAATAGCCAAAAAGTGGAAACAATCCAAATGTCCATCAACTGATGAATGGATAAACAAAATATTGTAGATCCATGTAATTAAATATTATTCAGAAATAAAATACTGATACATGCTATAAATCAATGAATGAACCTTGAAAACTTTATGTGAACTAAAAGAAGCCAGTCATAAAAGACCACATATTATATGATTACATTTATATGAAATGTCCATTATAGGCAAATCTATAGAGATAAAAAGGGAGAAAGAAGGAAATGTGTAGTGACAGCTAATGAGTATAGGGCTCCCTTTTGTGGTGATGAAAATGTTCTAAAGTTAGCATATAGTGATGTTTGCACAACCCTGTGAACATACTGAAAAACTAAATAAAATAAACATTGATTTGTATACATCAAATGGATAAATCATGTGGTATATGAATTATAGCTCAACAAAGAAGTTTATAACAATAACTTTTAGAAGTTATTATGAGACAAAGTCTGACAAGTTCTGTAGATTTTGAGTAGGTCAGTATTTATCTCAAGGTTGTTTGCAGAAGGTGAAAAAATCTTTGGGTGGTTGAAGATGACCAGTAGGAGTGCAGTTTTCTTTGGAGAGAGTCATTAGTGTGCCTGTTTATAATACAATTATAAATACAATCACCATTAGTGTGATTGTTTATAATACAATCCCTTCCCCATATCTACCTAGTTTCTTGGGAGTCATTAGGGTTGGGATGAGAGGTGCTTCACCTCACCACAAGCTAAGTGGCAGAACCTCCATAAAAACCATTTGGAGAGGTTAAAATGAATCCCCTGTGGATTATCTAACCCATTCCTAAAAATTCAAGAGGCAAGTGTTTGAGGCCGACACCCATTGATTGGTGAGGAAATCAATCCAGTTGCATAGGACAAGGATTCATGTGTTATTCTTGGGACTATTATTAACTTTGGGGAAGGAAGTCAGGTTGATTTCAAGAGAGGCTCCATCTAAGATGGCTGCATGAAGGGCATGAAAATCCCAATTGAGGGGTAGAATGACAAACACCAAGGGTCTGGTGATTTGGTTGTTTGTACTGAAGGCACTGCTCACATAAATTTCGTAGGTAAGAGATACTCAGAGTTGAGGGTAAGTGGGTTCAAATCCACCAGCCATTCCTCGTAAGGAAGGTTGGGCAATCTACTTCCATAGAGATACCACCTCAGAAACCCAAGGAGGGGTTGCTATGAGTTTGGATTGACTTAAGGGCAGTGAGTTTGGTTTTGTTTGGTTGGATTTCTGAGGGAGTAAGAAAACAATCCAAAGAGAATAAGAATCAGGATTTGAAACTTGCTGTCTCAGTGGGCACCAAAGCCAAAAATAATTTTACATTTTTTTTTTTTAATAACTTTCTAGGGTAGGAAGGGACAGGAAAAGTAGGAATTATTGTTTAGGAAGCAATGAGTTTGCGTTTATAGTGACAGAAATTTTGGCAACTAGCAACAACAACACAATGGGTGATGGTTGCACAACATGATTAATGTATC
The DNA here is from genome assembly GCF_000298275.1 of Orycteropus afer afer. Taxonomy (NCBI): domain Eukaryota; kingdom Metazoa; phylum Chordata; class Mammalia; order Tubulidentata; family Orycteropodidae; genus Orycteropus; species Orycteropus afer. The sequence goes on from NW_006922021.1 coordinate 779,034, forward strand.
ACTAAACTGTATACCTGAAAAAGTTTGAAGTGGTAAATGTTATTAAAATATTTTTACAACAATTTTTTTATAAAAGAAATTTCTTCATCATTTCTTTTCTTCTCTTCCCATTTCCAGCATCCTCACCTTTTTCCCCAACTGCAACCTTGAAAAAGTCAGCCTCATCCTTGTTGGTGGAAAAGGAGGAAGAGCCAGAAAAAGGCAGGGAGACAGGGAAGTGGGCATTAAGGTCACTCTCATTCCAATGCAAGTTTTCAGGCATAAAGTAATCCTGAGCTGACGGAGGGGACTGAAAGTTGTTTAAATAGGAAAAGATTTGGAGTTTGATTATTGATGGGCCTAGGAATCCTAGTGGTGCAATGGTTAGGTAGTTGTCCGCTAACCTAAAGCTCGACAGCTCAAACTACCCAGTAGCTCCACTCGAGAAGAAGGTGATCTGTTCCTGTAAAGAGTACAGTCCAGAAAACCCTATGGGGTAGTTATGGGGTCGCTATGAATCAGAATGGAATCAATGGCGCCTAACAACAAGGGCATCATGTGACCAGGAAAGCTATGGGATCTTCCTGAGTTTTCATTCAGGGATGGGGATGAACAAGCCACGGCAATGGATTTGAAGAGGCAGTATGAGAAAAAATAGGTAGTTTTCTGCTTGTAATTTACTAAATCAAGCTCATGCAATTCAACAGTTAAACTGTGATTATTCCATAAATATTTCCAAAGCACAGTGAACAAGACTAATCCAGTCCTCATAATGTTTACTTTTCTTCTCTTTATGTGCCACTCACAACTTGTGTTATTTGGTGACGTTTGATCTTCATTATTTGGTTTTAAATTCTCTGACTTTCCTTTGTGTTGTTCAATGTCACTTTTCTAAGTAACTGATTTTCATTTTCAAGAACAGATGGCAAACGGGAGTCCCAATAGTCCCAAGTCTTCAATGGCTATAACAAATTCAAGTTTGTTACAGCCAAGGTACAAATTAATCTACTAGGTCGGGCTGCATCTTATAGTTCAAGATAAAAGAACAATCAGCTCTAACAGACTGATTAAAAATGAGAAGTAATAAGAACCATAAGGGATGCAAATATAATAATTAAAACGAACACTGCACACTTCCCAGGGCCAAGCCTTCATACGTATTACCTCTTCAAATCTACAGCAATTCTTTGAGGACAAAGTATTATTGACTCTATTGAACAGATGAGAAAACCAAGGTTTTGAAATAATAACTCATCCAAAGTTGTTCAACTAGCAAGTGAAAAAAGTAATAATTCACTTCAGATGTGTCTGACCCCAGGTCCAGTAGAGATATCATCATGATTATGGCTGCAACCACTCTGAATGTTGGCCTGCATACCAGGGAGACTGCTTCAGTAGCTTTCTGCTTGAGCAAAGCAGCAGATGATGTTAGGCACTCACCAGTATTCCCTCAGCACTCTTAGTTGGCAAGCATGCAGCTCTGTGTTCCAAATGTCAGCTCTTGTGAGGCAGTGCCTGAGGCAATCTAGTAGGGCACTGTGGGAGTCTGGAAGTGCCTAGAATTCATTCATTTGTCCCAGAAGCTTTTAGTCAGTGACTGATGGGAGTGAGTGTACAAGTACCCATGGCCTTCCCTCCTTGGGCAAGATAAGTAGATTGTGTATTACACTTTCTCTCAGAGTTACCTAGTGGGATTAAGCTCTAATTATCCATAGTGGTAACTTGGTCGATAATACACTCTCTATTGGATGCCTTCCTCTCCTTGTTTCATCTCCTCACACCTAATATTTCCTGGAATCCCTTCCCAAAAAAACCCACTTACACTTGAATCTTTGTCTCAGGATCTATAGTCAGCTTCTGATGGAACCAAAACTAAAACAATAAATTAATGCAGTGATACTGACTTTATTGGAATACCCATCATCCATTAGTCTAAGCATTTATATTCCAACTAATATTATGTTAGATTTAAATAATTTATTTAAATAATTTCAAAATTACAGCAAAGTTACAAGAATATTTCCCAGAACACTTTCACCAAGATTCACCAATTTAAACATTCTGCCACGTTTACTTTATCATTCTCTTTCCTTCTGAGCAATAATCTGTCTCTCAGTCCACACACACACACAGACACACACACACACAGTCACATGCACATATATTATTCTCTCTGAACAATTTAAGAATAGATTCTATGAGACAAAGTGGTCAACAATTCCTTTAAAACAAAGATGAGATGTTAAGGGGACAGGGAAACTAGATTCCTGGAAACAGAACCACCAGAGTGGAAATAATGAGAATGTTCACACACTGTGAAGAATATAACCACTGTCACTGAACAATATGTATAGAAATCATTGAATGGGAACCTAATCTTCTGTGTAAATGTTCACTGAAAATACAATAAAATATCAGTTTTAAAAAGGGCAGGTTCTATATAATATGTTCCTTTACCTCTTAATACTTTAGTGCATGTTTCCTGAGAATGCGATAATTTCTTACATCACTAAAGTATAGTGATCAAATTTAGGATATCGAACACTGATGTAATATTTTCATCTTTAGCCTATTTTCTCATTATGATAATTGTCTAGTACAATATTTGATCCAGGATCATGCATTGCATTTTGTTGTCATGTCTCTTTAGACTCTAATCTAGCTTTTCATTTTTCTTGGTCTTTAATGATCATAGCATTTTTGAAAAGTTCAGAGCAATTATTTTATAGAGGGTGCCTCGATTTGGGTTTGTCTGATGTTTTCTTTTGGTTAAATTCAGGATATGCAGTTTGGGCTTGCAGAACATGGAATGTACAGAGTATGAATCTAAGAAAATTGAAAGTTGTAAAAAATAAAACAGAATGCATTAAGATGGCTATCCTAGGCATTAATGAGCTGAAATACACTAGTGTTGGATGTTTTTAATTAGACAATTATATGGTCTACTATGCCAGGAAGACCAGAAAGATGTTTACCTGTGTTTTATTGACTAGGTAAAGGGATTCAAATGTGTTACTTGTCAATGATTTTATTACAAATAGTGCCTAAGGTATTTGACTGCTAACCAGAAGGCTGGTGGTTCAAACCCACCAGCCACTCCTCGGAAGGAAGGTTGGGCAATCTATTCCAATAGTGATACTGCCTTGGAAACCCAAGGAGAGGTCTCTATGACTCAGGTCTGACTCAACTGCACACAACAACAACAACAACATACTTGTAATTGATTGACCTTATCTAAATGCACTTCTGTCTTTTTATCTGACTATGGAGGAAGTGTATGTCTTTTCTTAGACATATTAATATGATGAATTATATTGATAGATTCCCAATATTAAACCATTCTTATAACTCCACTTGGTCATAGTGCCTTATTTTCTTAATGTAGTGTTGGAGTCTATTCAATTATATTTTATTTGGATTATTTCTAGATGCAGTAGATTGAAATCCTCAATGATATGAAAATACACAGATGGAAAGTTCAGTGGACCCTTAATTATAAATAATGAGGTGAATATGTAGAATATTGAATTCTGTTTTACTAATTTTTTTCACAGACCCCACTTTTATCATTTCACCTTTCACTCTGCTCCATGAAGGCTCAGTTAGTATTTCTCTCATTACCTGCGCTCCTTTATATTGACACTTCAGTGCATTATACAGTGGCACTGTAAACTTCCTTCTCTGCTCAGAATCCAGATTCCCATAGGTTCCTGCTGAAGATGCTGTGGAACCACCACATCTAGCACGTGAAAGGGCACCCCCTGCATCCCTGCTGATTCCTGCTAGAGGAAAATGGCCAGCCTCAGACATGATGGCAGAGTTTTTCTGTCCCTGCTAGGAGTTAAACAAACCTGATTAATCTTCACAAGTCACTTGTCTAAACAGGCTCCAATTTCAACCCTCACCCAGAATCTGCTTTTTCTACACCTCTCCCCTGGCCCCAAGCTTCCTTGTGGAGTTTTCTTCCTACCTTAATACTCCATGTTGCCAACTCAGAGCAGCAAGTGACTTCTATTGGGCCAACAGGTAGTTGAGAAGCCTCTTTGCAGGACATGGAGCTTGGAAGTGCAGTGCTCCATGTACAGGGCTCTACAAGGCAAACAGTTCATCCAACCTGTTGGAGGTAGCTACCATGTCTTTGTAAGAAGGTTTAAAGATCTGGAATTACCTGACCATGGCACATGCTTCTAATTCCCATGGGCTTCTGGATAAGATTTTCCTTCCCTTTGAGCTCTGGTGGCGTAGTACCTAAGGCACTTGACTGCTAACCAGAAGGCTGGCGGTTCAAACCCACCAGCCACTCCTCAGAAGGAAGGTTGGGCAATCTACTTCCATAG
>NW_006922021.1:784093-785361 GCF_000298275.1 Orycteropus afer afer
GCTATGATTCGGGGTCGACTCGACGGCACACAAAAGCAACAAGTATGCGAAGACTAATGCATCACTGGAAGAAAGAAATGTGACTTTTTGAGATGATCCCGCTGGATTCTACTCAGATGTACTACTTGTTGTTTATCTAAAAAGTCTAAAAGCAATAATGTCATTTGTGAATTTGTTTCAATGACTGATGGTGAAAGAAGGCTGATAGTATTCATCTCAGTGTTGTATGTTTCTAAGTTTATTTTATAGAGGAAGTTGCATAAATGCACACAAAGTTGGCTACAATGGCAATGATAGTCATTTATGAAAACGTACAAATCGAAATGCAGAAATGTGCCAGTAATGACTACTTTGAAAGCTACATTAAGATATTCTCATTCAGTATTAAACTGCTTCTTTATAGCGCTCTAGTGTAATGAATCAGAGATTAAAGTCATGCTTCTGATTAAGTTAAATAGGATACAAATATCAATATATATTTTTGAAGTTTGAAGACACTATACCAGTCAATAGTGTGCGAAATTCCATTTACTCTTGTACTCTTCTTTTCATTTCTCTTTTACACCCTCAACAAAAATGACAGTTAATTAACCCAGCCAGAGAGAAGTATTTGTAGTGATAATCAACAAAAGCTATTGTCGAAGAACATAAAATTCAACATGACCAGGAAAAACAGTACTTTGGAGACAATGTACATGGAAATTTTGCAATTAAAATACTTAAGCTGACACACAAATAAATGTGTAATTTTGTATTATATACAATTTAAATCAAAGATAATAATCCATAGTATGTCTTTAAAAATTCAATACAAATATGTATGTGTGTATATACACAAACACAAGCATGCACACACAAATATATCTCTTGTTATAAAATATTCTTCTAGGAGCTGTGGTGGCATAGTGCCTAAGGGATTTGACTGCTAAAATAATGAGTTCTTATCTATTTCATGGATTGGTTGTTGTTGTTGTTGTTATGTGCCGTTGAGTCGGACTCGACTCAGCGACACCTCCTTGGGTTTTGGAGGCAGTATCACTATGGAAGTAGATTGCCCAACCTTCCCTCCAAGGAGTGACTGGTGGATTTGAACCGCCGGCCTTCTGGTTAGCAGTCAAGTACCTTAGTCACTGTGCTACCAGAGCTCCTATGGCTTGGTTAGTTTATGTAAATGTAAGTGGAGAAACATATTAAGTGAAATGGGAAAAGTGCTGTTACATTGTAGGGACTGTAATCAGTGTCACAAAACAAAATGTGTATTAATTATT
>NW_006922021.1:786140-793257 GCF_000298275.1 Orycteropus afer afer
GCCTTAGGCACTATGCTACCAGAGCTCCTACAGGGCAGAGTAGAACTGCCAATAGGGTTTCCTAATCTGTTATCTTTAAAGGAGAAGATCACCAGGTCTTTCTCCCACAAAGCGACTGGGTGGGTTCAGACTGTTGATCTTTCAGTTAGCAGCTGAGCGCATAACCACTGTGCCACCAGGGCTCTCCTTTTATTTCGCTACTCAAATAACTTCTGGATGTGCTACCTCACACAGTGTTCATAACCACCCTTTGAGAAAGGCTGAACCATGGAGGGAAACATGGCAACCCCTGTTTCAAATTATATAAAAGAACTCATGTATTGGAAACTAACAGCCGAAGCACTCTATTCCACTAGTGGATTTTAAATGAATTTACCAAATAAATAAAGAATAACTATGTATTCCTAGGAAGGAAGGTTGGGCAATCCTACTTCTGTAATGATACCATCTCGGAAACCCAAGGAGGGGTCGCTATGAGTCGGGGCAGATTCGACGGCACATAACAACTACAACAACATGTATTCCTTATAACATGTTCATTTGGAATAACCAAGAAGCTAGCAAAATGGTAGAAGTGCATGTAACCTAACTAATGACTGAGAAAATAAATTTAGGTTCATGTATTGGTCAGATAATTTAAAACTTAGATTAAAATGTTGCACTATCATCTTTCTGGGAGCTCTGGTAGCATAGTGGCTAAGACACTTGCCTGTTAACCAGACGGCTGAGGGGTCGCTATGAGTCAGGTTTGACTCGAGGGCACATAACAACAACAACAACAATAATCTTTCTCAACCTCCATTTTTACCTAGCACATAGCACCACTTCACAAAATGAATAAAATAAGTGAAAGTTAAGTTTAATATGTTTTAAAAGTATAATGAGAATGCCCTAATTTTCACATTAATAATACATTTAATTAGATTTATCTTTCTATTACTTTAGAAGTAAATTTTATTTGCAAATTCAGTTGGAAGTGACTCATCAGATTATGAAAATAATCAAATTTAAATACTTTTGACTCAAGCAGGTTTCTATCTTCTCATATGTTTTTTAGATAAAATGTAGTCCTTCAGAAAGTGGACATTGTTCTCGGAAACAAAAGAAATATTGGGAGGTATTTTCTTTATCAGATTTTTCACTGAAATGCAAATTTAATAGTAAGACAGAGGTTGAATTACTGACTAAACTGACTCATAAAATAAGCAAAATAAACTCATGCTATCAGGAGATTATGGCATATTAACTGGGTATTGTTATACAAAAAGAACATTTTAGTGGACTAAAGCTTAAATTATTATCCCACAGGAAAATATTATGAAGTCAAATGCCCTTAAGACAAAAGCAGAATAAGACTATAACATGTCAAACAGTAAGTAGAATCTATACTATAGAATAAGTTTGTTGTTGTTGTTGTTGTTATGTGCCGTCGAGTCGGTCCCGACTCATAGCGACCCCTCCTTGGGTTTCCGAGGCAGTATCACTACGGAAGTAGGTTGCCCCATCTTCCTTCTGTGGAGTGGCTGGGAGTTTGAAATTCCAACTGTCTGGTTAGCAGTCAAATGCCTTAGGCACTGCACCACCAGAGCTCCTTATAAGCTCCAAAGGTATAATCATATAAATCTGAGAAAACAAAAACCAACCAAACAAAAAAAAACTCACTGCCGTCAAGTCAGATCCGACTCATAGCAAACCCTCTTGGGTTTCCAAGGTGGTATCACTACAGAAGTAAATTGCCCCATCTTCCTTCTGAGGAGTGGCTGATGGGTTTGAACTGCCAGCGTTCTAGTTCTAGCAGTCAAGTGCCTTAGGCACTATGCTAAACAGTGAATAAAGAACTGTTTAATTGAAAGTAGACTCTTCATGGATATGTGTGATTAACTCCGTTGGGCTATAAAAATTAACATTTAACATTGCCATATTTTAACAATGCTCTGAAGGTCTCTGGATATGGAGAGATAACAGTTTTATTTGTGACAGAGTGGTGATAATTCGCCATGGCGGTGGGTTTGGATGGCCCATGGCATGGATCGCAAATCTAAAGAAATGGTCAAATTAGTCTAGAATCCACAAAAGCTGATAAATGTTGCAATGGCATCTTAAAGGACATACAGTTCTGTTGTATATCCATAATATAGCAGCTGTTGGGCAGTGATGATACCAGCAAACTCTCAGCTTGGCTACTTCTTCCTTGTAAAGGGAATATGACACACACCAACCAAAACCAAATCAAACTTGCCATCAAGTCGGATCCTACTCATAGCAACCCCTCCTTGGGTTTCTGAGGTGGTATCTCTACGGAAGTAGATTGCCCAATCTTCCTTCCATGGAGTGGCTGGTGGGTTTGAACCACTAGCCTTCTAGTTAGCAGTCAAGTGCTTTAGGCACTATGCAAAAAAAAAAAAAAGTAATAAAAATAAAAAATTCCAAACCCTATAAAGGAAGGAAAAAAATATAGGAAATATTCAATAAAGTACAAGGCACGATAGAGCTCAACATTATAAATTTGAGTGGAAAAAAAAAAGCAAGCTACATAGTTACATGTAGACAAAGATGATTTAAGTAAATGTTAAAATTACACCAAAACTATAGAAAGAAGTGGCAGATGGGGAAAGTGAGGTAAGGAAGCATGAAATGCCACCAAATGGTGAGTGAGCAGGTTATTGCTGTAAGCAATTGGACTTCAATCCCACTGGGAACCCCCTAAGAAACCATGGAAAACATAGAACAGTTTGAATGGAGGACATGAATGATAAAACACTCATCTTCCCCCATTCCTACCTTTCAAATATGGAGAATGCACAGATGTCTCTTCTATGAACTTCAAATCACTGACCATATCATTTTCTTCCCTCTAATATGCTGCAGATGCAGTGACTGATTCCGGGTACTTCAGTGCAGGAAAAACTGAGGCATACCCAGATGAACATGCCACTCTAGAACCTATAGAAAGCTACCAAGAGTTGACTTAAAGAAATCTGTCTACAAGAGGGAAGTAAGGCATGTGAACAGCCAGCTCCATGTTCTTGCTTAAAGATATGTCTGACATGCTCTGAGTAAATGCATAACCACTTGCAGTGGCCAGTGTTGATTATTTATACTACCGAAGCAGGAAAAGAGTGTGGTCTTTCAGGGCAGATGGATACTGTGTTGAGTTTTTGCTCCATCACTTACCAGCTAAGTAAGTTAGTTGCATTTTCTGGTCATGTTTCCCTAACTATAAAATGAGGATTAAAAAAACAATGAACACCTAAGGACTATTATGAGAATGACAGAAGAGAGCAAAGATCAGCGTCCAGTGCTGCCCTTTCCACTGAACTCCAGACTCTGGTATCCAATTGCCTACTCCACGTTTCCACACCAAGACCAAATAAACACAGAGACTAAACCTCAGATATATTCCTGGAAACCGAGCCTTTCCTCATTTCAATTGATGACAATTCCATCTTTCAAGATGGTCAGGCCAAATACCTTTGTCTCACAACCTAAATCTAAAATGTCAAGAAGTCTCATTGGTTCTACCTTAAAAATGAATTCTAAACATGACCGGGAGCTCTGGTAGTGTAGTGCCTAAGGCACTTGTGGTAGTTACGTTTGTGTGTCAACTTGGCTGGGCCTGGTTGAGTGGCTGGGCAGCTGGTGGTAGTTATCCCCCATGATGAAACTGGTAATCAACTCCATGGTGGGATCTACCACAAGCAGCTGAGTAGCTGCCTTTGGGATGTGGTCTGCTTCCTGAATATAAGGAGAAGCCTTGGGAATGATCTCTAGCCTATGGCACGCTTGGACCCTGCATGTAGCCGTGTCATTATTCTGCCTGTCATGCTCTGCTGATCTGGGGATTTACAATGGACTTGAATTAATGTCCTGCCATGTAGTTTGGTAACATCGGGACTGTGCCTTTTACTTGTCAACCTTGGGTTTTTCAGCCTCAGCAGCCAGCAGCTTTCTGAGTGAAGAAACGCCTCTAGCTCTAGTGGGCTGGGAGCAGGAGGCAAGCTGGACCCCTAGTTTGAGGGGCTTTCACCCAACCCCTAGAGCCTGGCACTTGAACTTGGACTTAAAGCCTCTAAATTGTAAGAATAAACTCCTGTTTGTTAAGGCCATCCCATTTGTGGTATATTCTTCTTATCAGAGCAGTGATAGGTAACCAGAACAGCACTTAACTGTTAACTAGAAGGCTGGCGGTTCAAACCCACCAGCCACTCCTCAGAAGGAAGGTTGGGCAATCTAGTTCTGTAGTGATGCCGCCTCAGAAACCCAAGGAGGGGTTGCTATGAGTTGGGTGTGACTCAACGGCACATAACAACAACAACAACAATAAATAGACCCGTTCTCATCATATCTTCTGCTACTACCCTAGTCTGAGCCATCATATATTTCTCTAAGACTCTTAACTAGTTTCACTGCTGCTATGCTTGACCGTCAACACTCTATTGTTTATAGAGCAGCTGGAGTGATCTTTAAAAGATATAAGTCAGATCATGTTACATTCCTAGTTAGAACCCTGCAATGGATCTTCATGTCAGAGTGAAAGACAAAGTACTTATAATGCCTTGCACTGCCTTGCAAGATCTGCCTTCCCCCTCCACTTGCCTCTCAAACCTCATCTGCTATCACTTTCCTCCTTCTTCACTCCACTCCATCCTGGTGGGCCTCTTTGCCAGGGATGCTCCCATCTAAAGGTCTCTGCACTGGCCAGTTGAATTTCCCCAGAGAACTGCTCACCTCCCTCCTACCTTTGCTTAATTATCACCTTCTCAATAAGGCCCACACTAATGATTGTATTTAAAATCACAACCAATCTCTCTCCCAAACACCATTCTTTTTTTTTTAATATAATTTTTTAGTCCTGCATTTCCTCAGTTTGAATGTTGGTCCTCCGGTGTCCCATGGTCTATTGCTCTAAGAGATGTATTACCATTGAGCGTGTGGGTGTGGCATCCTGGGTTGAGTGGTCTGCATGTACATCTTGTTAACTATTGGGCAGAGAGCCCGCCCCTGGGGGTGAGTTTTATTCCAGGCGCAGAATGTCTTTCAGGGACATAGTACTGGGAGTCTCACCAGATTTCATCTGACCAGTAATTCTGGTCATCGTCGAGTTTTTGGATTATGTTCCACGTTTTCCCTCCCACTCTATCCAGGATCTCCAGATTTGATCCTTTCCTGAGGGGTTGGCATTGGTAGTTGGGTACCATCCAGTTCTTCTGGGCTTGAGGGCCATGTGTCCTAGGGTGGATTTCCTCTAAATGCCCTTGTTTTTTGTTTGTTTGTTTGTTTGTTTGTTTTGTGTGTGTTCTTCTTCACTTCCGATGCTAGGAGACCATTAGCTGCATCTTAGATGGCTACTTGAAAGCTTTTAAGACCCCAGTCACTACTCACCAAGGTAGGATGTGGAGCAAGGCTTTTATGTATTTTGTTGTGCCAATTGAGTCTGGTGTCCCCCAGTACTATGGTCCTGAGGCAGTAGATCTATTGGATCTCTCTCCCATAGTGTCTGGGTGTCTGTGAGGGATTACTCTGTGTCTGTCTTCTATTGTTTCTGTAAGGACTGCAGGTATTTTGTAACACTGGTGTCTGTGCAAGATTAGCTTCATTCTTTTTGTACAACCTTTACTATTCAAAGTGTGTTTCTCAACCAGCAGCACTGGCATTCAAGAGCTTGCTAAAAATGCAGAATGTAAGGCCCCCACCCAAGACCTACTGAATCACAACCTGCATTTTAAAAAGATCCCCAAATGATTTACATGCACATTAAAATTTGAGAAACAGAGCCATATGCTATGCTTGCATAACACTTCTGTACTTTCAGATACCATTAAGACAATAATCTATTGTATTTATTGCTTAAATTCCACCAAGATGAGAAATTTTGTCCTTTTGTCTGTTGTGTTCAGTGCTTTATCCCAATATCTAGAACAGAGCATGACATATGGGAGATATTCAAGAAATATTTGCTTGAGTGAATGAATACATAAATAAAGACTATCAGAGGTAATGTGGCCAGAATATTGCCTCATCTAGGTTGGATGCTTCATCAATGATAGTTCCTTTATTTCTTCTCCCCGGACAAATTACAATTCATAGTCAACTCATCAACATTTTGACAACAAAGAATATACTTTCCCAGAAACCAACCAGCAAAAGTTCATAAAAGACAGAATTTGTATTCCATCAGTTTGAAAATATAGATGAACAATCTTCCAATCTGTTCTTCCTCACCAACTGCCCAATGATTACTGGATTTATTAAAAAAAAGGGACAAACACATTAGCACTAATGGAAGGAGCTTTTAGAAAGTAAAATTTGATCTGCACAGTTAAATGATTGCTATACATAATAATTAGTTAACCAAATTGCATTGAATGTGTTATTTCATTTCATGGGACATTTGAGTTGGAATCAATTGTCCAAAGAACAATAAATCATGAGCATGATGATGTCTCATAAAATTAAAAATCTCATAGTTTCTTTCATGTGACTGAATAAAATCAGTGTCTATCAAAAAAAATTGAAGAAGTAAACAAATAGCTGAAAATTCAAAACTAGTACCCATTCTGCAAGTAGAAATGTTGACTGGAGTAACAGAAAATTTGCTGATAAATGATAAGGTAGATCACTGAATTTTAAAATTAAAGCTTAAAAACCTAACAGAAACATTGCTACATATAGTAACAGAAATATGTATGTATACACATACACATAATTTTTTTGTATGTGTATGTATGGTGTAGTGCCTAAGGCATTTGACTGTTGACCAGAAGGCTGGTGGTTCAAATACATCAGCCACTCCTTGGAAGGAAGGTTGGGCAATCTACTTCCCTAGAGATACCACCTCAGAAACCCAATGAGGGGTTGCTGAGTCGGATCCAACTCAACAGCAGTGAGTTTAGTGTATGTGTGTGTGTGTGTGTGTGTATGTGTATACAAAAAAAAAATGCTGCCATCGAGTCAACTGCAACTCATAGTGACCCCCTTTGGGTTTCCAAGTGGTGAATCTTTACAGAAGTAGATTGCCCAGTCTTTCCACTGAGTGGCTGGTGAGTTTGAACCACCAACCTTCTGGTTAGCAGTCAAATGCCTTAGGTACTACTATATGTGTGTGTGTGTGTGTGTG
>NW_006922021.1:793577-796905 GCF_000298275.1 Orycteropus afer afer
CCTTCTGGTTAGCAGTCAAATGCCTTAGGCACTATGCTACCAGAGCTCCCCCTAAGCCTGATGGTAGGTGTTAAATTAGTACAACCCATTTGGAAAAAAAAATTGGCATTGCCTAATAAAATTCAAAATATACATACAGACTTAGTAGTTTGACTCTAAGGTATATATCCTGGAGACATATTCCCACATATGTTTATCAGGAGGCAAGTACAAGAATATGCACAGTAATATTGTTAATAATAGTAAAAAACTGAAAACAATCTAAGTGTTTATAAGTAGTAAAATGGATAAATTAAATTGTGGTATATCCATACAATCAAATATTATACAGCAGTGGAGATGAATGGAATATTGGTACTGTATCTCAAAAATAATATGATGTGAAAAAAATAAGCCATGGAAAAATATATTCAAGTGAATACATTTATAGTTATATATGCATAACAGGAGCAGTGGTGGTTCAATGGTAGAATTCTCACTTTTCATGAGGGAGACCCGGGTTTAGTTCTCAGCCAACGCACCACAGGCCACCACTTGTCTGTCAGTGGAGGCTTACATATTGCTATGAAGCTGAACAGGTTTCAGTGAAGCTTCCAGACTAAGAAGGACTAGGATGAAAGTCCTGGTGATCTACTTGCAAAACTCAGCCAGTCTACTTCTGAAACTATCCATAATAGATGATACAATTATCAATAAAAGGAAATAGTTGAGTAAGACAGAATTTAGGACATTGGTTATCTCTAAAGGGAGAGTAGGAAAGATATTGAAGAGGTCATGGATCACAGAATTTATAAATAGTGGTCTTCTGGATCTCATCTCCCATTCTACCCTCAGAAGTAGCCACTGTCCTTAATTCTCATGCCTTACCTCTTTAATAATTTCATCATATATGATGCATGATAACTAAGAAACATATGGTTTTTGGAATTAGTAGCTGACAAAAACAAGTGCATTTTTTGTTTTTATTCTTTAAACCTTATATATACTGTATGTACACTCTTATGTGTCTATAATATAGTCCACATTTCTATTAAGTTGAAAATAAGTATTGCAGTAAATCAGCATAAAAAGTTTGCACAATCCATTAACTAGTCTTACTACATTTTCTAGTAACCATTCTTTTGTACAAAGGAAACACTTCTGTAGGTATTTCCTTAGTCCTCAAAGTGACATCTTTGTTCTTTCACACTTTAAAGAGGTCTTTTGCAGCAGACTTGCCCAATGCAATATATCCTTTTATTTTTGGACTGCCTCATATGCATGTGGAAGCTGGACAATGAATATACAAGGAAGACCTAAGAAGAACTGATGCATTTGAATTACATGTTGGCAAAGAATATTGAATTTACCATGGACTGCCAAAAGAATGAACAAATCTGACTTAGAAAAAATACAGCCAGAATAATCCTTATAAGCAAGGATATCGAGACTTCTTCTCATGTACTTTGGTCAGGAAGGACAAGTCCCTGGAGAAGAATACCATGCTTGGTAAAGTGGAGGATCGGTGAAGAAGGTGGAGATCCTCAGTGAGATGGATTGATGTAGTGGCTGCAACAATGGGATCAAACATAGCAACGATTGTGAGTATGGTGCAAGACCGAGCAGTGTTTTGTTCTGTTGTACATAGGGTCTCTATGAGTCAAAATCAACTTGATTTGACAGCACCTAGCAACAGCTCTCAACAAGAGCTATTAACAAAGGAGCTCTGGTGGCATAGTGGTGGAAGCATTTGTCTGCTAACAAATGGTGGAATCCACTAGCTGCTGTGCCAGAGAAAGATAAGGCTGTCTGTTTCCATAAAGATTCACAGCCTTGGGAACCAAATGAAGCAGTTTTTCTCTAGCAAGAATCACTATGAGTCAGAACCCACTTGATGGCAGTGTGTTTTGTTTTTTAACAAGTATTTCCTATAGCCCAAATTAGAAATCACCACTGGTTGGTGTGTAAATTTGAATAACAGTAGTATTAACTGGTCTTCCTTGTAGGTGTTTGGATATTATCTTATCACTGACACCATTGTACTTCAGGGCAGATCTTGAAGTGTTCTTTTTGATGATGAAAAATGTTTGTTTGTCATATTGTGGTGGCTTGAATGTTGCTGTGAGGCTGGAAGCTATGCCACCAGAATTGCAAATACCTGCAGGGTCACCGATGGTGGAAAGATTTCAATGGAGCTTCCAGACTGAGACAGACTTGGAATAAGGACAGAGCCATCAACTTCTGAAAAAATTGGCCACTGAAAACCTTATGAATAGCAGTGAAATGGTGTCTGATATATTACTGGAGAACATTATGAATAATGGAGAAACACTGAATGATATTGTGGTGGAAGACAAGTAACTGGTTGGAAAGCAATCAAAATATGACTGGAGAAGAGCTGCCTCCTCAAAGTAGAGTTAACTTTAATGACATGGATGGAGCAAAGCTTTTGGGACCTTCATTTGCTGATGTGGCACATTTCAAAATGGGAAGAAATAGCTGCAAGCATTCATTAATAATTGGAATATGAAGTATGAGTCTAGGATACCTGAAAGTTGTCAAAAATGAAATGGAATGCATAAAGATCATTATTCTAAGCTAATGCTTAGGAAATGGACTGGTATTGGCCATTTTGAATCAGACAATCATATGGACTACTATTCTGGGAATGACAAATTGAAGAGGAATGGTGTTGCATTCATCGTCAAAAAGAACACTTCAAGATCTATCCTGAAGTACAATGCTGTCAGTGATTGATAATATCCATACACCTACAAGGAAGACCAGTTAATACTGCTATTATTCAAATTTACACACCAACCACTAAAGCCAAAGATGAGGAAATTGAAGATTTTACCAACTTCTGCAGCCTGAAATTGACCAAATATGCAATCAAGATGTATTGATAATTACTGGTGATTGGAATATGAAAGTTGGAAACAGAGAAGAATCATCAGTAGTTGGGAAATATGGCCTTGGTGATAGAAATGACACCAGAGGTAGCATGATACAATTTTGCAAGAGCAAGGATTTATTCATTGCAAATACCTTTTCTCCACAACATATATGGTGACTATCTATGTGAACCTTGCCAGATGGGATACCCAGGAATCAAACTGACTACATCTCTAAAAAGAGGAGGTGGAAGAGCTCAATATCATCAGTCAAAACAAGGCCAGGAGATGATGGTGGAACAGATCATCAATTGCTCATATACAAGTTCAAGCTGAAGCTAATATTAATGCAAGTACACAAGAGCCAAAATATGACCTTGATTATATCCCAACTGAATTTAGAGACCATCTGAAGAATAGATGACTCATTGTACACCAGTAACCAAAAACCAGAT
>NW_006922021.1:797870-802685 GCF_000298275.1 Orycteropus afer afer
ATATATATACCTCCACAATCCACATCCATGGAAGCAGCAGTCAAGAAATCAGGCACTGTATTGCAATGGGCAAATCTGCTGCAAAAGACCTTTATAAAGTGTTAAGGAAAAAAGATGCCACTTTGAACACTTAGGTACCTGTGACCCAAGGTATGGTATTTTCAGTAGCCTAATAAGCATATGAAAGCTAGGCAATGAATAAGGAAGACCAAAGATAAAAGAGTTGACACCTTTGAATTGTGGTGTTGGCAAAGAATACTGAAAATGCCATGGGCTGCCAGAAGAAGAAACAAATCTGTCCTGGAAGAAGTGGAGCTGCTCCTTAGAAGCAGGAATGGCCAGACTTTGTCTCACCTACTTTGGTTCTGTTGTCAGAAGGGACCAGGCCCTGGAGAAGGATATCATGCTTGGTAAAATAGAGGGTCAGTGAACAAGGGGAAGACCCTCAATGAGATGGATTAACACAGTGGCTGTAACGATGGGCTCAAGCATAGTAAGGGTGTTGAGGACAGTACAGGAGCAGGCAGCGTTTCGCTCTTTTACACATAGAGTCACTATGAGTCAGGACCAAGCTGACTGCACCTACCAAAACCAATTTAGACAAGGACTAGTCGAAGATGTATTCTGCCATACTTACTGTAGAACTTTTCAAGAGAAACAACTACAATCAGTTACCACATCGGTGGAAATCAGAAGGTCCAGGAGAATTGCACATCGACTTGAAGTTAAAATTGTTGATTTAATTATTCCTAAAAACAACCTTTGTGATTGTTACGTAGTAGAGAGTTTAATATTCTTGAGTTGGTAATTCTATGACTTCCATTGAAGTAAGAAATTTTTCTTAATTCTTATTATAAAATATTCTGTGATATCACTTAAAATACCTCTCTCTGTGGGCATTCACTATATTTAAGTATATGCTGCTTTTCTTGTCTCTTTTTTTTCAGATCTTTATAGAACAAGCTTTGTGCTCTGACTTTTCAAAACTCTTTTTCTTAAAATCTGTTCAGTAAACATCTGCACAGCTTGTAGAAGTTGACGTTTAATAAGAGATTAGTGAACTACCTCATATAGGTCATTTCTGATTTGCCATCTTGATTTTTACAAGGCTAGGGAAGAAGGGGGAGCTCTGGTAGCATAGTGCCTAAGGCACTTGACTGCTAATCAGAAGGCTGGCAGTTCAAACCCACCAGCCATTCCTCGGAAGGAAGGTGGGGCAATCTACTTCCGTAGTGATACTGCCTCGGAAACCCAAGGAGGGGTCGCTATGAGTCAAGTCTGACTCGACAGCACATAGCAACAACAACAACAACAGTGAAGAGGAACAAAGAAGAATACACCCAGTTAATTAAGTTCATCAAAGTTCTCATTTCGAATTCACCTAAGTAGATATACCCAAAGTATACTTCGAGGACACAAGACAAGATTCCTACGGGTATACAGAATGACTGTGAATTTTGCTGATTTGCTTGTTTGTTTTTATTGTCACAAACAGCAAAGCTATATTTCTCACCAGAACAACAATAAAATACAGTTTTCTTGGGAATTCTATAATTTATTGTAAGATTGTAAGCTATACATAGAAATTCTCACTAAATTTAAGTTTCTAATCTTTTGACATTTGTTTCATAAAAACAAAGACAATGCAATATATTTGCATATTCTTTGTTCAAGATTACTTTGGCAGAAAGTTTTTGAGAATTTTAAAAATGTGTTATTCCTCTCTTCCACTCATTTTAACAATCAGCCTAGGAATTCGAAAAATGCACACATATATGTATTACACCCCCCACTGGCATCAAGTAGAATTTGACTCATAGTGACCCTATAGGACAGAATAGAACTTTCCTATAAGGGCTCCAAGGCTATAAATCTTTATGGAAGCAGACTGCCACATCTTTCTCCTGAGGAGTGTCTGGTGGAGTTGAAAAGCTGACCTTTCAGTTAGCAGCCAAGTGCTTAGACTACTGCATCACCAGGGCTCCTTAATATTATACTTACTGACATAGGGTTGATTCTGACTCATAATAACTCCCATTGGGTTTCCAAGGCTATGTATCTTTACAGAAGCAGACTGCCTCATCTTTCTTTTGTGGAGTGGCTGGTGGGCTCAAACCACTGATCTTTTTTTGGTTAGAAGACAAATGCATAAATGACTACATTACACTTAGGTTATACAAAATATCTTAACAAAGATAAACGGGGAATGGAAATAAAATAAAGCACTTCAAGTTATAGAAGGACAGTGAGATTTTGAGAGCAAGAGGAATTGCATTTCTTCTCTTGTCAAAGTGAGCGCCCTAATTCTTTTCATCAAAAACAATCGTTAGATTATTCAAAGTCATTGAATATTCTGCTTTTATTTGTGAGTTGCATAATATAAAACTTTTGCAGGAAATGCTTTTGTAATATTGATCACTCAACCTTCAACTATCTACCATGCTCTGAATGCATTTAACTCAAATATGTGTCATCCCAATGACTTAAATGTTATGTTAAACTTTCCTTTAGTAAGACTAATACTATTTCTACAAGAGTATTATTGAATTCGCTATGGTAGGTTCAGCAAGTCTAGGAAAATATTTGTCAAAAATCATGAAAAGATATGAAAAATTAATGAGCAAATCCAAACAATAATTTTGCACTTGCTGTTTCCTCAGATTCACATCTTTGCCCAGGGAAAATGGCCTGAGAATTGTTGTTGATCAACACAATCTCATTGGGAATTTTTGTAGATAGCAAGGTAAATAATACTTTCTGTTGCTGCACTGAGGTGACAGCTTCTCCCACACTAGCATGGCACTTGCATAAAGAAAGCAAAAGAAGGCATTGTTTCCAGGGAAATAATAAAAGTCAAGGTCACATATGGCATTAAGAAAATCCCATCTAGTTGAAACTACTTGATTGATTTCATTAAAATTCTTTAGCTTTTACAAATCAACTTTGATTGTTTTAAAACCAGTTATACTGTGCTTATGTGACATATGTATGCCCTGACAAATATAGCTGCATTTAACAGTCTATCTCAAGTGTCACCATGTTTCCTTTTTTTAAAGTAAGTACATTTCAAAAAATGAAAACTCTGCACATAATTGCCTTTCCAGTTAAACGTGGGGTACATGAAGGTGTCTCATTTAAGACAAAGCCTGATAAATATTTGCAGAAAAATCTTTAAGTTATTTTATTTTAGTATGCTTAATTTCTGTTATACAGGAAAATCAAGGACAAATGTTGTGTCTTTCAGCAGATTGTTTCTCACTGTAATTTTTATACTTTTCTAACAAAATCAAGTCTTATTATGTTAGAGACACGTGATCATTAACATTTGCTTTCTTATAATTAATTTTTGTTTTGTTAAAACTGTATTATGGACAAATATAGCCTTGAAAAGTATCTAGGCTTAAATAAATAGAAATATATAGGTAGATCTATTAATTTTGAGACCAAGCTAGGTAAAAAAGGCAGAATTTTTTTAAATTTCCAGAAATTATGTAAGATTATCCCAGCCTAAAGACATTTGGTCAACTTTAGCCACTGTTTTGTAAATCTTGTTGATTCTTTCTGTATAAAAATTTATCCTCCCAAAAGAGAATCTTACATTAGTTGAAGATATGAATAGACATCTGATCTGTTTTGTAAGGTATCCTACCTTACAAATGAGCCAATGAGTAATTCCAATAATTTTCAAATAGCAACTCCCATGCTAAAGAATAATAATTACATGCAATATTACTGAAGTTATTTCAAAGTCCAAATCTAGATTTTAATGCAGGCATCTAAAAGTTTCCATCAGAATGCTTTCAAAAATTAATCCAATTTCCCATTTGCTTAATTACAACATTTACATGATTCTACAATAACTATAAGATAGAAGATGGGTTATTTTGAATGCCTACAAAACAGATGTATACCACTTGTATAGATCAAGGCTCAGAATTTTATGCATTTATTTTATAAAAGCACTTTTTAAATCACTGAGTTTTTTACTTACATCAATAGAATAAAATCAACTTAAATGCCCATCAATAGCAGTTTGCTTAAATAAAATTTGATATAGTCATACAACCGAATTTTATGTGACCATTAAATAATGTATTACAAGAATATTTAATGACATGGAAAGTGTTCAGAATGCATTGTTAGGAGAAAGGGAAGTAATGTTTCCAAAAGTATGTAAATTATAATCTAAAGTTTATATATAAAAAAAGTTAACTACATAGATATAGATACTAACATAGAACAATTACTATTAAGATCAATTTTTTAACAGTATATAATCCTACTTGGAATTACTTTTTATGCGTATCTTAGTTTGCTAGTGCTGCCATAACAAAAATGCCAGAGATGGGAGGCTTTGAAGGACAGAATTTATTGTTTCACAGTTTTGGAGGCTAGAATTCCCAATTCAGGTTATTGCCAAGGCTACGGCCACTCTGTGTGGGCTCCAGAGGAGGATCCTTCCTGGTCTCATTCAGCTTCTGTAGTCCCTGGGCAATGCTCATTGTTCTTTGGCTTTTAGAAGAATTCTCACATGGTGTCTTCTCTATATGTGTAACTCTCTTGTTTCATTTTCCTTTTCATAAGACACCATTCAGAAGGAACCACTCTACTCCTATATGACCCTCTTTGACTCAACTGATATCAAAGTAAACTCAACTTCTCCTTCCATCCACCTGTGGACAGCTGATCTTTGACAAAAGGCTGAAACCCACTGAATGGGGGAAGAAGTTGTCTCTTTAACTAATGCCGCTTGCAAAACTGGATATCCATTTGCAGAAAAATGAAACAAGATCCATACTTCACACCATACGCAAA
>NW_006922021.1:802905-805398 GCF_000298275.1 Orycteropus afer afer
ATTGCCCAACCTTCCTTCCGAGGAGTGGCTGGTGGGTTTGAACCGCCAGCCGTCTGGTTAGCAGGCAAGTGTCTTAGCCACTATGCTACCGGAGCAAACTTAGAGTCCCTAATTTATGAAGACAAACTAAATGACTAAGACCTTCTAAAAATCAAATTCTTATGAGTATCAAAAGACTTCTCCAAAAGAGTAAAATGAGAACCTACAGATTGGGAAAAAAAATATTTGGCAATGATATATCTGATGAAGGATATGTTTCTAAAATTTATAGAAAACTTTAACACTTCAACATCAAAAAGAGAAACAGTCCACTTCAAAAATGGGCAAAGGACATGAACAGACACACTTCACCAAAGAAGATATGTAGGCAGCCAATAAACATATGAAGAAATGCTTGTGATCATTATCCATTAGAAAGATGCAAATCAAAACAACTATGAGATATCATCTCACTCCAGCAATAATAGCAAAGTTCAACATGACAGAAAACAACAAATGTTGGTAAGGGTGCAGAAAGATTGAAACTTTCATACATGGCTGGTGGGACTTTAAAATGTTACAATGACTGTGGAAAATGGTATGGTGCTTCTTTAACAGGTTGGAAATAGAAATGTCATTTGATCCACCAATCTCACTACTAGGAATATATCCTAAAGAGGTGAGATCCAGGACACGAATAAATATATGCAAACCCATGTTCATTGCAGCACTATTTACAATAACAAAGAGATCAAAACAACCTAAGTGTTCATTAACAGATAAACAGATAACCAAACTATTGTACATACACAAAATTGAATACTATGCAACATTAAAGAATAATGAAGAATCAGCGAATCAACTCATAATGTGGATGAACCTGGAGGACATTATGCTGAGTGAAATAAGTCAATCACAGGTGGAAAAATATTGTATGAGACCATTATAGTAAAAAGCCAAAGAAAGGTTTATTCAGGGAAGGAATTTTTCTTGGTTGGTTACCAGGGGGTAGAGGTAGGAGAGGAAGGGAAAACAGATGGATAATTAAGAGTCAGGTCTGATATGGGTGAAGGGAAAAGCACAATAACAAAAGTGTGTGACTAGCACAATATCACTAAGGACAAGGAAGACATGAAGAGGTGCATAAGAAGGCCAGACAGAAAGGCAAATACTATTGCATACAAAATACTGCATTAACAGCAGCAACAATAATAATCTATGCAAGAAGGTCAGGTACAGATAGGCAAATTGGAATATACCCACAACCATACATAGGTTTGGCAGATGATACTCCTATACATGTATTTGTATGTGCTATAAAAATGGCCATATGCAGTTTAAACATAACAGGAGGCAAAGTTAGGACAACTTCTTAGCCACAAATAAGCCCCTTGGAGTAGAGGGTCACTGGGCCTGTGGGCTGGGGACCACGGTCACAGGAGACATCAAGCTCAACTTGCACAACATGGTATGCAAAAACATTGTTCTATATCTTACTTTGGTGAGTAACAACTGGGGTCTTAAAAGCTTCTGAATGGCCATCTAAGTGGCAACTATTGATCTGTCCTTCTCTGGAGCAAAGAAGAGTGAATAAAATCCAAGATGCATGGCAACAGTTAGTCCCAAGGACTAATGGACCACAAGAATCTCAACCTATATGACCCTGAGGCCAGAAGAACTAGATGGTGCCTGGCTACCAATGCCAACCACTTAGAAAAGGAACAAAATTGGAGATCCTGAATAAAGTAGCAAAAAATTGTGGAACAAAACTCAAAATCATAAAGAAAAGACCAGGCTCACTGGTCTGATAGAGATTGGCCCCTAGTCGCCCTTGAGCCCGGAATTGAACTCACTCATGTGGCTTAACTCTCAGCCAAACAGTACATAAGCCTATGAGCTGAACACCTACACCAGGGAGATGCACTCCGTAGAGCATGGGAGAACAGAAGGGCAGCATTTGCACAGGGAGAAAGATACGGAGGCAGGGATGCATAGGCAAGAAGGACACAGGGAAAAGGTCATGATAGGGAGGAGGTGGGAAGTGAGCCGTTACACAGTGGGGAATGTCACTAGTGTCACAGAACAAAATGTGTATGAACTGTTGAATGTAAAATGAATCTGCTTTGTAAAATTTCACCCAAATTACAATAAAAAATTTTTTAAAAAAGAAAAATTCAGTTTCTCCAAACAAGGCCACATTCACAGGTACAATGGATAGGATTTTAATATATATATTTTGGGGAGGGGACACAATTCAGTCCATAGCAATGCTTCTCTATGTTTGCTAAATTTGCCTTAATTTAAACTATGACTTTATAATAACCAAAAAAACGAAACTCATTGCCATTGAGTCAATTCCGACTTATAGTGACCCCCTCTGGGTTTCCAAGGTGGTAAATCTTTACAGAAGTAGATTCCCCAGTCTTCCTTCCACCGAGCAGCTGGAGGGTTTGAACCACCAATCTTCTGGTTAGCAGTCAAATGCCTTAGACACTGTGCCACCAGAGCTCCTTA
>NW_006922021.1:805648-815924 GCF_000298275.1 Orycteropus afer afer
CGCCAGAGCTCCTTTGACTTTATAATAAGTAAGAAAATTGTATCTTTTAAAACTAACATGTTCTGCTGGAATTGAGCAGCGAGACTGGGAACTGAAACAGAATTTAGACAAGAGTGCACAATTACTTGTCTATAAATACAGACTATTAACATAAATAGACCATATCACTAGTGATTCACTGCCATTATTTATTTTATTATGTTTCGGTGTTTTCACTTTTAGGTTATATTTTCATGAGTCATTAAGTCCAACAAACAGTATGGAATTTCTAATAGAAGAAAAATGTTTGATTAGGGTAAGACTGTATTGAAAAAGGTATCGTAAAAGTTTGGTTTTACTACAGTGTACAAGACAGTGTTTTTCTATATCATGACAATAAAAGTCTGGTCTGGTTATTTTCCTGATCCATGAAGTGTGGAATCTTTATTCTTGGAAATACACAATGTTAAACACCTGATCACAAGAAGAGAACCATCAACAAATGACACTTTTTCATTCAAGTGCAAAGGCTTCTGCAATTTTTTAACAACATTATTAGCACAGAGCTGTAATAATTATCTAAGAATTCACTGGTTTAACACTTTAAGTAGTTTTTCTGGATTTTCCAAAACAAATTATAAAACAATCTCAGCACCACAATGCACCTAAGGAGTTTTAACATACAAAAGATAGAGCCATTACAGAGTATTGATCATTTGTTCCTTCTTGAGAGTAATACTCTTCAGTACCTAGTTCCACATTATCTCTAATATTTTTTCAGAATATATTTTATCCTAGAATGAAATAATGATACTTTTTGCAAATTTTCCCTGAAGTCTGCTGCTAAGTCTCAGAAAATGTTTCTTAATGTTTGTCCTACACATTTTCCTCTCTTGTAGTTACTCTTGTATACTGTAGCTAAATAATGTTTCAATTCTTTACCATGGACTCCTTTTACATTAAGTAAGGATTGATTTGTTATCTGTTATGATAAGATGTGCTGTTATATGCTACTGGCATACAGATTTGTTTAAGACTCAATTTGATACTCAACTAATTAACATGCTAAATAGAAAATACACATCGTAAAGACAATTAATAATTTCAAGATGCACGTGATATGGAGCCCCCATGAAATGTTCTACGATTTATATAAGCATGCTACCTTTCTATTATTAATCCTTTTTTTAAAAAATAGTGTGTCATTTCATTATATTCCTGTTATGAATCTCATCCCATCAAATTTTATTCATGTGATATGAACTGGCCAATGGCCTATAGCAATAGACTAATAGATCCATTTTCAAACACATAAACACACACACACACACACACACACACACAAAGTCTAATGCTAGCTCTCCAGTCTTTCTCATATACTACTCAATATTTTAACTCAATTATATGGATGGTATCATAAAACCCACTGCCAATGAGTTGATAACAACTCACCGCAATCCATTAGAACAGAGTAGAATTGCCCCGCAGGGTTTTCAAGGCTGTGAATCTTTATGGAAGCAGACCGCTTCATCTTTCTCTCATGGAGTGGCTAGTGGGTTCAAAATGTCCACCTTTTGGTTAGCAGGCAAATTCCTTAACCACTGTGCTACCTGAGTTCCTTGACAGGATCATATAAAGACTAATTATGCAATTTTCCAGTAATGTTGATCTGGTTGGGTTACCGTGTAGGAGATAATATGATTAAAATCCAACAAGATCTTGATGGGACTCTTGTAGGCCTAGTATAATAGTATACATTTAATTAGAATTAAACATATTCTTATATTCAAGTCCCAAAAGACAGACATTATACCAACAGGGTAAGGAAGATATGGTTTTGAGTAAAATAATAAGAGGAGAAGGAGGAGAAGAGGTTGGGTTTTATTAAGGATAAGCAGAATATATGTCAGCAGGATTATGAAGTTATGAAAAATGTGAACACAGGATACCTTTCTAGAAAATACAGTCACTGTACTGTAAGACATGTAGTCAATGTGGATTATAAAGATTATACCTGTGTATTCAGTCTCAGGCAAATGCACAAGCAAGCATTCAGACAGAGAAGAGTGAATAAAAGAGAATAAAAGAACTCAAACTACATTGTACATGTACAGTAAAACCTGCAAAAGCCAGAATCTCTGTAAGGCGGAACACTATCAGAGAAGGAAAACTGAAATATTTTGCACAAAAATGAGTGATAGAAAAGTAATAAGGTTCTACCCTGTCAAAGGCAGAAAACTGGCGAGACCCAGAAAAACAAGTCTGAATTCTGGCCTTCACAGATTTTACTATATATTTATTGTGGTATACGTAACACAACATTTGTCATTTCAGCATTGTATTTAATTTTTCAAAAAATATTTTTAGCATTAACAATATTCTCAATATTGTGTTAGGCACTGGGGAATGAAAATATACTAACAACAACACCAACATTAAGAAGTTTATAGTCTAGCTCCAAGGAATGTGGCACTAAAGAAATTATAACGGTTACACTGAGGCTTGTCTCCACTCAATACAGAAACTTTCTACCATTCAAAACTGTCTAATGACAATTTGGACGACATTGGAAAATAATGAGTCCATCTTTGCTACAGGTTTTCAAACATACTTTTCATGAACACAAGTCATTTGACTTGACTACAATGAAAGGAATTTAAGGATCAATATCTGTTATACTCAAGCCCCTTTCATAGTTATCTCCTATCTGAGTTGGGTGGGCGAAGGGGTCAGACTAGTAATTCTCCATGATTTGGGCTGGTAGATGGATAGAATTTTAGATAGGTGTGAAGGGGAGAACACTGTAGACAAAAAGTGTGAGCAGAGGTGTGCCTGGGAATCTGTGTGATAACCGTAATGGGAATGAATAGTCCAGTATGACTTGAAGGAAGTGTTTATATTGGAAAGTAATTGGATATAAAGATAGAATACCAATTTTAAGTCTAAATAGGATGGAATTTTCTTGCAGTCTGTGGGATATATTCCATGCTGAACAGATCAGTACAAGGAAAGAGAAAGTTTGCTGAGGAGAATATTGTGTTGCTTATTATATGTATTACAGAGAAGATAGTCAAAGTAGGAACACTATTCAAACATGTGTTTGGTTTAATTGGGGATTATTTTTACATTTGAGCAAAAATAAATATGAAATGAGGCATACACAAATGATTTAAATTTTATGGGCAAATAAAAAAAATGTGCCACTGGCAACAGAAAAATCTAGGACAGATGTCATCATTTCTAAGGCCTTTTTGGTTGTTTGTATGTCTGTTTTCAGTCCTTTCTCTCTCTCTTTATCCCAGCCCTGTGTGGGCAGCCCATGTTCCCCATCTAGCCTCTTCTATTTTTCAAAGAAGATGCATATTTCTGAGCTAGATGAAATTAGAGTGCTATCTCTGAACATTAACAGTAGAATAAAATGTATCAGAAATTCAATCAGGAATAATAGAAAAATAAATATTTTCTTAGGTGCTACTGTCTAATCTGTGTGCTAAGTGTTTTGGAGTGACTTTTTTTACAAGTCTCTGTCACTCATCCATTAATCCATTATGCAGAAATCTAATAAATTAAGTACAAAACTTTACAGATTCACATTTGTAGTTCATTTAGTATCTAATTCTGATGGTGGTAGAAATCACATTCTTCTGTTTTCTTCAGTTTAAACTGACAGTAATTACTACGAGTGATCTCATTGTCTTTTATAGTTTACTCTTGACATTTTACTTCAATTTTATTAAATGATGATTGACTGTCAAATTATTTCTAAGATTCTAAGATTTATAACGGACAAATAGTTTTTCATGGTTTCCACAAAGAAAATCAATGTAACAATATTAATGATAACGTTGGTTAGTCAATCCCTCTAATATTAATAAATGCTGGTGGTGATATGATGGTAGTAATGGTATTTGTGCATGTGTGACATTCATTGCTTCAATGGGTAAAATGCCAGTTTTCCT
This sequence comes from Orycteropus afer afer, assembly GCF_000298275.1. NCBI lineage: Eukaryota > Metazoa > Chordata > Mammalia > Tubulidentata > Orycteropodidae > Orycteropus > Orycteropus afer. The sequence goes on from NW_006922021.1 coordinate 809,587, forward strand.
ATTTAGCATCTGGATTTTATAATACAGGTCCTTGGGTTAGATAGATTTAAGTTCAAATCATGTTGCATCACTTATAAATTGTAGCCACATATGTTACTTTCCTCAAAGTCAGTTTCCTGAACAGGAAAACTGAACAATAAAAGTAGCTGCCAATGATTATCTGTATCATGTGTCACAGTGGCTAGGTTATAGTCTCCAGTTATTCAATCAAACACAAATTTAGGTGTTTCTGTGTAGGTATTTTATTGATGTGATTCAAGTCCATAATGAGTTAACTTTAAGTGAGGGAGATTATCCTACATAATCTGGGTGGGACGGATTCAATTAGTTGAAAGGCCTTAAGAGCAGAGCAGAGGCTTCCTGGAAGAAGACATGGCACCTGTGGACAAAGATTCAGTCTGCCCTTCCTCATGGCCTGCCCTACATCTTCTGGACTTGGTTAGCCAGACCCACAATCAGATTCTTTACAACAAACCTCTTAATATGTATCTCCTATGGATTATGCTTCTCTGGTTAACCCCTGACTAATACACTGTTCTAGAACATTTTTATAAGGATGATGAATCAAGCAATTGGCATAAAATAGACTGTTAAGTACATAATAAATGTTTAATAAATGTTAGAACAAAAATTTTAGAGAAGTACAAAATAACTCAATTCAGAGTACTAATTGTTAACATCATACACACACACACACACACACACACACACATTTTAAAGAAGTGGCTAATGGAATAAATATCATTTTCCAAATGACGAGAATGTACCTGGAAACCTTTAGGGCACTGCCAATAAATCATAGCATCACAATTTCCACTATTCCACTGTTTTATTTTTGTTTTTATTTTTCATTCTGAAAAGTCTTATCCCATGCCCTATTGGTGGATTTTAAGGGATAAATGAGAGCTGGCTCATTTTTGATGTCTTAGACCTTCAAGTTTATGAGGGTTCAATATTCATGAAGAGATGGAAAATGATCTTGGACTTTTTCAGAATTTTATATTGACCATGTAAATCATGAAGGAGCTCTCGTGGCATAGTGCCTAAGGCATTTGACTGCTAACCAGAAGGTTGGTGGTTCAAACCCACCAGCCCTCTGTGGAAGGAAGACTGGGCAATCTACTTTCGTAAAGATCTACCACCTTGGAAATGCAAATGGGGTCACTATGAGTCAGAATCAACTTGATGGCAGTGAGCTTGTTTGCTTGCTTGTAAATCATGTAGCACTAACATCTATTCTTTCTTTCTTTGGTTCTTTTCAGGAGGTTCAGGAACAAATATGCAATGTAAATTTTAGCCTCACTTGCCCTACTATATGTAGATACACTAAATTTTATATTACTTTTAAAATTTATATATATAAATATAATACAATTATATTACATTTTACAATTACTTTTTGGAGGATATCTTCCATAAATAATTATTTTCATTTTATAGTCATTGAATTTAAGCTAGCCTTTCTGATAGTAGAGAGACACCCTTCTTTTGGAAGACAATAAAACCATACCACTGCTGAGGGCACAAGGATTCTTACCTGGCAATGTACAGGAAAATAAACTCCATATATTGTAAAAAGCATTCACAGTCCTGGGACCCATTGTTGCACATTTTGATTCAGTGCATTTGAGTTGGGTCAAGAATCCACTTATTTATATATTTCATATGTTCTTGCTTGGTTAACCACCATAAGTGCACTTGACTTACTTTCTATAAAACATAGATATACACTCAGATAACTACTTTTAGAAAAGCTTTTAAAAAGTTAAAAAAATATAATAAACAATGAGAAAGACTGATGCCACTTTAATTGTTATTTTTCACGTGGGAAAACAATTCATAAAGGCCCTAAATCTTATGGTATTTCTAGAAAACAAGTTCTATCTAAACATAAGTTGTAAGGTTTATATTGATCCTGCACAGTCTAATCCTCAACTGGCTCTAGACAAAAGAAGGTAAGTCTGAAAACAAATCAATAAAAAATATAATAATAATCTGCTAGATTTTTCTATAAAATATTTAATACTAAAAATGTTATTTATATTGGAAAAGCCATAGTTAAAGTCCACTTATTCTCTATAAAATACCATATTTAGAAAAATGTACTTAAATTTATCACAAAAGATATCAACAAAGATTGAGTTGGGTTGTTTAACATACTGTTGGGATTATACAGACTGCAAGGTTTAAAGGAGATCATAATGTTTCAGCTCCTTCCATGAGTTTCATAATGTAGTTTTCTGAAGGATAAACAAAGATTGTAATCCAGCAGGCATAGTGGAATAAAAATTTCTGTTACTTTCTTAAATGTAGGTTTGTCTATCAGCTACATTATTTTGAGGATGTATCTGAGGGCCCCAAACAGAGGGATCTGGGCTTAAGAAAGTTTGGGGGAGAGTTGTACTAGGATAGTAGTGTTGATTCTATTAGGGCTTCCACCATTAAATGAGAATGATTGATGGGGTGACATTTATTTGTAATTGTATTGCATATTTGTATTTGACCTGTAGTCTAAGGCTGTGTGTTCTACAATGAATCTCATCAGATGTGTGTGTTATAGCAGAAAAAGTGATTAGCAGTGCCAGAAGAGGATCCAAAATAAATAAAACATAGACGTTATCCTCAACAAATTCACAAGATTAAAATACATCCTATACTAAAACTTCCAGAATATTAATAAAAAAGAAGTATGGAAACAAAGCCTTGTTGAAATTCATAGATCCAGACTGACATTTAAATCTGTTCATTGTCAGTCTGTTACTGGATTGGCCTTCATGACTAAGCATGATAACATATGAATGTTCCTTTCTTGATTAAATATATCAGCAGACTGGCCAATGCACAATCTTATCCGAATCCTCCCAGATTCAATTAGAAACCATTCTATTCATATAGATATGCATTACATTTACACATAAACTAAAATTCAGTTAATAGTGATAAATAATTTTCCAAGTTTGATATATTTTGGGAGCCAGGGTATTATCTCTAGTAATTTCTATTTACTAATAATATCACAAAAGCATAAATTAATGCACACACATTTCTTCACCCCAAAATTACTTGATGTTTCCAAAAATAAAGCACCCTTGTGGTTTTATTGTTATTAAGTTTCTGAATTTACCACTGCTTCTCAGCTGTTTAATTATAATGTATTGGATGTAAATTCAATGAACTTTTCTTTTTTCTTCTCAATATCAGTTTTCTCATGAGAGTACTTGGCCTTTAGTGATAGTCTTAATCCAAAGTATGTAACCTAGTTATGTTCAGAGTGAAACAAATAAGATTGTTCTATGTAAAAAAAGTAAAATAATATTTAAAAGAATGCTTTTGCCAACTTGATGAGGATAAGGCCTTATGGCGTTAATCAACAGAAATAGAATAAAACACTAGATTCTTGAATAAAGTATTAAATATTTGTGCCCATAAGTTAAGGAACATTACACTTGGACTAATTTTATAAATTATGCAAACTAAAAGAAGGTTCACCATTCCATGGTCAGTTGTTCTATGGTGGTTTGCATGTTATTTTGATGCTGGAAACTATGCCACAAGTATTTCAAGTACCAGTAGAGTGACCCATAGTGGACAGGTTTCAGTGGATCTTCCAGACTAAGACAGATCTACTTCTAAAAAATTGACCAGTGAAAACTTTATGAATAGTAGTGGAATATTACCTTATATAGTACCAGAAAACGAGCCCTTCATTTTCTCTAAATACAGCTAGAAAGAAGTTGCCTACTCAAAGTGTTGTTGTTATGTGCTGTTGAGTCAGACCCGACTCATAGCAACCCCTCGTTGGGTTTCCAAGGAAGTATCACTATGGAAGTAGATTGCCCCATCTTCCTTCCGAGGAGTGGCTGGTGGGTTTGAACTGCCAGCCTTCTGGTTAGCAGTCAAATGCCTTAGGCACTATGCTACCAGAGCTCCCTACTCAAAGTAGTCAACCATAATGACATGGATGGAGTAAAGCTTTCAGGACCTTCAATTTGCTGATGTGACAAAACTCAAAAGAGAACAAACACCTGCAAACATTCATTAATAATTGGAACATGGAATGTATGAAGTATGAATCTAGGAAAATTAGAAGTTGTCAGTAATGAAATTGAATGCATAAAGATCAATATCCTTAGGCATTGGTCAGCTGTAATGGACTTATACTGGTCATTTTGAATCAGACATCCATATAGTCTACTATGCTAGGAATGACAAATTGAAGAGGAATGGTGTCACATTCATCATCAAAAAGAGCATTTCAAGATCTATCCTGAAGTACAATGCTGTCAGTGATAGGATAATATCCATATGCCTACAGGGAAGACCAGATATTATGAATATTATTTACACATCCCACTAACGCCAAAGATGAAGAAACTGAAGATTTTTGCCAACAAATGCAGTCTGAAATTAATGAAATATGCAATCAAGATGCAGTGATAGTTACTATTGATTGTAACATGAGAATTGAAAATGAAGAAAAAGGATCAGTATTTAGAAAATATGGCTTTGGTAATAGAAATGACTCTGAAGATCATATGACAGAACTTGTAAGACTAATGACTTATTAATTGCAAATATTTTTTCAACAACATAAATGTACCTATACATGTGGACCCCACAGGATGGCATATACAGGAGTCAAATCTACTACATCTATGGAAAGAGATAGTGGAGAAACACAATAGCATCAGTCAGGACAAAGCCAGAAGCCACCTGCAGAACAGATCATCAGTTGCTCATACACAATTTCAAGTTAAGCTGAAGAAAATTAAAATGAATCCATGATATGTTAGGTACAACTTTGAGCTATCCCATCTGAAGTTAGAGACCATTTCAAGAATAGATTTGAACACTAATGACCAAAGAGAAGATAAGTTGTGGGATGGCATCAAGGACATCATAGATGAAGAAAGCAAAAGGGCATTAAAAAGATAGTAAAAAAAAAAAAAATAGATGTCAAAAGAGACACAACAGAAGAAAGGGTTGGAGTAGCTTCTATGAGACAACCAAACATCTTGAGAGAGAGAATCACCAAGCCTGTGGGCTTGGGATCATAGTCTCAGGTGACATCATGCTCATTTAGCACAACATAGTACATAAACAATCTTGTTCTACATCCTACTTTGGTGAATAGCGACTGGGGTCATAAAAACTTTTGAGTGGCCATCTAAGATGCAACTATTGGTCTCTGCTCATCTGGAACAAAGAAGAGTGAAAAAAGTCAAAGTCATCTGGAAACAATAAGTCCAAAGATAAGATGGACCATGAGGACCTCAGTCTTCATGACCCTCACCCAGAAGAATTAGATGGTGCCCAGTTCCCAATGCCAACTGCTCAGAAAGGGATCAAAACTGGAGATCCTGGATAGAGTGAGAAGAAAAATATGAAACAAAATTCAAAAATGCAAAAATGACCAGAATTACTGGTCAGATAGAGACTGGTGGAGCCCCTGAGACTATGGCCCTGGCTTACCTTTTGGGTCTAGAAATGGACTCACTTCCATGGATTGGTTCTCAGCGCAACAGTAGAAAGACCTACATGCAACGCACCCACCTACTCTAGGGAGATGCACCCCTTAGATCAATCAGCCATGAGACATCAGAGGGGCAGAATTCACATAGAGGGAAAGCTGGTCAGACAGGAATGCATAGATAAGAAGGGCACAGGGACAGAGTAGTAACAGAGAGGAGAGGGGAGGAGAGTTTTCTTTTATGGTTGGGGATGATAATTGGGGCCGTGAAATTAAATGTGCATGAACTGTTGAATGTAAAACAAATCTACTTTGTAAATTTGGACACTTAAAGAAAAGAGAGAAAAAAGGAGACTATGAACCTTGTTCTTGAACGTGGAGTAGTTAAAGCAAATGGAAGAAATGATGACTTAAAGAGCTGAACAGAAAATTTCAAAGGGCAGCTCCAGAAGAGAAAGCAAAGTATTATAATGAGATATGCAAAGACCTAGAGCTAGAAAACCAAAAGCCAAAAACATTCAGTATTTCTCAAGCTGAAAGAAGTAAAGAAAAAATTCAAGCCTCAAGTTGCAATATTGAAAGATTCTATGGGCAAGATATTAAATAATGAAGGAAGCATTAAAAGAAAATGGAAGGGATACACAGTGTCACTGTACCAAAAAGAATTGGTCGATGTTCAACCATTTCAAAAGGTAGCATATGATTAACAACTGATGGTGTTCAAGGAAGAATTCTAAGTTGCACTGACCAAGACCAAAAAACCAAACTCACTGTCTTCAAGTTGGACTGACTCATAGTGACCCCTCCTTGGGTTTCCGAGGTGGTATCACTAGGGAAGTAGATTGCCAAACCTTCCTTCCAAGGAGTG
>NW_006922021.1:816106-821993 GCF_000298275.1 Orycteropus afer afer
GAATGTGGAAATTATTGAACAATATCATTAATATCATGTGAAAGTAAAATTTTGCTGAAGATAATTCAAAAACAGTTGCAGCAGTATATTGACAAGGAACTTCCAGAGAAATTCAAGCTGGATTTAGAAGAAGACATGGAACAAGGGATATAATTGCTGATGTCAGATGGATCTTGGCTGAAAGCAAAGAATATCAGAAAGATGTTTATCTGTATTTTATTGACTATGCAAAGGCTATGTATTTTTATTTTGTGTGGATCACAAAAAATTATGGCTAAATTTGTGAAGAACGGGAATTCTAGAACACTTAATTGTGCTCATAGGGAGCCTGTACATAGAGCAAGAAGCAGTTGTTCAAACAGAAGAAGGGGTTACTGTGTGGTTTTAAACAGGAAGAGTATGTGTCACGGCCTTTTACCATATTTATTCAATCTGTATGCTGAGGAAATAATCTGAGACTAGACTATATGAAGAAGAAAATGGCATCAGGATTGGAGAAAGACTCATTAACAACCTGCAATATGCAGATGACACAACCTTGCTTACTGAATGTGAAGATGTGAAGCACTTACTGATGAAGATCAAAGACTACAGGGTTCAGTATGGATTATATTTCAACATAAAGAAAACAGAAATCCTCACAACTAGACCAATAAATGACAATATGATAAATGGATAAAAGATTAAATTTGTCAAGATTTCATTTTGTTTGGATCCACAATTACTATCCATAGAAGCAGCAGTCAAGAAATCAAACGGCATATTACATTGGGCAAATCTGCTGCAAAACACCTCTTTAAAGTGTTAAAAAGCAAAGATGTCACTTTGAGGATGAAGGTGAATGTGACCTGTGCCATGGTATTTTTAATCACCTCTTATGCATGTAAAATAGGTCAATGAGTAAGGAAAACTGAAGAAGAATTGATGCCTTTGAGTTATGGTGTTGGTGAAAAATATTAAATATACCATGAACTTCCAAAAGAACAAACAAACCTATCTTAGAAGGAGTACAGCTAGAATACTTCTTAAAAGTGAGATGGCAATACATTGTCTCACATACTCTGAACACATTATCAGAGGGACAAGTCCTTGGAGAAGGGCATTGGGCTTGGTAGAGGGCCAGCAAAAAAGAGGAATATAATCTGTGGGATGGATTGATACAGCGGCTGTGACAATGAGCTCAAACATAGCAATGAGGAGACATAGGCCCTGGCAGTATTTTGTTCTGTTCTACACAGGGTTGCTATGAGTTGGAACAGATTCAATGCACCTAACAACAACAACAACCACAAGGTAAAAGGAAATAAAGAGAACAAGAAAGACATGGTTAGGAAAAAGAGAGATGCACAGAAAGGAATAAAAGAATGAATTTATTAAGAATGACAAAAGAAAAGGACAAGGCCTAAGTAATGGCATAATGAAATAAATCAATAAAGATTAAAAGGAATAAAAAAGCAAGAAAAATAAGAAACAAATGAGAGGGCAATGAAAAGAAATGAGGTAGAAATGAAACAGGTGACAGAGAATATAATAGGCAAAGTAGACAGCAGAAGCCTCCACAGTAAGAGAATCCTCACCTATTAACACGCCACACAGCCCAGTGGAGGAGGCACGGTTTGTAGCCACCCAGAGCATGGAAAGATTGAACTTGGGCATGCTGCAGAGAGCGATTCAAGGAGCCTCATCTCTGGAAGCAAAGGTGATGTGGACTGACTGAAAAATCATGACTATCAAATGGAAAATAATAGAGCAACTCAATCTTTATTGATATAAATGCCCATTTTTGGATTGAACATGTCAGTATAGTTAGCTCCATTGGCAGGCACCACCTCATTGCCTGCCAAGTAGCTAGGAAGAAATTTTCTGGTGATCTCTCACAAAACTGTTTTAGTTTCTCTCATTCATTCTCTCTCTAAGAATTCTGGGAGGAGATCCATGTCAAAAGATTCTGATTGTTAATTCTATCTTTGATTACAGAAACACCTTGCATCGGCAAATATTAAACTGTGGAAGATTACCAAATATAAGATGAACTAATTAATAGTCTAGAGCACATACAACTGAAACTGGTTTTAAAATACATTGCAATCCGTGACATAATTTATCTACTTAAATTATTGCATTTTCCCCAGAGTCAGAAAAAAGTGATACACAGTTTTTATTTAGGAGGAAATTAGTCAAATACAGTTATCTATATTTCATATGGAAAGTAACATAAGCAATTTGAAGAAAAACAAAAGGCTGCATAAACAGATACTGAAAATGAATTCAATTTATGCATATATTAACAGCTATGTCAACGTTACAGAACTGACAATGCTGAAAATTAATGTAGTAAAGTATTCTTAGCAAAGTAACAGTGAAAAGAATTTCCTGAAAAATAATTAATTGCCATGTGACTGCTACATGTGAGAATATTAATTACTGTCAACAGCTTTTCTTCACTCAATCTTCTCATTAAGTTTAGGAAGTAGCAATGCTTAATAAGTAAAATATCCTTAAGTGATGTTCTAAAGATGCTGAAAATTGTTGAATGGCTAGAACATGGGCTAAACTAGAAATGGCTACAAACCTAGCAGCTGAAAGAAAGTGTGCACAAAAAAAGGCAAACAAGAAAGGAAAATATGTGATTTAAAAGGTACTTTGCTAAATGTCAATCCAGTTATTCTATAGTTGATAATATGTGCCTGTCTATTCCTTAGTATTTTATTCTTCATCTTTTGTCTATTCATGGCAAGTGCTATTGCCAAAATGTGGCAACATGCTGTAGTCCATAAAGGAATTCTTGTACTGTAAATATGAAAAAAGACAATCTGACTCAACAGCAAAACAGCAAAAGGTGTAGGAGATAATTGATGAGGAGGCCCAAGAAGATTACATAAGAGTAACATATGAAAAGGAAAATGTAAACATCCATCATGTGACCAATGAATATGAAAATTAGAATGACAACAAAATAAAGATATGCTAAAAAAATAATAATAAAGGCGAAGTTAACTTTTTTCATGACTAGAAGCTCAGAAAGTACTTTGACATTTCACTGGAACATCAAAAATATTAAGTCTCAGAGGACAAACGAATGAAAACTAAGTAGAAAAGTGAATAGCTCTATTTTGGGAGAAGATATTATTCAACAAATGGTGAGCTCTTAAAAATGGGGAACAGAGAAACCCACAAATGCAGCAGAGAAAGTAGAAGCAAAAGGGACTCCAAATGTGGTAATTATGTAATTTAAAGAATAAGTTACAAGATGCCTATATTTCAGAAGAAATATTAAGAAAATCTTCACTTCATGTGGTCTTTTAATGAAAAGATAAAGCCTTAAGCAATGATTGACATATTGCTGTTGCTATGTGCCATTGAGTCGGACGTGACTCATAGTGACCCCTCCTTGGGTTTCCGAGACAGTATCACTACAGAAGTAGATTGCCCAATCTTCCTTCTGAGGAGTGGCTGGTGGATTTGAACCACCAGCCTTCTGGTTAGCAGTCAAGTGCCTTAGGCACTGCACTACCAGAGTTCCTACTATGCTACCAGAACTCCTGATTGACGTATAGGGAAGTCTATGTTGCATTGATAAATTGGCTATAAATGAGTTGGAGACCTATAGGGTTTGCCAAGGGATCAGAAGAAACTAAAATAAATTATGGAATTTATGATTAAGAAACATAATTTAGATCTAAATACAGGGATCTCATCAAAATGACTCACATCCTTAAGGATCACAATGCCTCATGCCCTTTGAGCCTAGCGTTGCATACCTAGAATATTGGAGGTCTTGCAATTTAATATCAACAATATTTTTGAAACTTTCTAAAAATCATGTTGCATTTTTAAATAGAACATTGTTTGCGGTTGCAATCACCAGAAAATTAGGGTAACTTTATGTCCAGTCTGTTTCACTCATTAGACTGTAAGCTTCTAGAGGACCAGGACTTTGCACAGTGCCTCCTCTTTTTCACAAAGTAGTAATGAAAACTTTGTTTAGCATTTTCTCAATAAAAGTTTAATAAATGAATGAATGATACCAGTGAGATTTGTACTAAAATGAATAAAAGAGATAAATACTGGTTTAAATCATGTGATTTAATTTTATAAAATTATGAAGATTTTAGATAGAAAAATACATTTTCCAGTGAATTTTTATATTCTACATGTAGAAAGCAACCTCACATGTAGGAAAAAAGTAAATTTAGAAACATTGATCGTCTTTTATTTACATCAAGAATAAACATATGAAACTTTTTACTCACAGTAAATATAGTATATTTGAAAACATAGTTTCCAATATCAATAAAAGTCAAATGAAGGTAGGATCAACTACAAAGCTTGCTGGATATTCAACAGTAGTAGGTGTTCAGATCTACTTAATTGGAGCACTGCAGAAAAAAAAAATCTGGACTTATAATAGAGAATGAACCTTAGAACCAGGGACCAGGTTCTCTCTCTCTCTCTCTCTCTCTCTGTGTGTGTGTATGTGTAAGGATGGGGACTTAGTGCAATCATGTATCTTTTAATTTAAATGATTCAATCAAGCTGATTGGATACAAGAGGTAGAATTCAACTGTGTTGAATCCAGGGCAATGATTGTTATTCTAAGAACCTGGCCCAGGTTCTGAACCAGGACCAAGAAAAAGAATCTATACAGAAACTCAAGCCTGTGAACAGGGAAAAGAGGAAGAAGATAGGCAGTAGTGACCACTTGGTGCACACATGCCATTTCTTATCTCTTACACACCAGCACTCAGGTTGGAAGGTCAGCACAGGAGACCTGGGCATGAATGGTGGAGACAACACTGGCTGAGACTGGAGCCCAGGTCTGCGAAGATGATTAAATGTAAAGCCCCATCAGTACAGATACGAGGTGAAGGGATAGATCCACAAAATGAACAAACTCCTTCTATCTTCTGGGTTCTCATTTCTGCTTTCTTTGCCCTACATAATGCCATGACCTGAACTGGTACATCTTTAGAAATAAGCAAAATGATTAAATTTTACCTGTACATTTAACCCTTATTATACCTAAATGTGCACATAACATCATTCAATATTCATCTATAAATGGTGGTAAACCTTAATTATATTTCTAATTTAATTTGGAAATGTCAAAATCAGGACACAAAGACCAACCACAAAGAAATAGGATATGAGGAGAAGTAATAAGGCATTTGCAACTGATGTCGTTTTCAGATAGGTAGATTTAACATATGGGAACTGGGAATTGAAAGACTTAAATGACTATAATTTGGAGTAAGAACCGTTTTTATGTTGGGTAGTGTACCATATCCCCAGAAGATTTGAATTTTTCTTTTAGAAACCTGAAATGTACTTTGATATGGGTCTTTGAGCACTTCTGAATTTTCACAGGTTAGAAAACATTTCATTAGTGAACTGAGACACAGGAACTCAAGCAATAACACACGAGCAAAATTTAATGGAAATTGAGGCTTAATGAAGCATAGTCCAAATAAAGACAGTACAAAATAAGCATTTAAATGAAAGTTAATCAACAAAATGAAGATTGTTTTCCTAAGAATGAAAAAAGTAAAGCTAAGTTAAATTTTCTACATTTACTGAGTTTAGAGCCATATGGCTATCTTAAAGCCCATCTAAAAGGAATTTACTGAAGAGACAACATACTTAGATACTCTCCTGAAGGCACTAGTTATTGAGAGGAACAACGTTAGGGAACTCATTAACTTTACCTTATATAGGAATTGTCATGTATACCAGCATTAGACAAACCAGGTAAATCTACATGCTGAATTTAACAGTGCATCAACCACCCTGTTGTTGTTGTTGTTGTTTGCCGTCGAGTCGGCCCTGACTCATAGCGACCCCTCCTTGGGTTTCCGAGGCAGTATCACTATGGAAGTAGGATTGCCCA
>NW_006922021.1:822248-828715 GCF_000298275.1 Orycteropus afer afer
TAAACTGTCTCCTTGTGCATAAACAGCCCTTCTTTCTCCCATGATTGTTCTCTCCAAGGGATGTATCTATCGCAGGTACATGTTCAACTCATATGCCTGCCTTTTATTTGGCTGGAAGCCACAGGTGTGGGTTCAATTCCAGATCTGAAGAGCAGCTAGATGCCATAGTCTCAGTGGTTCCACCAGGCTCTATCAGACCAGCAAACCTGTTCTACCCCACTCCTTTTTTGTTTCCCAAATGATTTTGAGTTTTGTTCCACATTGTTCTTCCTCTCTATCAAGGATCTCCCACATAGATCCCCCTCTGGGTGGTTGACAGCAGTAGCTGGGCACCATCTAGTTCTTCTGATCTCATAGTCATATAGGCTGAGGATCGCATGGTGTACCAGTCACAAGGACTAATTGTTTCCATGAATCTTTGGTTTTCTTCATTCTTTGCTCTGGACGAAGAGAGACCCATCGTTGCATCTAGACGGCAGTTTGCAAGCTTTTAAGATCCCAGTCACTACTCGCCAAAGTAGGAGATAGAACAATGTTTTGTGTAGTATGCTATGCCAATTGAGCTTGATGTCCCCTGCGACTATGGTCCCAAGCCCACAGGTTCAGCTACTCGGTCCCTCTGGGTAGCTGGCTGTGACCAAGTGACTACAACCTTGTACCTTGTCAGCTCTAATATACCCCTGGGAGTTCTTGCAGAACATATACATACACTTGTAGAACCATTGTCTGCCAACCCTGTACATGGTCTTGGGTACACTACCTGCTGCATAGACATACCTAATAGTTCAGCCTGTCCACCCATCTATCCACCCGTATACCCGTGTTTGCCTTCACTGACAACGCAGTACTGTATCTAGCACTGTCTTTTTAGACCAAAGGTAACTATATGGAAAGAACTCATTAACCCTAGTAATATACATTTCAAAATAGATTGTCTAAAATCTAGGGGAATATCTTGCATTTTGCTTTTTGAAAAAAAATACAATTATTTTAACCTAAAAGTACACACACACACAGTGTTCTCTAAGCTTATTCAAGTATTTTTTTTCTTTAGGTAGATTATGAAAATATTTTTAAAATAAATTATATACATTTCATCTTGATTCATTTAACCAAAGGCACAACACATTTAAGAGAAAGGGTAAAGTAAAACATTGCTAAATCAAGTACAGTAGAGATATTTATTGATGAATAATGATAAGTATGCCATTTATTAAAGGATTCCAGCATACACGAATCACACTTAATTATCCAACACCATTTAAAAGTATAGATATTAAAGAAATCAAACATGATGTATATCTCTAAAAGTTTCCTCATCTATACTGGTGGTATGCCTAACATTTGTTAGCAAGAGTTGTCTAGAAATCTAGGATTCTTTCTCACTGGATGAAACTTTAATTCTCTCATAACTCTTGGGTGTACCTGCAAAACCTGGCTCAAGAAGAAGAACCTCCAAGTGAGAAAAAGCAGAGCTCTTTGTCCTGAATTGATTCAAATTTAACTGGACTCTCAGTCTTTCTCTATAAAATCAACAGAATTGGTGATTTCTTTAGTGCTACCAATGCAAAGAGGAAAAAAAAAGTTGCTCTATTATAAGTTCACCTTGGGAAAAAAGAAATTAAAGAAGGGAGAACAAGAGGAAGCTGAAATGAAATGAAGGTGGGCTGTGATCATACATTTTCCAACATCAACATGAAATGAAAATGATGCTTGACTTTGGAAAACTAATGTCACATTTAAGGGGTCCAGCGTCCTCATCTATAGGAAGCACAAAACTCCATTAGATACACCAAATGGTAAGAGACTTTATGTGTTAGGCCAAATAACATCTCCTCCTGCCCCCCTCCTACCACCACCAAAGATGTCCACACCCTACTCCCTAGAACATAACTATGTTATCTTGCATGACAAAAAGGACTTTGCAGATGTGATTAAGGTTATGAACTTGAAAATGGGGAGATCATCTTGGTTTATCTAGTTGGCCCAATCTAATCAGATGAGTGTTTAAGGTGAGGAACTCTTCCTGCCTTCAGTCAGAAAGAGATGTAGCAATGGAAGAGGGATCAGAGAGATGTGATGTGACAAGGATTCAACTCAGCATTGCTAGCTTTGCTGGTGGAGGGAGAAACCACTGAGCCAAGGAATGTAGGCAGTCTCTAGAACCTGGAAAAGGCAAAGAAAGGGATTCTTCCCTAGAGTTTCCAGTAGGGAACACACGTCTGCCAACACTTGAATTTTAGTGCAAAGAGACTCATGTCAGACAGAGTTGCAAGATAATAAATTTATGTTGTTTAAGTCACTTAGGTTGTGGTATTTTATTGTGGTGGCAATAAATAAAAGCACTACATTTTGTAAAAGACTAAGGATAGGTGAGTCATTTAGAAAATGAATTAGAAAGAAAAGGCACATTATTAGTTGTGAATGAGACTTCACTTGATATTACAAGTTAACTCAGGAACTATGTGATAGTTTTACCCAATAATCTTGTCTCATTGTAGAATTTGATCTTAAAGTCAGAATAAGAACTAGGACAAGAAACTATGTACCAGACTCAGTATAACTGCATGCTTGTCATTCCAAATGTACCTGGCATGGCATTCACCAACAGAGTAAAGTAAAGTTAGAAACAGAAATAATAATAATGTAGGGGTATGGTCCTGTCAAGTGAAATACCTTTAGGTTTTAGAGTGATACATTTAGAAAGCAGTAGATTACCAGCCAATTAAATTTCTTAAGATAATAGTTATGACCATGACTGAAGGAGAAGATGATAGAGATGATACACTTTTCCAGAATGCTCTCATTTGGCCATCATTAGTAGGAATTCAGGTTTTCCCATTGCAACTGAAATTCTGAGTAGTTTTTCTTAGAGGAAGAATAATAAGTGATTACAATCTGAATTTGTCATTCAAAATCTTTTTTTAAAAAAAAAGAATGGGCTATTATTCTAGCAATAGAAACAATGCAATTAAACACCGCTAGATGAGATGCAATTGTCTTATAATGAGAAATTAAGAAACTAAATACAGACATTACCTGTGTAATTGTAGGCAGATGAGCACGGTATGTGTAATATTTACTTGTTCTATAAAATTAGAGTCTTCTGTTGAGTTGTTTGCATTCATCAATGAACCATAATTTGAAGCTAATCAAATGCAAGAGTTTTCCTATTTTTCCAAATAATTTATGATGACATATACTAAAGTAGAAGTTTATTATTAAATGTAGAGCTTTTAACATAGCTGCTGTAGAGTTAAATCTGATACTCCATGTTTCACTTAAGTGAGGAATAATTTTTTTCAAAATAGCTTTATCACAATTAATTCACCTTTGGCAGAGAGTAGTGTTCTATTTATAGCCTGTGACAGCATATTTGAATAGCTATTTTGATATGCCTCCATTCAAGATGGGATGAGTTAGAATACTCAGTATATTATTACAAACTGCTAAAGGTGTTTAGATAAGCAGATACGTATACTGAAATTAGAATTTCATTAGAACACTGAGGTGAACATTCAAAAGTGTATTTGAAAGCGTCATGTTTTTAATGTAATGGTTCTGACTTCTTCAATTTCTTCATTGTAAGATACTTGTTGCCCACAAGGAATTTACAACCTAATTATGAAGATATAACAACCACATACTTATTATAACCACTGCCAATAATGACAAGCACATAAAAAGGACTTCAAGTGGTGAGAACACATTTATAAACAACTATAGCTATATAATATGCATATGTATGTGTGTATAGGTGTATGTGTGTGTGTGTGTGTGTGTGTATGACTATTTGTCATTTGTAGGCAGGATGCTAGGCCCAAAATCTCCCTTTACTAAAGGTAGTGTTAATATAGAGTAATAAAATGAAAATAGTAAAAAAGAAAAGGAATAATGTCTTAACTATTTTGCACCTTGGATACAAAAATCATTATCAGTTACATTAATCAAACCACTTGGCAAGTTACTTACTTCTTTTTTTCAAAGTATTTTTTTTTGAAACATTAACTTTATTTTAATATATCCATCATATATTTATTCATTTATTCAGTAATTTTTGAGGTCTTACTTCACATACCTGGAATGTTCTAGGCACTGGGGATACAATAATAAACATATGAGAGAAGTCCCATGTCCTCTCGAAGTTGGGAGACCCAGAAAAACAAACAAGTGGCATAATGCTTGGGGTTGGACTGCTAAACAGAAGCCTGGCAGTTCAAACCCACCAGCCACTTCTCAGAAGGAAGACAGGGCAATCTACTTCCATAGAGATAAAAAAAAAAAAAACTCATTTCCTTGGAGTCAGATCCGACTAATAGTGACCCCTCCTTGGGTTTCCAAGGCAATATCACTACAGAAGTAGGTTGCCCCAGTCTTCCTTCCAAGGAGTGGCTGGTGGGTTTGAACCCCCAGCCTTCTGGTTAGAAGTCAAATGCCTTAGGCTCTGTACCATACTGCCTTGGAAACCCAAGGAGCGGTCACTATGAGTCAGGACCAACTCCAGGGCAGTGAGTTTGGATTTTTGGTATATGGTATCAGAAGGAGCCTGATGGCACAGTAGTTAAAGTGCTCGGCGGCAAACCATAAAGTTGCAGGTTTGGACCCACTAGTTGCTCCTTGGCACAATGATGTGGCAGTCTGCTTCCATAAAGTTTATGTTCTTGGAAACCCCATGGGGCAAGTTCACTCTGTCCTATAAAGCTCTGGTGGTGTAATGCCTAAGGCATTTGACTGCTAATCAGAAGGCTAGCGGTTCAAACCCACCAGCCACTACTCAGAAGGAAGACTAGGCAACCTACTTCCGTAGAGATACTGCCTCAGAAACCCAAGGAGGGGTCACTATGATTGGAACCAACTCGACAGCAGTGAGTTTGGCTTTTGGTTTATAGAGTCACTATGAGTCAAAATTTACTTGACAGCAATGGGTTTGGTTTTAGTTTATATGGTATCAGAGATGAACAAATGTTCCATGGAGAACTAAATGGGTTGATGTTTAAAGTTCTTTAACTTTAGGGGCCAGGGATGGTCTCCCTCAAGAGCTGACAAGCTGAGAGCTGAAACACAATGACATTGAACAGTACAATATTATCCATCCACATGCTACACTATTTACTGTATAGATATTTAAAGGAGTAACTTTTATATAAGAAAGCATAGGCCTAGTGAAATCACCTGTTTCTATTAATTTTAAGCCTGTGTAAGTAGGCATCTGTGCAACCACTATTTCACATACACTCTTAACTATGAAATTTTATTAGTAGACATCAGAATAAAAAATTCATCAGAACATATTTAAATGGAAGTGAAAGCCCCTTATAGGCAACACTATAATGATGTAATTAGGCAAATTACAATGAAAATAAAAGTATACATTTTTGTAACACCATGTAATACCATGCTCCTTAAAGAAAATAAAATGAATGTATTGCTTGTAATTGGGTTAAAATAAAAGAAAGAAAACACAATATTTGAAATTTTGAAAAAACATTAAAGATGGACCAGTGGAAATCTAAAGAAAAATGTAAACAATTTTGTTATTTTTGTTGTTGTTTCTTTAAGTTTTGGGCTTTTCAAAACATTTTTTTCTAGTTATCATTTTAGAGCTCCCCAAGCAAGCATCATATCCAGTAAAAACTTCCTTCTTCCTTGTCTGGGATTCTGTCATTTCTGTATGTGCATGTATCAGTAAAGTCTATGCTCTGCAGTTATGAAGTTGGGCTACGAGACTCAGTGATCTCTTTCTCTGTTGATTGTGTGATGATATGGCCTCAGAAAGGACTTGGCTCCTATACACTTCTGTGAAAATACTGGGGAACCCTTGAGAACACTAGCGCTGAAAGTGAAAAAAAAAAAGAAAAGATAGTTGCTAAAATAGAAGCCAAAGAAAAATGGATGTGCTAGTTAAGGTTGTGTGTCAACTGGGTTGGGCCTGGTTGAGTGATTGGGCAGCTGGATGTGGTATTCTCTATGATGAGACTGGTAATAAACTCCATTGTGGAATCTACTGTGAGCAGCTGAGTAGCTGCTTTAGCGATGTGGTCTGCTTGCTGTATATAAGGAGAGCCTTGGGAACAGTCTCTAGCTTATAGCACACTTGAAACTTGCACGTAGCTGAGTCATTGTTCAGTAGCTTGCCATGCTCTGCTGATCTTGGGAACTTCAATGGACTTGAATCAATGGCCTGCCATATGGTTTGGTAACATTGGAACTGTGCCTTTTTACTTGTCAATCTTGGCCTTGGCAGCCTCAGCAACCAGCAGCTGTCTGAGTGAAGAAAAGCCTCCAGCTTCAATGGGCCGGGAGCAGGAGGCAGAGCTGAAGCCCAAGGTTAAGGGGCTTTCAGCCAGCCCCTAGAGTCTGGCACTTTGACCTCAGAGTCTCCAAACTGTAGGAGAATAAACTCTTGTTAGTTCAAGCCATCCCATTTGTGGTATATTCATGTCAGAGTGGCACTAGGTAACTAAAAC
>NW_006922021.1:829039-829754 GCF_000298275.1 Orycteropus afer afer
AGTGGGTTGCCTTTGGCATTAATTGGCAGAAGCAGAGAGACCAAGGAAATGGGAAGCAGAGCTGCCTCAGCCTCAAAGTGTAGGACCATGGCCTTTGGGAGTGGAACCACCACAGCCTCCTAGGTTTCAGAGTCAGACTTTCAGCAGCTTGGTTCTGGAGTATGGGGGGCTGCTCAGTCATATGAACCAGTGGGATGGAGCCCTAGCCACTGTCCAAGAGTATGGGGGCAGGGCTGCCATGCCCAAGAAGTAGAGGAACAGGGCCCACCAGGCCAAGAGGGTGAGGTCGCCACTCAGAGGAACTAGGGGACTGGAGCCACCCAGTGAAGGCGATCTGTACAGGTGCCAAGTTGACAAGGGGTGGAATTGTGGTAGTTAAGGTTGTGTGTCAACTGGGCTGGGCCTGGTTGAGTGGCTGGGCAGCTGGATGTATTATTATTCCCCATGATGAGGCTGGTAATCAACTCCATGGTAGAAACTAGTGTGAGCAGCTGAGTAGCTGCTTGAGGGAATGTGGTCTACTTCCTGTATATAAGGAGAAGCCTTGGGAATGGTCTCTAGCTTATGATATGCTTGAACCCTGTACGTAGCTGAGTCATTTAGCAACCTGCCATGCTCTTCTGATCTTGGGACTTTCAATGGACTTGAATCAATGGCCTGCCATGTGGTTTGGTAACATTGGGTCTGTGCTTTTTTATTTGTCAACCTTGGGCTT
>NW_006922021.1:830499-835209 GCF_000298275.1 Orycteropus afer afer
ATAGCAACCTCTCCTTGGGTTTCCGAGGCAGTATCACTACGGAAGTAGATTGCCCCATCTTCCTTCCGAGGAGTGGCTGGTGGGTTTGAACCGCCAGCTTTAAATAGTTGTAGAGACTGACAAATCCAAAATCAGCAGGTCAAGCACCAGTCTGCTGGCTCATGTCCCCACAACCGGAGGTCACATTATAATGACTCAGATGCACGATCAAGAGAGAGTGCTTTTCCAGAACATCCATATATATTGGATGCAGGCCACACCCCCAAGCAAACTCCCCTTACATCAGATCACAAAATGGAGGATAATTACATAATACAGAGAATCATGGCCTAGCCATGTTGATACATAATATTAACCGTCACAAGTGCCTTTTCTCTAATTTACATAAGGACCTCCTATGCCTTTTGTATTGACTTTAGTGCCATAGGCTGTAACAAACTCATACAATTGACCACTACACTTGATTATCTCATTCAAACATCACATAAAATCAAAAAAAAAAAAAATGCTGTCAAGTGGACTCATAGTGACCCTTCCTTGGGTTTCTGAGGCAGTATCTCTATGGAAGTAGATTACCCAATCTTCCTTCCGAGGAGTGGCTGGTGGGTTAGAACTACCAGCCTTCTGGTTAGCAGTCAAATGCCTTAGGCACTACGCCACCAGAGCTCCTAAACATTATATAGGGGTGTTCGTTACCTCTCTGTTGCTAAACCATGACATTCTTGGTTATTTTGCCCTGAGAAAAATTTTAATAACAGACAGGAAATGATTATAGTGCTACCCAACTCAGTCTTTTCATAGATCTTAGCTGCTTTGCAGTCGCAAATGACTTTGTTATAAAGACCATTGTGTTTCTGTAACTATATGAATCCATAGTATACACTGTTTCTTCTTTTCTTTTTTCTTCATGAGTAACACTGATGCAATACATTTAAAAGTAAAGATTGGCAAGAACAGAAATTATCATAGGCCAATTCAAAAAGAAAGGGTGACAAGAAATATAGAGAGAGGCAATATATAGTTTTTATGATATGAATATTGACATCAACAATCTTAAAAAAAAAAAAAAAAAAAACCCTGCTTAAAGTTAGAGAGATATAGCTGGACGTGTATTGGTAAAAATATGCTCTGTTATGTGTTAGTTAAGAAGAGGCTACACGTTACATGTGAACTAAGTGGCAAAAGCAGTAAAGGTTATAGGGTAGAAAAATATTCAGGGAAATTTCATAAGTATTGATACAGGACAGAGAAAGCTTCCTCACATTAGTGTCTGCAAAATAGAAGGCCTAATTACTGTTTATGTTCTGTTGTTGTTGTTATGTGCCGAGTCGGCCCCGACTCATAGCGAACCTCCTTGGGTTTCCGAGGCAGTATCACTACAGAAGTAGGATTGCCCAACCTTCCTTCCGAGGAGTGGCTGGTGGGTTTGAACCGCCAGCCTTCTGGTGAGCACTCAAGTGCCTTAGGCACTATGCTACCAGAGCTCCTGTTTATGTTCTAGTCCCTCACTACTCCGTTAATGGACCAGCATCATCATCCTCTCCTAGGAGCTTGTTGGAAATACAGAATCTCAGCCCCCACTTCAGACACACTGCATCAAATTCTGCATTTTAACAAGATCCCCAGTAGATTGACATGTGCATTAACATTTGAGAAGCACAACTTTGGAATTCCTGAACTATCAAAATCCTTAAGTCCCCTTTTTCTGCAATTTCATGGGAAGGTTCTTTTTCATAGGGTGTCTCCAATGTATCTCCTCCACACTTTTTTACCTGGCCCCTTATACAAATGAAAGATGTCAGTGTCCATAATATCTGAGAACTTCTGACTACATATTCATAGTATGTGTCAGAGAAAAGCTGCATCCCACCCTGAGACATATCTTAACTGTTCAAGAAAGTACAATACTAGAAATAAAACAGGAACCTTGTATATTTGTAACTCAAAACTCACTGCTATTTAGGCGATTCCATCCCATAGCAATCCCATTGGGTTTCCAAGACTGTAAATCTTTACTGAAACAGACTGCCTCAGATTTCTTGCATGGACCAGCTGACGGGTTTGAACCACCAACTTTTGGTTAGCAGCTAAAATGCCTTAACTCTGCACCAGCAGAGCTCCTTATTGTATATTTATTGCACTTAAGAGTTGCGGAAGTATATATATATATATATGTGTGTACATTAATTTATTCATTCCACTAATGGTCCAAGGAGAATGTGTTATTACTATCACCATTTATGTATTTTGAGATGAGAAAATAACATTGCCAAGACACAGTAGCATGCTGGAGCACTCCATAGGTAGTCATGCAGCCAATACATGCAATTCAGGCTTTTATTTGTGTCCTTTGGGTACTACTTTTAGGAGGCATTCAAATTCCCTACTAAAAAGTAAATTCCTTGAGAATGGTAACACACTGATCTTCTAACTCTATAGCAGTGGTTCTGAACCCTAGAGAGCTTAGGGAAAAACACACAAAAAACCTTACTAATACCCTAGTGCTATATTCTCTAGAGATTGTGAGGTAATTGGTCGAAAGCAGAACCTGGGCAAAAGGATTTACCTATAAACTGACCAGACGATTCTCAAATGCAGAAAGGATTGAGAAACAGTGATTTATTTCAACAGGTTTGTGTTGTTGACCTCAATTCCCAGGAAGCAACTCTCTAGAATCACCTGGAAGGCTTAAAACACAGAGGTCTGATATAGTACAAATCATGCATTTTTAGCAACGTTCCAAGTGCTGCTGCTGCTGCTCTGGTACAACCGTTCTCAAATTGAAATGTGCCCATGGATCCGCTGGGGATCTTGTTGTATTCAGATTCTGATTCAGCAGAAGGGGAGTGAGCAAGACACTCTACTTCTAATAACCATCAGAGATGCTGGTAATGATGCTGAACCCTGAGCACACTTTGAGTAACCAGGGTAAGATCTGCTTAGTAAGAACCAGAGATTAAAAAAAAAAAAAAAACACCACTCACTGCTGTTGAGTCGATTTTGACTCATAGCGACCCCTCCTTGGGTTTCCGAGGTGGTATCACTATGGAAGTAGATTGCTCCACCTTCCTTCTGAGGAGTTGTTGGTGGGTTTGAACCACCAGCCTTCTGGTTAGCAGTCAAATGCCTTAGGCACTATGGCACCAGAGTTCCCTGAACCAAAGATAGGATGAGCTAAAAGAAGTGAGTTGATATTAAGGAGAAACTCACCCTAATTCACAATTTCGACAAGAACTGACATTTCCACAAGAATCAAAGGGAATAATAAGTGTAATTAAAAAAAAAATCTTTAGGTTAGAAAACAGATTTAATGATGGTAGACATAACAGTGGAGAAGAGCAGACAGTCATAGAAGGTGAGTCACCGGAAGGGATAGAAGTCTGTAGTACAGATTTTCACAATTAAGAGATAGTAATCAGGAGCACAAGACTAGAAACACATTGACCTAGAAGAGAGAATCCCATCTTAGACACTGTATTAGGGCTGCTATAACAAAGGACCACAAACTGAATGGCTTAAAATAACAAGAATTTATTTTTTTCATAGTTCTAGGGGCTAGAAGTCCAAAATAAAGGTGTCAGCATAGCTATGGTCTTCTCTGAAGGCTCTAGGGAATACATCTCATGCTTTTCTGTTAGCTTCCAGTGATTGCCAACAATCCCTTATGTTCCCTGACTTGTAGACATGTAGCTCCAGTCTTTGCCTCAGTCCTCACATGGCATACTCCCTGTGTGTCTGTGTCTCTTCTCCTCTTCTTAAAAGGACACCAGTCGTATTGGATTAGGGCCCATCATAATGACCTCATTTTAACAAATTACATCTGCAATGACCCTATTTCCAAAAAAGGTCACCTACTGAAGTTCTGCAAAGGACAAGAATTTTGGGAAGACACTATCCAACCCAATGAAACCTAAGTGAATTAATGTTTGTAAACTGCTTAGTACCCCAACTGGTGCATATCAAGCATTCAAACTAATGCTAGCTATCATTCACACAACAAATATGAACAAGCTTTTCTTAAAAATAAAGTCCAGCTTGAAGTGCTTTGCCAATTGCATCATTAAATTTTTACTCATTTTGGGATAATGAAGCTAAAACTGCAAACAGAGGAATATTTTTGTTTCATTTCATGGCTGCATATATTAATATTTATTACTTCTGTAGTGATAATGCCTCAGAAACCCAAGGAGGAGTTGCTATGAGTTGGATCTGACTAGACGGCAGTGAGTTTGGTTTGGGGTTGGTTTATATACATAGGATGGCACAAGACTGGGCAGTGTTTCGTTCTGTTGTACATAGGCTCATTATGAATTGGAGCCGACTCAATGGCACCTAACAACAACAGCAAAGTAAAATATTTCTGCTGCACGTTTTACTGATTTATCTAAAGTACAATAGACCCTCAACCAAATGGGTAGGCACAGTGGCTGCAACAATAGACTCAAACATAGCAACTTTTGTGAGGGTGGCATAGGACCAAGAAATGTTTCTTTCTGTTGTTCATAGTGTGACTATGAGGGAGAACCGACTTGACAGCACTGAACAACAACAACTGGTATTGGGAGGAATTACATTTCAAAAAGCATATTCTCTAAATTTTGTTTTAAAAAAAAATTCTAACAAGGCTTTTTCAGTCTCAAAATAGCTTCAGAATTTAGTGTGGGCTAATTGCTTAGTAATTCCACAAACATTTATTCTGCAGCTAGTCAG
>NW_006922021.1:835574-840846 GCF_000298275.1 Orycteropus afer afer
TTTAAGGAGCTCTGGTAGTGTATGTAGTGCCTAAGGCACTTGACTGCTAACCAGAAGGCTGGCAGTTCAAACCCACCAGCCACTCCTCGGAAGGAACATTGGGCAATCTACTTCCATAATGAAACCACCTCGGAAACCCAAGGAGGAGTCGCTATGAGAAGGATCTGACTGGACAGCTGTGAGTTTGGTTTTTTTCTTTTTTTTTTGGTTTGTGTTTTATGTCTTCCGTACAAAAAAGGAAAATGCCATGAAAGCAGAGACCTTATCTGGAATATTTGCCTGTATGTCCTCAGGACATTTACCCTTGCCTTTCCCTCTGCCCCTAATTTCCATAAAAGCTTTGGCTGCTAACCAGAAGGTCGATGATTCGAACCAACCAGCTGTTCTGCAAGAGAAAGCTGATTTGCACTGTAAATGTTCACCCAAATCACAATTAAAGAGAGAGAGAGAGAAAGCTGAGGCAGTCTGCTTCCATAAAGATTACAACCTTGGAAACCCTATGGGGCAGTTCTACTCTGTCCTAAATGGGTCGCTTTGAGTTGGAATTGACTCAATGGCACTGGGTTTGGTGTTTATGGACTTGCTCCCTTCTTCACATCTTTCAAGTCTCTATTAGTGCCTGAAGGCATTTAACTGGTAACCAGAAGTTTGGTGGTTCAAACCCACCAGCTGCTCCATGGAAGGAAGATGGGGCAATTGAGTTCCATTTAGTTCCATAAAGATTTACCGCTTTGGAAACCCAATGGGGCTCACAATGAGTAGAAGTTGACTTGATGGCAGTGAAGTTTTTTTTTGTTGTTGTTTCTTGTTTATTTTGTTTTTTAATTCAGATAATATCTTTTCAGTCAGTCCTCTTTCTGGAACAACAACTCTTAAAGAAGAATTCTGGTCTTTCCTTTCTGATACCTTCTACCGTTTTTAGTTTGTTTGATTTTTTCTTCATTGCACTTATTGGATGGTGATCCAATATAATAATGATTGATTCACTTGTTTATTGGCTATCTGTGTCCATTGAAACTAAGATGTAGAAGGAGATACATGTATCTCTTTTTTCCCCAGCATATGGAATAGTGTCTGTTACAAGGTAAGTGCTCTAAAAATATTTTTTTAAATAAATAGATTAATGTAATACTCTGCTCAATCCCACAACAGTATTAAATGCTTATATTCTGTGTCATAAGAACAAATGAATTTTATTTCTATTTTGATATTCATTATTTATAGCTTCACAGCTGTCTTATAATTTGAGGAGTTTATTTTCCTCCTTATAATTTTACCTTTATTTTCCGTGTGGTACTGAACCTACTACCATGACTCCAAAGAAACACATTTGCATAGAAAATAGCATCTCAAAATTTATGGCTTCGATATTAATGTGGTAGCACATGGAAGTCACTGACATGATATTTTTCACACTGGCTACCTGTATTCCATACTTTCTAAGATGGAAGTGAAATTAATCCACGTGGAAGAGCATGCATACTTCCCTAAGCTCACTGAAGACTTGGCCCCCTTTAATTCATAACTTTCCACTGAGTTCAAGAGGCTTTCTATCATTTCTGGAATGAAATTTCAGACTCTAAACAAATGAGCTTCCAAAATATGTCAGTGGAGAACAAGGGGATTTCAATTATACTGACTGAAATAGCTTTGGAAATTGTACTATATTTAAGAATAGAGTGTTTTTTCCCACTGGAATCTCCTAAATTATTCCATTTTCTTCTCATATACATATTAGTGGGAAACAAGATATAATGAAGGATGTTCACTGGAGTTGGAGAAAGGACAGTGATCTTTTTAATTTTGGTATCAGATAAAAGCTAGTCTCCAGGAGACAGAGTAAGGTTTGTCTTTCGAATGTAAACACAAATGCCTAATATTATTTGCTTAAGACATGGAGGTTCCTACACCTTAAGACACATCCATTACTTAATCTTATCAGAATGGATGGTTTAAAACAAGTATTTAGAATACATTACAAAAAAAAGGCCATGTGCTGATAATCAGTGCCTAAGGCATTTGACTGCTAACTGGAAGGCTGGCGGTTCAAACCCACCAGCCACTTCCTTCCATGGAGATTGGGCAATCTACTTCCGTAATGATGCTGCCTCAGAAACTGAAGAAGTGGTCGCTATGAGTCGAATCCGACTCCACAGCAGTGAGTGGTTTTAGTTTTATGATGGATACATGAGGGTTTATACTATTTGACGAATGATTTTATGTTTGAAAAGTTCCTTAATACATGTTAAAGTGTATTAAAAGCAAAAGTGGAATGACATGTCTGAAAATAGGGAACTATGCTTTATCCATATGATGAGATTCTATGCAGTTTTTATAATTTTAAAGGAAGAAATATTACCATAGTGGTATTAATTTTTACCATAAATGTGTACCAAAAGATCAAAGATATTTATCCTATTTTCTTGTATGAAGGAAGCATATTTTAAAATATTAGGTATCCTAGGATTTTATTTTTCTTTTTACTGTATTTAATAAACATTTATTTTGTGCATATTATGTGTCAGGCACATTCTAAATCCTTTAATTAAAATGTTTAAGTCCAAGTCATTAAACATCCTCATAACAACCCTATGAAGTAGGGACAAGTATCATTCTCATATGAGGATAAAAAGGCACAGAAAGGCCAAGGCCACACAGCTAGTAAGTTGGAGGGGATGTGGAGAAAATGCTTAAACTTGAACTTGGACAGTGTGGTTCCAGAACCTTGGTCTCCATTATTATGCAAAACCTTCTCTGCTAATCACATAAATGTAATCAGGTTGTTTACATATATTGAACAGAAAAAAAAAATGCCTTAAAGGTTATATTCCAAGTTAATAGTGGTTAATGATGAGTGTAAGGAACATGGGTGGCTTTTTAAAATTAGTTTTTGCTTTTAATTTTTGTTTATGTTATTTCTAATTTTTCCATATTGATCATGTATAACTTGTATAATAGGTAAAAGATTTTTTAAAAAAGAAGTTTAAAATGAATTCATAAAATGAAAGTTGGATGTGCTCTTGGTTAAATGTTTTAAGAGGTGAAAGGTATACGTACTAACACGGCTTTCCCTACCCCCTTCCCTTGAGAGTCCCCTGTGTCTCAGGAGCCAAGGGCTCTCTCTAGCTCATCTGCCTGTCAACACCCAGTGTGTGGTGATTTAGTTATCCATTCTCATGTGGTAAACCACCTCAAAACCTACAGATGCAAAACATCTCATCTTATCTGTGCACATTTTTGTGGGTCAGGAATTCAGGAAGAGCCCAGTGGGTTGTTCTTCTCTGATCTGTGGTGTCAGCTGGAGTAGCTGGGGTGAGAGGATCCACTTTGAGGTGGCTTCATCACTCGCACATCTGTTGCCTCAGTACCTCTGGCTACTCTCTCTCCACATGGTGTCTCATCCTCCATATGAGTGGTCTTCTCCCATCAGGGCAGTTAATCTTTTTACTTATTGTTTGGCTTCCAAGAAGCAGGAGCAGGAGCTACCAGGCCAGTTAACTGCTATGCCTGGAAAGTACTGCTTCCTCTCTCATGTGAGGGGTGCAGTGGGGATAGAGTAGCCTCTCTTTATGAACACTAAATCCCCCAAAAAGGCCCCCAGATTGCTCCCAGTCCTCCTCTTGGAAGTAGACCATGCAGCACTTGAGAACCTAGGGTCAGTTTTTGAAACTGGCAGGTTTATTTTAGCTAAGCACATGTCTTAGGTTCCTAGCACTGCTGTAACAGAAATACCTCAAGTGAGCAGCTTTAAAGAACAGAAATTCATTTTCTCACACTTTTGGAGGCTAAAATTTCAAATCAGGGGCTTGGCCCTATGGATTCCTTCTTTGTCAGTAGCCAGAGTGTTCTTTGGTTACATCTGCCTTCCCCAGTATGTGCTTGCCTCTGTGTTTAATTTGTTGTTTTTATAATGCAGCAGTGATTAGGTTTTGGAGACACCCTACACTGGTATTTCATTAACATAACAAAGAAAACCCTATTCCAACAGGGATTACATCCACAGAGTAATCCACAGATATTTTGAGGGGATACAATTCAATCCATAACAATACGATGAGCTCCCAGGGTTTAGAGTCTTTAGTGTTTGGGTCCTCAAATGCCAATCTTTGCCAAAATTCCTGAAATACCCTCCGTGTTACATGGAATGCCGATGGCCAGTAATGCCTGGGACTATATAATAGTACTACTTTTCTGAAATGACTGAACATTTGTTGGTCATATGTGAATGATTTCTTAAGAAAGTGTAAAGACTAAATTTATCATATGGATGTAATTAATGCAAAAAGCTTTGACATATGCATTCTATTTATCAATATATCTTCAGTATTAAGCCTCAAAGGTTATCATTAATTAACAAATGACTATCCTGCTATCTAGTCACTAGAGGTGTATTTAAGGAGCCCTGGTGACACACTGCCTAAGGCATTTGACTGCTATCCAGAAGACTGGCAGTTCAAACCCACCAGCTGCTCCATGGAAAGAAAATGAGGCAATCTACTTCCATAAAGATTTACAGCCTTGGAAATCCAATGGAGATCGCTGTAAGTCAGAATCAACCCAATGGCTATGGGGATGGTTTTTTTGGTTTGGTGGTGTAGCGGCTAAATGAATGCTTAGCAGCTAACAGAAAATCAGTATTTAGAATACACCAGACTCTCCTCGGGAGAAAAGACATGGAGATTCACTCCCATAACGATTATAGCCTAGAAAACTCTATTGGGCAATTCTAGTCTGTCATATAGCATCACCGTGAGTCAGAATCGACTGGATGGCAATAGGTAAAGATGTATTTACTTAAGTCAAATGAAACAGAAAATGTAAAAAGCAAATTTATATTATTGGCTGATTTCTTTATGCTTTACTTTGTCATCTATCATCAAATATCTAATAATTCACCATCAACAAAATTTGAGAATTGATTTTGTATAAAATACACTGAGTCACTAAGTATAATTTGTTTTAAGAATAGATTCCATTAACATTTGCTTTTGCAACAAAGTATCACTTAAGAAAGCAGCCAGAACAAGTAATTTTTTAAAAAAAGATTAAAAAATGGTATTTTCAGTTAGTAGTAAAATACTATGGAAGTATATTTAATACCCAATTATTATGTTAATAACATTAACTACTACATACTATTTTAAAAAATCAGCTTGTAAAATAGTGAAATTCCAATAAAGGAAAGGAGGAAAAAAAGGAGAATAATATTCAAATGTAATAGGGTTTGCATTGGAATGATGAGAATTCAATCAGTTTCTTTTTCAATTTATTT
>NW_006922021.1:841276-841785 GCF_000298275.1 Orycteropus afer afer
ATATCAAAGGCAAAAGTGCTAATACAAATATTATAGGGTGATATAATTAATTGAATTTTATAATTTTTTATCAATTTTAACATCTTTAATGAGAACAGGGTTATGAATAGAATTGTGCCCCCCTTGCCCCCCGAAAAAGATATGTTGAAGTCCTAACCCCCTTATCTGCGATTAAGACCTTATAGAGAAATAGTGTCTTTTCTTTGAAGATGTTATCAGTTTAGTTCATATTGGAGGAAGTCACACTAGAGATGGGTGGGTCCTAATCCCTTCTGGTGTCTTCTTATAAAAGGGGAAAATATATGGAAACAGAGTCACACAAGGGGAAAACACTATGTGAAGATATAAGCATAGGGATGCCAAGAGACACATGGGGGTATCATAAAGTGGAAAAGACAAGTAAGGATCTTTCCTTAGAGCAAACAGAACCATGGACCTGCTGATATCCTGAATTTGGACTGCCAGCCTCCACAACTGAGAGCCAATGAATGCCTGTTCTAAATGTAAAG
>NW_006922021.1:842341-847964 GCF_000298275.1 Orycteropus afer afer
AATCTAGAGTTTCCAGGTCAAGAAGAAATAAGACAGAAATGAAGCAAGTGACTTTGAACAAGAAGAGGCCATTGAACATATGTTGGTGACCGAGGGAGAGTGGAAGGGCAAAGAATGATTACTGTGAAGTGGCTGGCTTAAAGCCAAACTAGAGGGAGGTAAGAGGTGGTAAATCATATAGAACACACAGTAGATCTACTTTAAGAACTTTATGAGAAATTGGGCCATAATGAGAGCAAAGAGTAGAGTAAAATGGACAACAGAGAGAATCTATGCATGCCTGAAAATACACATGAGGAAAACAACATGGCAAAAGTGAAAGTATTTATAGGAGAAAGAGCAGAATATGCACCTTAGGGAAAACTTATTCTACACACATTTTTTTGTGCAGCTTTTTTTTTAAAACTAAAAGTACATCTCAACCATATTTTTGTAGCAACATAGAGCTCTACTTCACTCTTTGAAATGTTGATGAATAATATTCTAAATGGACCGTTTAGTCTTAAACCATTCCTCTCGGTTGTTGACAATTTTACCTATTGAAAACAACACTGAAATGACCAATCTTGTGCACACATCTCCCACCCATTGGATATTTTGTTTTCTTAGGAATTTGGAGGTGGAAAAATTGAGTCAAAGGTTATATGCATTTTAAATTGCCATTGATAGTACCAAATAATCTTCCCAGAGTGTTGAGAATATTTATTCTCTTACCAACATTTTTATGCTGGATATTCATTTGTTCGTTTCAAAGACATGGCATGCTTTGGGCTGATGCTGGGGAATACATTAGTGAGAAATGAAAGCTCCTGCCTTTGGAACTTATAGTCTACTGTGGGGCAGAATAAACACATTCACAACTTAAATATATAAAATGTCAGGTAGGATGAAACAAAATGTAGGGAAGGGTGGATAGAGAGTGAAGGGTGTAGAGACAGGAAGATTCTTAGGCAGTGTCATCAGGCCCACTCAAGTGCTGACACTTTAACAGACTTTAAATAGGGAGGAAATGACATGAACTGTGTAAACCTCTAAGAGAGCACTCTACAAGCAGAGAGAACAGACGTGAGGGCCCTAAGGAAGGATTGTTCAGAGTATCTACAAGAAAGATCGAAGCAGTCATTGTGGCTGCAGAAGAGAGACCTGCAAGAAGAGGGACCTGGGAGAAGAGCCATGGAAAATGCTGTCCTAGAGGCAGGGGCCAGGGATAGTGGTTGGGGACCAGAGTCTCTAGGGTCTTAGAGACCATGGTTAGAACTCTATATTTACCTTAAGTGAGATAGAAAGCCACAGGGGTGTTCTGGACAGAGACATGACATGATCTCTTAGAGTTTTAAAGAGATGACTGGCTGCTGAGTGGAAAGTAGACTTAGGAGGGCAAGGGCTGAAGCAGGGAGAGCTGTAAGAGAAATGTGGGTTCCGGTGGATTCTGGAATATCAGTACAAGTTAGAAGCACCTCTCAAATAGAGCAACTGAGTTGGTAACCGACCTGAGTTAATAATGTACAGGAAGAATTCAGCTCACACCATTCAAAACCAACACTATAAAATGGGGATAAAATAGTGCTCTTACCTCATTGGGTTGTTGTTTTAATAGAAGAGTGACTGGCATATAGACACACTGCAGAAGTATTAGCTATTATCATGGTTGTTTTGTTTTGTTTTTTAATCTAGTCAAATCTGCTGTGGCTAGATATACCAAGGGTTCATCAAGTATCATCTGACCTAGGAATACCTAGAAGCTAGAGTTTACTTATGAAGCTGTAGAAATGAGGTGCATGTAAATACAGCAAACTGCTGACTACACAACAGCATTAACTTTCCATATTCTGGCCCTCTGAATTTTACGCTCATATTTATGCTCACTGTTGGAGGGAATAGTAGCAGTAATAATAATAGTCATGATAACAAAAATATCTTTAATACTTATGCTATGCCAGACATGAGGCCAAGAAGGTTTCAAGCATTGCTTCATTTAATCTCCACAAAATATCCTAGGAGAGCCATCCTATTTTCCATATTCTACAAATGAAGGATTGGATTCGGTCAAAGTACTGCTGATGTGTACCACGTAGAGAGCCAAAACTGTGTGTTAGTTAGGAGTGTGGGTAAAAAGTAAATGAATGAATATACTACAAGTGTCTAGAACAATGTGTAGTGCATAAAAGTGCTACATAAATGAAGGCTATTATTGGCATTAGTTTAACTTTTCGACAAGTGTTGTTGAGTCCCTGCTCAATGGCAGGTACAGTACTAAGTTCAAACAGACAGCCCTTGTCCTCCTGGAATTTGCAATGGACCTTAAAAATCAATTAGTATTAAGGTATCAAATGCTTTGAATAAAATTATAATTAGGGGCTGGTCATCTGTTATTGACTTGATATAAGATTTTCCATTTATTAGTTCAATAATCTAATCATACTTACAATAGCAGATACTCTGCTAGGTCCTAGAGAACAGATGAAAAAGATTCACCTAAAACAAGCTCTTGGAAATAGATGACAAGAATACGACATGCCAATTTTAATGACAGAAATGCAGAGAGGAAAAAAGACATAGGGTTAACTCATAAAAGACAGGGTGGTGATGCCATTCACAAAATATCCCTACCTAAATCTACTCTCTGTTTAAATTTCTACCTGCATATTGTTTTTTTTCTTTATTGCAAGACAACCTTTTCTTCTATGTAATTTACAGCCACATGACTCTCTTGTCTCCTGTTACCCTCAATAGCCTAATAGTCATGGAATTATAGAACTTGTGGGTGCCTTGAGAAATCTTGCTCAGTCCCTGACCTTCGGACAGGTACTTGGCTAATCCATCCAAATCAGGTGATGACCTTGATGTCTGCTTTTATGTATCTTAGCTGCTTCATTATACAAGACACAGATGCCCTTATGAGTCCTAAAGTGCTTCAGTATTTGAGTATAGCAATTCTAAAATAAATTATTCTTTAAAACTATACTTTAATTCTGTTTCCTTCTAATGAAACTAGGATATAGTCGCTGTAAGTTTCCAAAATAAAATTCCTCTGATATGTAGAAGCCCATCATCAGACACATACTGGAAGAAAACCTTTAAAAGAAACTATTTATACAAAGCAACACTTCAGAATGTGTGATGAGTTATTACAGAAAAGAGGTAACTAGTGGTAGAGACATCACACATCAGAAGCAGAGATAAGCATTTTGTGTTGATCATCATGTTAATTGAAAGACCAAATGAAGATTAAGGCCATATGTTGTAAGAGCTCATATAAAACTTACTCTAAAACACACATTTTGAAACAGTGTCAACATTTTAATAAAAAAAAGACATTACATGCTATTTTATAATTTAGAGAGCTCTGACTCAAAGAGAACATTAATGGTATAAATTCATTGGAGCTTTCCTATCATCTTTAACCAGAAGGATTATAGCAAAAGAAATAGTTTTTCCATGCCTTATCTACAGCCTCACAGGGAGAAGGCTATGGAAAACTTAATTGCATTACAATAAAGTCAGAGTAGAGTGGTGCAGAGGTGAAATTTTCATTAAAACAATTACCCATATCTTCATATGCTAATTCACACACAGATACTAAAATGCAAGAGTACCTCAAGTTATAAAATACATATCAACTGTATTTGAGTACTAATAAACATCCTGAATACTTGTCTCAAGTAGGTACCTATTGAAAGACTCAGTAAGTCTTTACGACAAATCAACACTCAAATTAAATTTAAAGTGTAATGTTTTTCAGACCTGCAGTGCAATCCAAACACTCACTGGTACAATAAGCATAAACAACTAAGCATAAAACAATGGAAGCAACTCTTTGAAGGTAAATTTAGAAATGAATGAACTAATGAACCAACAAATATTTACTGAGCACCTACTCGGTGCCAGGCATAGTGCCAAGTCCTGTGGTGACTATAGGCTTCTCAGGAAGCATACAGAGAATAAAACATGTAACTCTAGCTGGTGAGATACTTGTTTACAAATACTATCACTCCTCTTCCTACTCCTACTCCTATTCCTACTACTATTTTAGAACTATCTAACACTTATCTGGTGCTCACCATATGCTACTATTAACAACCAAGTATTAATTCATTTAATCCATTCAATAACTTTACTGGGTAAATACTACTGGTTCACTGGGCAGTTTACTTCAGGTTTAACAGCTAGTAACTATAGGGGCTGGTATTCCAAGTAAGGCATTCTTGTTCTAGTTATAAATTTCACATTTGATTGAATTTTTGAAGACTGAATTGTATATATCTCTGAGACAGTTAAAATGTACACAGATGTATACACACATTAGCAATCACCCATGTGTTCAGAACTCCAGATAATATTAACAAAAGCTTGACTCTGCTGTTGTTGTTGCATGAATAGTCTGCTATTCTTAGAATTCACCTTCAACATAATAATCAGCCCACATCATAGATATCTAACAAAGAAGAACCAGTCAGTCAACTTCTCTGTGTTGTAAATAGATCATCTGATGCAAAATTTGTCCTTTCTCAAACATTCCCTCAAGCAAAGGAAGCAGTCAAGCGAAGTAATCTCAAGGTGCATGCAATATTATTAGAGGGAATGAAGTGTTAAGAAATCAGGAAAAAAGTAAACTGTGTACAGTGAATAGTAAGGATATTGTTGTTGCTGTTATGTGCCATCGAGTTGGACTTAACTCATAGTGACCGCTCCTTGGGTTGCCGATGCGGTATCACTATGGAAGATTGCTCAACCTTCCTTCCTTCAGAGGAGTGGTTGGTGGGTTTGAACCACCAGCCTTCTGGTTAGCAGTCAAGTGCCTTAGGCACTAAGCCACCAGAGCTCCTATGTCCTTTCTCTGACATTACAAAAAGCCTTTTCAGGGGGGCAGTGGTTGAGACGGAAGTCAAATTGGAGCAAATAGGAAATGAGGAGATGAAGATAGTGAGTATAAACAGCTCTATCAAGATGTTTGACTATGTAAGATTATTTATAAGAGTCAAAAAAAAAAAAAAAAGGAAAACAACCCCAAGTGTCCATTGAAAGATGAATGGGTAAACAAAATGGGGCATATCCATACTGTGGACTATTACTCAGTCATCAAAAGGAATGACAACATGGATGAACCTTGAAAACACTACACTAAATGAGAGGAGCCAGACAGAAAAAAATATAAATGGCATGATTCCACTTATATGAAATGTCCAAAATAGGCAAATCCATAGCAACAGACAGAAGAATGGGGAATGACTGATAATGGGTATTGTTATGGATTGCACTGTGTTCCCCAAAAATATATATTGAGTCCTGGCTGTCTACACCTATGGATGTGATGCAGTTTGAACATAGGGTTATTCTTTTGTTATGTTAATGAGGCAATACCAGTGTAGGGTGGAACAAAAATGTATGACTCTGCATTATAAAAAGAGCAAAATACACACACACACACACATTTGGGAAGAAGCCAAGAAATATCAAAGAACACCAAAGAAGTCCTAAGAACTCCCCTGGAGCCACACTCTGGATGCAGACGTCTAGCCTCTTGAACTGTGAGAAAATAAACTGCTGGTATCTTGTTGGGAGCTCTGGTAGCATAGTGGCTAAATCACTTGCCTGCTAACCAGACGGCTGGCAGTTCAAACCC
>NW_006922021.1:849366-849950 GCF_000298275.1 Orycteropus afer afer
TATGGTGCAAAAGGCGAGGGCCATGGATGTGGACATTCCATTAGAATTAAAACATATTTTTCCCTTAACAGAATACATAAATCAGCAGACTAATCAACTGATGTGAGGACATAAAGCATTTTCTTCTAAAACTCTTAAAGATTTGAAACAACTAATTCCATTAGAATTAAAACATATTTTTCCCTTAACAAAATACATAAATCAGCAGACTCATCAACTGATGTGAGGACATAAAGCATTTTCTTCTAAAACTCTTAAAGATTTGAAACAAGCTGCTGTTACCTATGGGCCAACAGCACTGTTTGTAAAATCCTTAATAGAAACCATTGCTCAAGTTTTGTGTCCTTATGATTGGTATATGCTGGCTGAAACTGCATTAGAAGGAGGAGATAATTGATCCAGAGGCTAGGGCTTTTGGTTACACCCAGCCAAAGGTCCAAGGCCATATGCATAGAATGGGACGGTAATCAAGGTGAAGAGATGAACCTGGAATGTCTTTAAAAGGATTATGTGTTTTGGATTATGCGTTTATCTGAATGTACTATGGCTATTAAATATTCTCTTACCTGCTTGTACATTAGAAA
>NW_006922021.1:850076-850806 GCF_000298275.1 Orycteropus afer afer
TGCATTTGAATAAGGACCTGAAGAGGAAAAAAAAATAATGACTCTTTGGCTCTTTGAATTTCAAGCAAGCAGACAGGGTTTGGGTGCATCCAGACAGGAAAGTCATGGTCTATGAGAGAAACCCCTTCCAGGACTGAAACTTAAAGGAAGCCAGTGTGTAGTAAACTTGTATGTTACTCGCTTGTGACCACCTGAGTCCACCTGAGTGGAAATTGGGAAGTGCAGCAAAGAAGAATGGGTTGAATTTGGTACTCTTTAACCTAGGCCATGGAGGCTGGGGATGAGAGGAAGGGCTGGCTGGTCTGAAGTGCAATGAATTGTGAGCCTATGGGCATTGAAATAGTCCCTGAAGATTGAAAATTTGAGAGAAGGTGCTGGCTGGGCTGAAGTGGAGGGAAAAGTGTGACTCCCAAACTTGGTAGCTGATACCCATGACCTAGCTGGGATGGCTACAACTAAGCTGACCAGAACCCAACCAAATGAAGAGGAAGATGTTTGACACTGAGCTGGTGTTAAATTGCAATTTAATGACTTGAGCTGGGCTGGACTTTGCTTATTCATGGATCCAGATGCCTGAAGTTTGCTAACAGAACAGAAGATTCTCCAGAGAGAAAGGACCACGCTTGTCTCCTCAAAGTACTGGTTTGATGTTGTTGTTGTTGTTGTTATGTGCCGTCGAGTCGGCCCCGACTCATAGCGACCCCTCCTTGGGTTTCCGAGGCAGTATCAC
>NW_006922021.1:864773-867911 GCF_000298275.1 Orycteropus afer afer
GTTGCATTGTGGTAAATTGTGGTCAATGTCATGAGACAAAGTGTATGTGAACTGCTGTATGGAAAGTGAATTTGCTCTGTAAATCTTCACCCAAATCAAAAAAGAAAGAAAGAAAACATAAGAAATAAATAAAAAGGGAGTATATGTTGGGGACCAAGAAAAAGACCCCCCAAAAGAACATGATATGATTGTAAGGCACGTGTTCTAATTACAGTGAAGAGATGGCAAGGTCTCTCTCACTGTTAAATACTTAATCGGCAAAACATCAAAGTATTAAAAGTAGATGTTATTCTCCATGATTTTTTTTATCTTATTGGGATGTTTCATACTTTGCGCCACTGTGTCCTAGTAAACATTTATCGTTTTATACTCCTTATTTCTGAGGAGATTTCTGTGATTGTTTTAATGACCACCTGTTGTCCTTGAGCACGTAGAGGAGTAAAACTAGCTCTGAAGAGAATAAACTGATGGTATTGATTCCAAGACTAATGATGCAATCATGTACACACATATAAATAAAGTAGAACAAAGGAATCAGGGGTAGCTCCCGCAGAATATGCAGGGTGTCCACCTGGCCCCCGTTCCTTAAAAAAATAATAGAGAAAACCATTAATCCTTTGGTGTCACTTCACTTTGTGACCTGTGCGGTTTTGCCTGATGCGGTAGTATCTAGAGCTACCCACTTGAGGTATTTCTGTTACAGCAGCACTGGATAATGTAAGATAACACCCAATCAGATGACATATTACACTGAGCTAAGTTGTTGCAAAAGACCTCTTTAAAGTGTTAAAGAGCAAAGATGTCACTTTGAAGACTAAAGTGCACCGGCCCTAAGGCATGGTATTTTCAATAGCCTCATATGCATGTGAAAGCTGGACAACAAACAACAAACAAGGAAGACCACAGAAGATTTGATGCATTTGGATTGTGGTGTTGGTGAAAAATAATGAAAATTGGACTGCCAGAAGAACCAATAAATCCATCCTAGACATGTGCAGCCAGAATGCTCCTTAGAAGCAAGAATGGCCAGGTTTCGTCTCACCTACTTTGGTCATGTTGTTAGAAGTGACCATTCCCTGGAGAAGGATATCATGCTTGGTAAAGTGGAGGGTCAGTGAAAAAGAGGAAGACCCTCAATGAGATGGACTGACACAGTGGTTGCAACGATGGGCTCAAGTATAGCAAGGATGATAAGGATGACGCATGCACAGGCAGTGTTTCCTTCTGTTGTACTTAGGGTTGCCGTGAGTTGGAGCCAACTGGACGGCACGTAACAACAATAACAACAGATAATGTAAGGCAGGTGTGAAGTTTCATTTGGGGGTGATGAAAATATTCTGGAATTAAACAGTGATGATGAATGCATAACTTTGTGAAACCTACTAAAACCACCGAATTTCACACTTTAAAATGGTGTATTTGTATCTTAATTTAGAAATGATATACAAAAAGATGTTTGGCTATGAAGAAATGTTGAGTGGTGATCAGAGGGCTATGTAATGTTGCATATCATTTGTCATGGTTTAACAATAATTGTTATGACAGATAGGTTATATGAGCCAGGATCATTATTTCCACTTTTTATTTTGTACATCAGTGTATGATTTAGCAACCAGAGGACGATCTTGTAAGCCTTGTAAAAAGGCTTAGCTTTACCATGTCAGGAATGTAGAATTCTAAGCAGCATATGGAATCTGATCAATAAAAACCTTGGAAATTTATGAGGGTGAAATAATTTGCAACAACAAAACTATCCTCTTGTACAGGGCTAAAAGAGCAATGGAAGAGAGTCCTGCATAATGTGCCTCTCTGACCAGAGGGACTGCAGAGCAAATGTTTTCTTCCAAAGATTGCACTACTTCAGAATCATCTGTTCTAGATACTTCAGTGAAATTCAATGGTACCAGAGTTGGACAAGTAAAACAGGAATTAATTCCAATAAACAGAACAAGATTTTCCCCAAAAGCTAAAAAAGGGAAACATTTGCTTGCTGTGAAATACAGCTTTATATCCTTCTTTCCATTGTCTGCACATCATGAACCATATTACTCTTCCAGTATTAAGCCAGCTCATGCTTTCACTAGATTTAAAAAAAAAACAAACCACCTCATTATTGAGAGACTTGAGATGAGAGATGGCATGCATCTTCCAATTAATAGCAAATAAACTAACCCTCTCCAATAAGCCAAGGATATCAGTAGGGGGTTCTGCTAAGACAGCAAGAGAGTACAGAGCAGAAGATATTCAGCCCCATAACAACTCTCGGTAGTTCAGGATTACGTCAGGATTAGCACTGTATTTTCTGAGTGGAGTTTGGAAATTTTCATCCACCCAGAGATATATTGGTCCTTCAGATGCAATTGTGTTTGGGGTGTTGATGCTAGCAAAAGTTATATCTGGGGAACAGAGAGGCAGCAATAAAACTTAAAAATTGATTTCTATGGCCGCTGTCCCCAAGCTTCATATTTTTCCTTATAACAACAACAACAACAAAATATTGTATGAAATGTATTCAGCCCCTAGCTACAATATACACATACACAGTTGTCCTGAACTTCCTGTATATGAGTGGTGCGTTGATCTGTAAAACTCAACTTCATCAGTGCTGACTGGTTCTCTGACATCATCTGGCAAAAATCAAATTGATGATGCACCACATGATATGGTTTATTAAACAAATAAATTTGCCATTTTGCTAAACTGCTAAGGTGTACCATCACATTGTTAAGCAGGATATGAAAGCGACATGTTTCACTGGTTATAACAAACCAGGATCCTCCCTCTTAGGACATTAGTGGATTCAGGCAGACAAGAAGAGAAAAGTTGGCCCAAGACTTGAGAGAAGGGGGAACCCTTTCTCTTCCACCCCAAGAGTATGGCTGAAATGTGCGAATTGTTGATGACAGATGCTGTTATCTTTCTAGACAGACTTTCTCTTATTTTTTCACTTCCTCCTCCCATCTTTTTTGGGAAGGTGCCCAGGCTACAAGGTTCACAAAGGTGCTGCTATCTATAGGTACCTGGTCGCCATGAAAAGTGATTTTCCACCTCTAGGAATCCCTGATGGAAGCCTGAGAAAGTCCATTTAATTAAGCAGAGCAGGAAAATTGTATGAGAGAAAAAGTTGTCTGAAATATT
>NW_006922021.1:868225-869837 GCF_000298275.1 Orycteropus afer afer
CTTGGATTTTTTCCTTCCCTTTCATGTTTATACACTCATTTTTTTTTTTTTTTTTTGCACTTTGAAGGAGAAAGTAATCAACATGTTTCATCACTTGCAATTCAGCTTCCTTCAAATTTTAACTCTCTCATAAACATAGAGTCTTCTGTTTATAATAGTCACTCAATGTAAGAAGCTGAAATTTAGCAAGAAATGATAACATGAAAATTAATAAAAATAAAGGCAGCAGAATTGAAGTAGTGACAGTTTTCATGATGAAATTTAAAACATTCTTCATGGGGCACTGTACTCAAATCTATTCTTTGCATATTAGAGGCTAAAAGAGTAAAGACACCAGAATTACAGTCCAAGCTATTCATATATATAGATATAGATAGATATATAGACTGGGCAGGAGCTCTGGTGGCATAGTGCCTAAGGCATTTGACTGCTAACCAGAAGGCTGGCAGTTCAAACTCACCAGCCACTCCTTGGCTCCTTGGAAGGAAGGCTGGGCAATCTACTTCCGTAGTGATACTGCCTCGGAAACCCAATAAGGGGTTGCTATGAGTTGGGTCCTACTCGAGGGCACATAACAACAACAACAACAACAAGGTACCCTCCAGGTAGTACGTTGTTCCTGCAGACATTTTCTTCCTAGATCATTCTTATGAAAATGAAAATCCTTGAAAGAGCTGATAACTGACCTCATTCTTGGAAAAGGATTTAGTAGGAAATAGTTAATAGCCAGTCAAGTAGGCACACAGGGAAGGAAATAGGCAAGGGTGTAACTCCAGGAGTTTTGAAAAGTAAGGGGTCAAAATT
The DNA here is from genome assembly GCF_000298275.1 of Orycteropus afer afer. Lineage (NCBI taxonomy): Eukaryota > Metazoa > Chordata > Mammalia > Tubulidentata > Orycteropodidae > Orycteropus > Orycteropus afer. The sequence goes on from NW_006922021.1 coordinate 869,030, forward strand.
GTCTACTTCAAAAATTTTCTTAGGGTTTAGCATTTCTTTGAATTAACAACTAATTTTTCTTTTACTTTTTTTCCCAAAATTTATCTGACTATAATCACAACATATATTTCTTATAAAAGTTTTAAGTTTAGAAGATTCAATCAATCCGAAGAAGACTGCCTGTAATTTCTTCACCGGATCAGATGATAATCAGATGATAATTATCAGATGATAATGTTAACAACAATTATAATTGTGAGGACATTTGGCAGTGCCAGGGATTATTTATGGGCTTTTGTAACTAAATGTTGTTGTTGTTGTTATGTGCCATCGAGTTGGCCCCGACTCATAGCTAAATAAGTTGGCTTAATCTTCATAACAATCCTGGGGCTTTGTAGAATTATTATTGCCCCATTTTATAGATGAGGAAAGTAATTTTAACATCTTAGTGCAGATCACTGAAATTGTCAATGATTTCATTCTTTTTGGGTCAACAATAAACATCCATGGAATCAGTAGTCGATGACATCTTGCATTGGGCAAATTTGCTGCAAAAGGCTAGGAAATGTTTTCTTCTATTGTATGTTCTGTTGCCATGAATTGAAGCACACTCAACTGCAAGTAATAACAAAGACAACATGCAGTTCCTCTATTTATATTAAAAAAGTCAAACCAAATGTACTGCCACCGAGTCAGTCCCAACTCATAGCGACCCCTCCTTGGGTTTCCAACGCGGTATCTCTACGGAAGTAGATTGCTCAATCCTCCTTCCAAGGAGTGGCTGGTGGATTTGAACCACCAGCCTTCTGGTTAGCAGTCAAATGCCTTA
>NW_006922021.1:871157-881435 GCF_000298275.1 Orycteropus afer afer
ATTTCCCTCTGAGTGGTTGACAGTAGTAGCCGGGTACCATCTAGATCTTTTGGTCTCATAGTCATAGAGGCTTCGGATCGCATGGTGCACCAGTTACTAGGACTAATTATTTCCATGCATCTTTGGTTTTCTTCATTCTTCTTTGCTCTGGATGAGGAGAGACCCATCATTGCAACTAGATGGCCACTTGCAAGCTTCTAAGATCCCAGTCGCTACTCATCAAAGTAGGATGTGAAACAATGTTTTGTGTAGTATGTTATGCCAATTGAGCTTGATGTCCCCTGAGACTATGGTCCTGAGCCCACAGGTCCAATTACTCGCTCCCTCTGGGTAGCTGGCTGCAGCCAAGAGGTGACTACAAACTTGTCCCTTGTCGGCTCTACTATATACCTAGAAATTCTTAGATAACATACAAATACACTTGTCTGCTAACTCTATACATGGTCTTGGGCACACTCCTTCCTTCATGGACCTACCTATTAGTTCAGCCTGTCCACCCATCTATCCACCCATATATCAATATTTGCCTTCACTGACAACACAGTATTATATGTGCGAAAGGGTTCATCTTTCCTGTCTGAACCTCCCACACACCTCTCTATGTCTTCCTCTTTCTTGATGCCACTGCATTGATTACTCACATCTAAATTTAGTTTTATACTTGGAAACCATGTAAAGTAGTGCAAATCACATTAACAATATCCAGAGGAGACCTGGACTGAAATTTTGTTTCTTATAAGCCTACTTCCTCAGTGGTAGCACTAGGGTTGGTGGTCACTAGCGTTGGTGTCACCCAGTGTAGTAACTCATGGTGTCCCCCTCCATGTACCTCCTCTGTACTAGACTATGCAGAATCCTCAATAATGTTTATTATCAACTTCAATCATAGAATAATATGTAATAAATATAGTTATACATCACTTAAATGTAATATTCCTTAGATTATATGAATATTAGCAAAAAATCGCTTAGTAAAATTTTTCTACATTGAATTAAAACGTTAGTGGTTATAACATTATTAGTAACTGAGCAGAAGACTTTTTCGATTTTTTTCCTTTTAATTACTTCACTCTCAAAAAAGCTATTGATATAAGTTCACAAATACTAATTACTACAATATTGTAGCTACCACACCAATTTGACAAAGTCAGTGACTACAAAAACATCCAAAACCAAACTCACTGCCATCAAGTCAATTCTGACTCATAGTGACCCTCACTCATAGCAACCCTCAGTGGGGGTTTCCAAGACAGCAAATCTTTATGGTAGTAGATTACCTCATCTTCCTCCCACAGAACAGCTGGTGGGTTTGAATCCCCACTGTCCTTCTGGTTAGCAGCTAAATGCCTTACCCACTATGCCACTAGGGAAAAAAAAAAAACCTCACTGCCCTCGAGTCGATTAGACTAACAGTGACCGTTCTTTGGATTTCCGAGGTGGTATCTCTATGGAAGTAGACTGCCCAGTCTTCCTTCTGAGGAGTGGCTGGTGGGTTTGAACTACCAGGCTTCTGGTTAGCAGTCAAGTGCCTTGGCACTAAGCAGCAAGAAAAACAACAGTGCAAGTCTGTAGCTTGTGCAGATGAAGAGACATGATACAAAGCATCATTCTAATTGGTTAATAATGACAGCTCTGACTAGAGTGTATTAGAAGGTTCAAAAGTAAATTAGTAGAGAGTTTTGGCCTGCAGAAACATGAAAGCTAGGCTTACAAAAAACGTTTTAGTTTACAACTAACCTCAGGGATATTTTTGTAAAAAATAATAAATTTCTACTGAAATCCTGCACAAAAATTTTATAGACAGTCATTTTGATGTCACTCCCTCTTACAGTGTCACCAATGCATTCTGCACCCCTTGCACTCCTCTAGTGGCACCATTGAACATATTCACTGCATATGCTAGGGCATTGGTTCTTCAGCTTGACTGTGCAACAGAATTTCCTAGAGAACTTGTTAAAAGACATATAGACAGGCCCACCCCAGAAACTCTGATTCAGTTACTTTTGGGTGGGGCTCGATAATGTACATATTTGACAGGTTCCGAGATGATTCTGATACTGCTGCTCCAGGGACCACCCTTTGAGGGCCACTGTTCTAGGACAAGGCAAAAATTTTGACTTTCATTTTCCTTCTCTGTGGAATGGAGGTCATGACAACTTTGCTAAGTCACAAGGAACCTCAGCAGTGCAGTGGTTAAGTCCTCAACTGCTGAAGGCAAGTGCCAACCCACCAACCGTTCCAAGGCAGGAAGATGTGGCAGTCTACTTCCATAAAGATTTACAGGCTTGGAAACCCTATGGCACAGCCCTACTCTGTCCTGCAGTGTTGCTATGACTCAGGGGCAATGGGTATGGGTTGAGTGTACCTCATAGTGTTATTGAGAAGAACAAGTGAAAAAATGAGCTTGGAAAATACAGGTCCTTGCCGAACGTGTGATTATATTTGCCAGCAACTGTTGTGTAACTCTGAAGGAACTGCCGTCACTGTAAATGCAATGGTTTTAAGTTTGGCAACTGTTTGAAGTTTAGCAATAATGGATAATTTTTGTATAAATATGTTCCAAATATTTCATGGTATGTACTTATACTAAAAAGTATCCATTGTTTATTTGGAATTCAAGTTTATCCAAGCATTCTATATTTTTCTTGGATAAATCTGGCAGCTTTAGTTTTGTTTCAGTAACTGTGGCCAGAAACATAGATGTATAGAGAAAAACACTCCTCTCAAGCCCAGGATAAGAATTCTATTAGTGAATATCATATAACAATCACCTTGGAGAGTACTTTTGGAACTTTAAAAGAACCAAAAAGCAGCCCCTACCCAAGAGCAATTAAATCAGACTCTCTGGAAATGGACCCAAGTCATTTTTTTTTTTAAGTTCCACACATTATTATAATGGGCTTTTGAAGTTGAGAACTACAGAACTAGAAAATATTTCTATCAGTGGTTCTCAGTTCTGACTGTCCATTAGAATAATTTTGTTGTTGTTGCTGTTATGTGCTGTCGAGTCACACCTGACTCATAGCAACCTCTCCTTGGGTTTCCTAGGCAGTATCATTACAGAAGTAGATTATCCAACCTTCTTTTCGAGGAGTGGCTGGTGGATTTGAACTGCCATCCTTCTGGTTAGAAGTCAAGTGCCTTAGGCACTATGCTACCAGAGCTCCTTAGAATAATTTAGGGACTTTAAAAAATCCTAACGCACAGGCTGTACTCCACACCAAAAATTAGAATCCCTGGGAGTGAGACCTAGGCATCAATGGGCTTTAAAAACTTTCCAGATGATTGCAATGTACAGCCAAGTTTGAGAGCCATTAGTTTATTGTTGGTCAACTTGTTATATTCTCATGAGACATACTGAATTGACTAAAATTATTAAAGAGAGCAGTATACATATTTATAAACTATAGCATGCATCCAATGCAATATAAAATTTTGATTTTCTAAGTTTCAGGAAATAAAAGACACAACAACTTTCACATACTATCTAGAAACACTATTTTCCACTTTGAACAACAGAGTAGTATAAAAAAGATTGAAAAGGTATTATAAAATTTAGTAGTATTCATTGCCACTGTTATACAGCATTGTTGTTATGTGCCGTCAAGTTGTCTCCAACTCATAGCGACCCGTCCTTGGGTTTCCAAGGTGGCATCACTACGGAAGTAGATTGGGAAGTAGATTGCCCAGGCTTCCTTCCAAGGAGTGGCTGATGGGTTTGAACCACCAACCTTCTGATTAGCAGTCAAGTGCCTTAAGAAAATACTAGCATGAGAATGTTTACTGCTAAAATAATGCTTTGTTTATGCTTGTGTACCTAGCGCCACCTCCTTGCACAACTCAAGGGGCACCATTCACACAGAATACAAAGTGAATGCTGTGCTCTACAGTTTTGACCCTTGGTGACTCTGGATCAACTCCATTAAAATTAAGCTCCTCTAAGGCAAAGACTTAAATTCAGACCTTTGAATTTAAGTCTCCTAGTAGATAGGTTCAACATGAATTCATTATAAAAATTTAATCATTGTTTGGATAAAGAAATGAAGAACTTAATATCCAAGACAAATATATAACTAATATCAAAATTAAAGAGTGGTAGTAGCCTTACCATTACAAATATTATAAAGATATTCTCAGAATTTTGTGGAACACGAATTTGGAAGGGTCTTGGCTAAGCTCTGGTAGCACAGTGCCTAAGGCATTTGACAGCTAACCAGGTTGGCCGTTGAAACCCGCCAGCTACTCCATGGAAGGAAGATGGGGCAGTCTACTTCCTTAAAGATGTACCATCTCAGAAACCTAATGGGGGTTGCTATGAGTCAGAATCAACTCGATGGCAGTGAGTGTGAGTTTTGAGTTGACTGAGCAGTTCTCACTTGACACCTCCATGGGATTGTAGGCAAATATTATCAGATAGGGCTGCAATCATTCAAATGCAGGGCAGGGGTGGACGTTCAAGATGAATCACTCATAAGACTAGCTGTTGATGCTGGCTGTCAGCTTGTGCTGTTGGCTGGAACGCCTGCATGTGGCCTCTCCAGAATGGTGGTCTCAGGGTACCTGGACTTTTTTACCTGGTAACTGGTTTTGCCCAGACTAAGCATCCCAAGATAACCAGGTTGAAGCTGAATGGCCATTTTTACCCTAACCTTGGAAGTCATATAGCATCACATCCACCTTACTCTCAGGATTAAAACAGCCACAAACCTGTTCGGATTCAAGGGCAGGGCACACAGACCTCACCTTTTGATGGAAGGTGTGTCAAAAAATTCAGAGGGGGGCAGGATTATGATAAATTTTAATGCTAATTTAAGCCTTTCAATATAGCCAGTTGGAATTTCATCCAGAATGGCTAAGTAAATTATTCTGAAGCTTAGAAACAAGGGACCAAAAAAGTGTAAAACAAACCCAAACTCCTGACCTATTTGAAGCCTAAAGATACTGTACTTAATTTAGGCAGCAATAGCATGTCCCTGATTGGGTCTGCTTTCACCAGTTCTTTCATGCACACTGGATAAATAAAGCAAAACATGAACGATTGGAGATTTAAAATACTATAGCCCATATGAAAGACATTTCATGTTCTAGAATGCACCAGTGTTTCACATGAAAGTTTCTCTTTTCCCCAACTCTACATCATCCAATATTGTATGCATTGAAAAGGCTAATTGCATATCCCTCTTTGTATTGATAATGAGTTTCTTTTCATAAAACAAATAGCATTCCTTTAATATTTCTTCTGTGAATCCCTCTATGCATTTGTCAAGAAATAAAATAGAAAATGAATGCTTAATTTTTCTATTCACCTCTAAAATATCTGTATTTTCTAAGCACGGCCCAAAGCTGTGATTAAAATTGGAAGTGTTACCAAAATGAAGCACATTTATTCCTTAAACACAATTTTAGCCCACATGGCTGAATTTTTTCTTTCATGCAGGTCTTCTACAAAAGAGTGAGATGCCAAATTTAATATTCAATGTCAAGCTCAGATCTAGCCTTCTCTATCCCCAAGGGAAAGACCTTTCATTTACCCCACACTGTTAGATCAATTGTCCCTCATAAACCAACAGACACATGTACACATGGCTGTAGAGAAACTATTCATTTTCTTTGTACTGGGGAATCTCCTGTGAGATGATTCCAGTCCATCTATCACATCACTAAGGAAGAGTTTTGAGGCCAAACTAAGTAGGGGGAGAGACTGAAGGAAAGGAAGTTAATATCCATCAGTGGCTGGTCTTCACCAACTGGATGTGCTTCAGCTGGCCTGGAACTGTCAACCACAACTGCAATTACTGACCTTGCTAGAGGCTGTGGCTCCCTGGAGGCAGCAGGAGAGAGGGGGAATGATGGATGCACACGATGTTTTCTCCAAACAGGAGGAATAATTATGAAGTATTCATGCTGTCACTACCCCAGTGCTGGGTCTCAGGAGGATTATGAGATTAAAATCGTAAGATTTTGGAATGAAAATAGGTTCAGTGAGAGTTCACTTCAAGTTCTCATTAAAATTTTTATAAGAGAGGAGGAAAAGCACATGCCTTTATCACAGAGCAATTATAACTTATAAGCTAGTGAGACTGCTGGTGACAAGCAGTATGAAAGAATTCCCCAAGCAATATTTTATTTCATGGAGCTGTTTTTTCCCTTCAAAACTGACTATAAATATAGTTTCCCTGTAAAAAGTTCCATTTTCTTGGTTGTAAACAGAACCATACAATTTTGCAATATGCATGCCAGAGAAAAAGGCTTTCCTTAGGTACTAACTTTGTTTTGTGCCTATTTTACTTCACAAATACTCTAAAAATCTTTGTGATAAAATGTTATCAATTTCCTTTTCACACAAGAAGCATATTTTAAATTAAAATATATTATCATATAAAAATATTCTAAAGTTTTAAAGAGCTTTTGGAGGCAGAATTTACATACAACAAAATTCACTCATTTTAAGTACAGTTTGACAAGTTTTAGTGAATTTATAGTTATGTAACCATCAACACAACCCAGTTTCAGAACTGTTGCCAGATCTCCAAAAAGACTTTTCATGTCCATTTGTAGGCAATCCCTGCCCCTGTCCCTGGCTCTATGACTGTTATGCTCTCTGTGCAATCATACAATAGGCCATCTTTTGCATCTGGCTTCTTTCACTCACCATAATGCCTTTGAGATTCATCCATGTCACCGTATGTATCAGTGGCTCATTCCCGTTTATTCCTGAGTAGCATTCCACTACATGACTATACTATGTTTTGCTTAACTATTCACCAGTTGATGAATATTTGGAGAGTTTCCAGTTTGTGGCTTCTCTGAATAATGCTCCACAAGTATAAGTGTTTGTGTGGATATATGTTTTCATTTCTCTTGGGTAGATGTATAGGTGTGGAATAGCTGGTTGTTATAGTAAACATGGGAGCTCTGGTAGCATAGTGCTTAAGGCACTTGACTGCTAACCAGAAGGCTGGCAGTTCAAAGCCACCAGTCACTCCTCAGAAGGAAGGTTGGGCAATCCTACTTCTGTAGTGATACTGCCTCGGAAACCCAAGGAGGGGTCGCTATGAGTCAGGGCCGACTCGAAGGCACATAACAACATAGTAAACATATGTGTTTTTTTTTTTCTAAGCTCCAAACATAATTTCCAAAGTGACTGTACCAATATACATCCTCCCCAAAAATATATGAGGGTTTTAGTTTCTCCACCACTTTACCCATATTTAGTATTGTCATTCTTTTGGCTTTTAGCCATCTTAGTGGGTGTGTAGTGGTATTCCAATGTGGTTTCAGTTTGCATTTTCTTAATGATGTTGAACATATTTTCATATGCTTGTTGACCATTCCTATATCTTTTTCAGTGAAGTATTTATACCAATATTTTGCTCATTTTTAAGACTGATTGGTGCTTTTTAGTTGTATACACTTTCTATATTTTAGATAAACATTCTTTATCTGTATTCCTATACTTTTGCAAATAGTTTTTTCCAAGTCTGTGACTTGGTTTTTAATCATTGTCTTGATGGTGTCTTTTAGAAAGCAAAAATATTTAATGTTGAGCTCTGGTAGCGTAGTGCCTAAGGCACTTGACTGCTTACCAGAAGGCTAGTGGTTCAAACCCAACCAGCCACTCCTCGGAAGGAAGGTTGGGCAATTTACTTCCATAGTGATACTGCCTCGGAAACCCAAGGAGGGGTCATTATGAGTCAGGTCCGACTTGACGGCACATAACAACAACAATATTGATGAAGTCTAATTTATCAATATTTTGTTTTTCATGCTTTTGTGTCATTTAAAAAATCTTAGCCTACCTCAACATCACAGAGATTATCTCCTATGATTTCTTACAGATGTTTTATACTTTTAGCTCTGGTATCTACTCTGTTTTTGCAGATTCATTTATGTGTCCCAAATAAGTCTGATGTTTGTAGTTGTTAGGTTAGTAGTTATTTATGTCTGACAACTGTTATGATGGGTCAGGAACTAGGATACATGCAATAGTCTTAACAGATAAGTCACAAATTTGTAGAGTCACACACATGTGTGAGTATCCATATAACCCCTTGCCATCGAGTTGATTCAGACTCATAGTGACCCTATAAGACAGAATAGAACTGTCTGATAGGGTTTCTAAGGCTGTAATCTCCCACAGAAACAGCCTGCCACATCTTTCTCCCATGTAGCAGCTGGTGGGATCAAACTGCTAAGGTTTGGTTAAAAGCTAGGCACTTTAACCACATTAGCCTAGTGTACATATAAGTAGGAACAGTTCAAATGTCCATAAGTCTTACTCTATAATTTTCAAAAACTGCTAACGAATCACATATCTTGTGATATACATCTGTGGTATGGGTACACATGCAATGCACTGCCGTGGAGTTGGGTTCGACTCATAGTTGACCCCTCTTTGGGTGTCCAAGGCAGTATCACTATGGAAATAGATTGCCCAACCTTCCTTCTGAGGAGTGGCTGGTGGGTTTGAAAGACCAGCCTTCTGGTTAGCAGTCAAATGCCTTAGGCACTGTGCCACCAGAGCTCTCGTGGTATGGATAGTTGCTTATAAACTCAAAACTCACTGCTGTCGAGTCAGATTCGACTCACAGCGATCCCTCCTTGGGTTTCCTAGGTGGTTTCACTACAGCATTTGTTTGCCCTAACTGAAGCAGGAATTGACCTAACCACAGATTTGATAGTTATAAAGCAATATGATGGGTCAGTACATTGCTGCCCAATAATTTGAATGTCTTTAATGAATGTTGCTGGTGAAGGTACTAGGAAAAGAGCTACAGGGGCCAAGATGCAGGAGGGCTCCAGTTAAGGAAATACAAACTAATGTCAGGAGAGTTTGCTCTGATAGCTGAAAATCCATAGAGGCAGATATTTTAGGGTAGCCAGGCCTAAAGTGCTGGGCCCCAAGAATTTAGGCAGGGCTCTAGTCCCGAGGAAATAATCTTGCAAGAAGACAAGATTCATAGAAGATGGCTGTTTTACAGAACAATTTTCTAAAAATAGGAAGTAGGTAGGCTCAGTTAAAGGTACAGATGCATAGTGGGTCTAAGATTTGGGGATAACTTATATCCCCAGTTGTCAACCACTGGAATGCTGCAATTCACTTCCATAGCCCCTTATTTCCAAATCCTCTTCCCCAAGAAGAAGCCCTCATAATTTCCCTCCTAGGCTATTATAATAGTCTTCTAATCTGTTCCCTTGGGAGCTCTGGTGGCATAGTGCCTAAGGCATTTGATTGCTAATCAGAAGGCTGGCGGTTCAAACCCACCAGCTACTCCTCAGAAGGAAGATTGGCCAATCTACTCCCATAGTGATACCGCTTCAGAAATCCAGGGAGGGGTCGCTATGAGTCAGATCTGACTCCATGGCAGTGGTTGTGTTGCATTTTTTCATCTGTTCCCTTGTCCACATCAAATCCCTCTGCAATATAAAATACATAATGGTTTACCATTACCTACCAAATTCAGTTCAAATTCCTTATCCTAGAATTTCTCAAAAGTCAGCAAACTTATATTCTTAACTCATCTAGTTACTCTCCTAAACAGAGCTTACATTTCTGCCATACAGAAGTGCTTCATGTTCATAAAATTCTACTTAAACTCTGCACATACTTTCTACAAGAAATCACTTCACAATTTCATCATGCCAAAATCCTGCCAGCCTTCAAGAATAACACCAAACACTATTTCTTCAATGAAACTCTTTCTCTTTTTCAATTTGGTATATCTTCCTCAGAGTGCAGTGGTTGAACAATTAGCTGCTAACCATAAGGTCATCAGTTTGAATCCACCAGCCACTCTGTGGAAGAAAAGATGTGACAGTCTGCTTCCATAAAGATTACAATGATGAAAACTCGTTCTCCTCTGTCCTATAGGATCACTGAGTCACAACTGACTCCACAGCAATGGATTTTTTGTTGTTATTTTGGGTTTGAACCTTTATGTTGTCTAGATCAGTGGTCAGCAAACTATAGCCCACAGGCCAAATCTGTCACATCATGTTTTATTGGAACACAGCTACACTCACCCATTTACTTATTGTCTGTGGCCTTTTCACATTACAAAAGCAGAGCTAACAAACTGTGACAAAAGACCACAAGGCCTACAAAGCTGAAAATATTTACTATTTGGTCTTTGACAAAACAAGTCTTACAACTCCTGATCTAGATCGTGCTGATGGCTATTGCTCTTGTTGTTAAGTGCCGTCGAGTCGTTTCTGACTCATAGCGACCCCATGCACAGCAGAACGAAACACTGCCCGATCCCGCACCAGCCCCACAAT
>NW_006922021.1:884176-898230 GCF_000298275.1 Orycteropus afer afer
TTGAACCACCAGCCTTCTGGTTAGCAGTCAAATGCCTTAGGCACTATGCTACCAGAGCTACTGAAAAGACAATGGCTTGGGTCAGGTGCACCTTAATCTTCAAGGTGACATATTTGGTCTTTAACACTTTAAAAAAGTATCCTGCAGCAGATGTGCCCAATGCAATATATTGTTTGATAGGTTGACTGCTGTTTCCATGGGCAGTGATCGTGGATCTATATAAAATGAAATCTCAATGAGTATTCCATCAATTCCTGGAGCCTTATTTTCCACTAGTTCCTTCAGTACATCTTGGAATTCTTCTTTCAATACAATTGGTTCTTGATCATACACTACCTACTGATATGGTTGAATGTCAACAAATTCTTTTTGGTACAGTGAATCTGTGTATTTCTTCCATCTTCTTTTGATGCTTCCTACATCATTCAATTTTTTGCCCATGGAATCCTTCGATATAGCAACTGAGGGCTTTAATTTTTTCTTCAGTTCTTTCAGCTTGAGAAGTACCAAGCATGTTCTTCCCTTTTGATTTTCTAATGCCAGGTCTTTGCACATTTCATTAAAATACTTTACTTTGTCTTCTTGAGCTGCCCTTTGAAAACTTTTGTTCAGCTCTTTACTTCATCAGTTCTTTCTTTGCCGTTGTTGTTGTTATGTGTTGCCGAGTTGGACCCAACTCATAGCGACCCTTCCTTGGGTTTCCGAGGCTGTATCACTATGGGAGTAGATTGACCAACCTTGCTTCTGAGGAGTGGCTGGTAGGTTTGAACCGCCAGCCTTCTGGTCAGCAGTCAGGTGCCTTAGGCACTATGCTACCAGAGCTCTTTCCATTCCCTTTAGCTACTCTCAATTCAAGAGCAAGTTTCAGAGTGTCTTCTGACTTCCATTTTGGTCTTCTTTTCCTTTCCTGTCTTTGTAATGATCTTTTGATTTCTTCATGTATGATGTCCCTTGATGCCATCCCACAACTTCTCTGGTCTTCAGTCATTGGTGTTCAAGGCATCAAATCTCTTCTTCTGATGGTTTCTACAATCAGGTGGGATCTACTCAAAGTTGTATTTTGATTCTCATGGATTTGGTTTAATTTTCTTCAGCTTCAGTAAACTTTCATAGGAGCCATGTATGGTCTGTTCCAGTTGGCCCCTGGCCTTGTTCTTATTGATGACAATTTGCTTTTCCATCGTCTTTTTCCACCGATATAGTTGACTTGATTTCTGTGTATTCCATCTGGTGAGGTCCACATGTATAGTCCTGATTTATTTTTTGAAGAAAAGTATTTGCAATGAATAAGTTGTTGACCTTGTCAAATTCTATTATGTGATCTCTGACATCATTTCTATCACCAAGGCACTATTTTCTAATTGCCGGTGCTTCTTTGTTTCCAACTTATGCATTTCAATTACCAGTAATTACCAATACATCTTGATTGCATATTTGGTCAATTTTAGACACAGAAGTTGCTAAATGTCTTCAGTTTCTTCATCATTGACTTTAGAGGTTGGTGTGTAAATTTCAATAATAGTAGTATTCATTGGTCTTCTTTGTAGGAGTATGGAAATTATGCTATCACTGACAACAGTGAATTTCAGAATAGATCTTGAAATGTTCTTTTTCATGACAAATGTGACACCATTCCTCTTCAACTTGTCATTCCCAGTATAGTAGACCATATATTGTCAGATTAAAAATGCCAATACCAGTCCATTTCAGCTCACTAATACCTAGGATATTGATTTTTATACGTTCCATTTCATTTTTTACAACTTCCAATTTTCCTAGATTCTCACTTCATAATTCTGTGTGCTTATTATTAATGGATGTTTGCCATTGTTCCTTCTAATTTTGAGTTGTACCACATCAGCAAATGAAAGTCCAGAAATCTTTACTCCATCTATGTCATTAAGATCACCTCTACTTTAAGGAGACAGCTCTTCCCCAGTTCTATTTTGAGTGCCTTCCACCCTGAGGGCTCATCTTCAGGCACTATATCAGACAATGTTTCCTTGCTATTCATGAGATTTTCAGTGGCCAATTTTTTTCAGAAGTGGACCTGGCCATGTCTTCTTCCTAGTCTGGAAGCTCCAATGAAACCTGTCCACCATGGGTGAACCTGCTGGTATTTGAATTACTGGTGGCATAATTTCCAGCATCACAACAATACGCAAGCCACCACAGTATGAAACACTGACAGATGATAGATACCAACTACTGTTCACTTCAATATTAATTAATATGGTCTAAGAATCCATTTAAATACTGTGTGTGTGTGTGTGTGTGTGAGAGAGAGAGAGAGAGAGCATGCATGTGTGTGATTTGACAGCCCAAGTAATATGATTCTTTAGCATACATTCTTGTATCAATTTGGCAACCATCCATAATTCAGAACATTGAGTTAATTATTCAAATGCGTTACCTAACTTACTGTAATAAAATATTCATGATGTATGACTGAACTCTTCAGAACACAGGCAGATAAAAGATAGTATAAATTACATAATAAAATTTTATTTTAATAAAATAGTTTTTAGGCTAAAAATTATTTCATAAAAATCAGTTTTGTGATGCAATGACAAGTGTTATTAGAAAAAAAATTATCCAATATAAATTGTGATAGAAAATATACAAGTAAACAGTCTTCCATTCATCTTTGTTAATCAAAAGGGGTCAATGATAGGTTAATTAAAACAGAATGATATTAATTGTGCAGGTGCATTGAGGCCCTATGCAAGACATAAGCCCCTTTTCAATGTTGGCTGATCATATCTGTCATGTTTTTATTGTTGTAGCCTCTATATCTAGCACCCTTCATAGTATTTAATAAAGGCTCAATTTTAAAAAATAAATAAATATATGAAAAAGTGATTAATTTGTCTATTCTGTGCTTTTGGCAAATTTCTGATGGAATATTCCTAAATAACTTTCTTTTAACTCAAGTCTTAAAAAAAATAAATAAATAAATAAGAAAAATATTTCCTTTAACTAAAATCTTAAAAAGCAAACAAAAAAAGACTGCTGTAGAGTCAATTATGACTCATAGTGACTCTATAGAACAGAATAGAAATGCCCCATAGGGTTTCTAAGGCTATAATCTTTATGAAAGCAGATTATGACATCTTTTTTCCACAGAGCAGCTAGTTGATCAGTTCAAATTGCCAGCCTTTCAGTTAGTAGCTGAGAGCTTTAATCACTGCACCAATAGGGCTCCTTTAAACCAAACTCTTTGGGGTGGAGGAATATGTTGAAGTAAGTGTTTGCTTCCATTATAACCTAGCTACTAACCCACTGAACAATGAATAAAAATAAACACTGAGATCTCAGAGCTCCAGACAACAGCTGATGATGAGTTGGCGTGAGTAAAGAAAGACAGGAAAGGAGGACTGGGTGATACCACAGAAGCTGGGAGAACCTACCCACTGGCATCTGGAGCACTTTCTCTCTGCAGCTATTTTGAGACAGGGTCAGGCAATGCCCTGAACAAAGAACACAGAATGGGAGTTAAACTGAGGCAGATGTAGCCCAATTTCTAAGGCTGCACAAATGGTCATGGGAGTCCATGGACAATGAAATTAGGAGAGGAAGAAGGGAGACTGTGTAGGTAAGAGAGAGAGAGTGCTGTTGAATCTCACTAAGCTGAAAAGACGCCAGGACAAGGGGGATATGCCAGACTGGTCACACAGAGGGAAACTGCTGACCTCTGCCCACAACAAGATAGTATGGGAGAGCTTTTGTAGGAATGCCAATGAGGGAAAGACATACAGTGCTCCCCACCTTTGACATGAGAAAGCTGAACAATGAAGTTTACGTCAGCATCTGTAGCCAACTAAAATTTACTGTGTATGCATATTGAATTCCAGACCCCAAGAACCCCAAACTCCTGAATCAGCACTGAAAAAAAAAAAAAAAACTTTCAAGGATAAACATGCCTACTAGTGGTACCTATCAGAATATAGAAGGACAATATCAAGCAAGTATAAACAGAAAATTTCCCATGAAAATCAGAACGGAAGTTAAGCTATTAAAATAAAAACAACTTATCAAAATGGCCCTAGTTCAACAAAAATTAGTAAAACACACAAAATCACACACACACACACACACACAACACACACACACACACAAGCAGTCTAAAGGAAAACCAGAAGAAGAGGAAATTTATCCTGTAGAGGCCAGGTTAATGCAAAAAATAGAAAATTTCCAGACAATGGTGCTGAATATGTTTGAAGAAAGCAAAAAGCTCACAGAAAACAAAATAAGAAGATAAGGAATGAAACTGAAGAACAAAATACAACACTTAGCAAGGAAATTGAAAACATGAAAAAAATTAAAGACAAAGAGAACAACTAGAACTGATAAAGCAATTGGAATAGAAAAAGCAAGAGAAACACTCAACAATAGAGTCAAACAGACAGAAGATAGACTAAATGAACTGGAAGACAGAATAACTGAACTTATCAAATCTCAAGAAAACAAGAAGAAAGATCAAAGGAAAGCGAGCAAAGCCAACTGGAAACATGGGATTCGATTAAGAAATCTAACATTAGAACTATGGGAATTTCAGAACACTATGACAACAATAAAAGTATAGAAAGAATTTCCCATGAAATTATCAGAGAATTTCCCAGACCTAGACAGAGAACCAAGTATGGAAACACAGGAAGGTACATGAACTCTAATTACAAAAACTCTAAAAAGATCAACTATGCAACTTATCCTAATGTTGTTATGTTGTTGTTATGTGCCGTCAAGTCAAATCCGACTCATAGTGACCCCTCCTTGGGTTTCGGAGGCAGTATCACTACGGAAGTAGGATTGCCCAACCTTCCTTCCGAGGAGTGGCTGGTGGGTTTGAACCACCAGCCGTCTGGTTAGCAGGCAAGTGTCTTAGCCACTATGCTACCAGAGCTCCCTAATAAATAGCTTATCCTAATAAAATTCCTAAATCTAAAGACAAAGATAGAATTCTGAAAGCAGAAACAGAGAAACACAATACAATATACAAAGGTCCTTCATAAGAGTCAGTGCAAATTTCTCCCTAGAACCTCCAGAAGTCAGAAGACAATGGAGTAATAGATATAAAATATTAAGTAAAAACAATTCCAAGGATTGTTTACCCAGCAAAGTTGTCATTCAAAAATAGGAGAAAATCAAGACATTCCCAAATAAACAGAAGCTCTGGGAATTTGCCACTACCAGATGAGCTCTACAAGTATCACTCAAGGGAGTCTTCCAATTGGAAAGACAAGAACACTAAACAAATACTCAAATATATACATAGGGAAGAAAAATAATGATAAAAGCAAAAGAGAGACTTCCCCTTCAAAATAAAAAAAGAACATGACCAATCATAAGGATTGAGTACTTGATATGTTCAGGGAATAAACTCAATAATATAATCATAGAAACAATACAACACCAAAAATATAAGAAATGGGTATAAAACAAGCTTATTGGATATAAGATGTATAATGATGTTAATAGAAACTCAGCAACAGAAAAAGAGGAAGAAGGAGCATATCAAGAATAGATTTAATACATCAAGGTTGTATGCTATCTGTTGTTCAGCTGTTAAACATTGTCACAATTGTAAATTGTGCAATGTAATATGTGTGATAATGACTAAGAAATCACCAAGAAAAACAAAACAAAACAAAAAAAGCAGATGTAAAGAAGGAAGAAAAAAGAAGACTCATCAGAAGAAAGCAGCCAAATACAAACAGAAAAATGAGATTAAAAAAAGATCTGGAACACTAAAAAAAAGTAACATGAATGAGGTAGACACTTGATTTTCAATTAAACCTCAAGTGTAAATGGTCTAAACACCCCATGCAAAAGCAAGAGAATGTCAAAATGGATAAAAAACAAAATACATCCTTTTGCTGTCAACAAAAAACTCACCTTAGGCATAAGGACACAAAAAGACTGAACAATGAAAGGATAGGAAAAAAATATTCCATGAAACCAGTGAACAAAAAGAACAGATGTGCCAATACTGATATCAGATAAAATAGACTTTAAATCAAAATCTATCACAAGAGATAAAGGTTCATAATAATAAAAGGGTCAATCCAGCAAAAAGACATAACAATTAGAAATATATGCACCTAATAGCAATGTTCCAAATTACATAAAACATGTGCTGACTAACATGAAAGGAGAAATAGACAGCTCCACGATAATAGTAGGAAACTTCCACACACCACTTTCAATTCTAGACAGAACGTCTAAAAACAAGCATACTAAGAATGAGAACTTAAAACTATAAGCCAGTTGGACCTAATAGACATATATAGAACAATCCACCCAACATTAGAACTATACACATCTTTTTCTGGTGCACATTGATCATTTTTCAAAATAGACCATATATTAGAACACAAAATATATCTCAACAAATTTAAAAGATTGAAATTATGCAAAGCATCTTCTCAGATCATAGTGAAGCTAGAAATCAACAACAGGAAATAAAAGGGGAAAATGAGCACATGGAAACTAAATAATACACTACTGAAAAACTATTGGATCATAGATTAAATCAAAAGTGAAATTTAAAAAATTCTCAAAATTGAATGAAAATGAAAACAACATATCAAAACATTTATTTCATAGCAATAAATAAAAAAGAAGAAAGATTCAAAATCACCAACAATGTGTAGAAACGTGTAGAAAAAGGAAAAGAAAAGGAGCCAAGAGCTACCAAAAATAGAAAAGAAAAGAAATAATAAAGATCAGGACAGAAATAAATAAAATAGAAAAACAATAGAAAGAACCAACAAAACCAGAAGTTGCTTTTTTGAAAGAATCAATAAAATAGATAAAACACTGGCTAGACTTACCAAAAAAAAAAAAAAAAAGAAAAAGAGAAAGAGAGAGACAAATAACCAAATTAGGAAATGAAACTAGAGACATTACAACCAATTCAAGAGAGATAAAGAAGACTATAACAAATTGCTATGAAATATCGTACTCCAACAAATTTGAAAACCTAGATGGAATGGACAAACACCTAGAAAAACACTACCTACCTAAACAAACACAAACAGAAGTACAAAATCTAAACAGAAATATTACAAAGAAGAGATTGACATTATCATAAAAAAAAAAAAAAAAAACTGTTACCAAAAAAAGCCCAGGACAAGATGGTTATAGTAGGGAATTCTACCAAACATTCAGAGAATAGTTGACACCAATTCTACTCAATCTCTTCAAAAACATAGAAGAGGAAGGAACACTACTGAACTTTCTCTATGAAGCCAGTATAACCCTGATATCTGAACCAGGCATAGCCTCCAGCCTCACAACAACATGCAAGCCATCACAGTACGACAACTGATGGATGAGTGGTAGAAACCAGGCAAGGACATCACAAAATAAGAAAATTACAAACCCATAACCCTCCTGAACATAGATGTAAATTTTTCTACAAAATTCTAGCCAACAGAGTCAATAATATATCAAAAAAATCATACACTTTGATGAAATGGGACTCATACTAGGATTACAAAGGTGGTTCAAAATTAGAAAACCAATCAATGTAATCCACTACACAAATAAAACAAAGGAAAGGGACCATATGATCATATCAATTGATACAGAAAAGGCATTTGATAAAATACACCATTTCCTGATTAAAATCCAAAAATAGGAATAAAAGTAGCAAAATAAAAATAAAAGGGAAATTTATTGACATAATCAGCAGCATATGTGCAAAACCAACAGCCAATATTTTACTCAATGGAGAAAGACTGAGAGCCTTCCCTTTCAGAATGGGAATGAGGCAAGGATGTCCATTATCACAACTCTTAATCAATATTGTACTGAATGTCCTAGCCAGAGCAATAAGGCAAGAAAGAAAAAAAAGGTATCCAAATTGGAAAGCAAAAAGTAAATCTATCTCCATTATTTCTCTAAAATATACACCTATTAGTAGGATTGCTCAATAAAGGATATTTCCATTTCTAACTTTTTAAGGAACTGCCATGCTGTTTTCCATGGTTAGGTTAGGTTAGGTTACGTGCCGTCGAGTTGTTTCCGACTCATAGCGACCCCATGCACAGCAGAACGAAACACTGCCTGATCCCACACCAGCTCCGTGATCCCCACTATACTTGAGCCCATCATCACAGCCACCATGTCAATCCATCTCATTGAAGGCCTCCCCCTCTTTTGTCGACCCTCCACCCCACCAAGCATGACATCCTTCTCCAGGAAATGGTCCCTTGTGACAACATGATCAAAATAGGTAAGACGAAGTCTGGACATTTTTGCTTCCAAGGAGCATTTTGGGTGCACTTCCTTCAGGACAGATCTGTTAGTTCTTTTAGCAGTCCATGGTACTTTCAGCATTCTTCGCCAGCACCACAACTCAAAAAGCATCAACTCTTCTTCGGTTTTCCATGGTGGTTATACCATTTTACAGTCTCACCAGCAGTGTATCAGAGTTCCAATCTCTCCACGCCCTCTCTGATATATACTGTTTCCTTGTTACTGAACTTTATTATTACTACTGAGGTGAGATGATATCTCATTGTTGTTTTGATTTGCATGTCTCTAATGGCTAATGGGATATCATCTTTGGTAAAGCAGAGGGTCAGCAAAAAAAGAGGAAGATCCGCAATGAAATAGACTGACACAGTGGCTGCAATAATGAGCTCAAGAATAGCAAGGATTGTGAGGATAGTGCAGGACCAAGCAATGTTTCGTTCTGTCGTACATAGGGTCACTATGAGTCAGAGCCGACTTGACGGCATCTAACAACAACAACAACGATGGCTGATGATCATGAGGATTTCATCACATACTTGTTGGCTGCTTAAATATTTTCTTTGATGAAGTGTGTGTTCATGTCTCCTGCCCATTTTTACATTGTAATGTTTTTCTTTTTATTGTTGAAGAGTTGAAATTCTCTATAAATTTTAGAGATTAGTCCCTTGTCAGATATATTGTTACCAAATATTTTTTTACTAATTTGTATGTTCTCTTTTTGGGAGCTCTGGTGGCACAGTGCCTAGGGCATTTGACTACTAACCAAAAGGATGGCAGTTCAAACTAACCAGCCACTCCTTGGAATGAAGACTGGGCAATCTACTTCCATAGAGATACTGCCTCAGAGACCCAAGCAGGGGTCACTATGAGTCAGATCTGACTCGACAGCAGTGAGTTTGGTTTTTGGTTTGAGGTTCTCTTTTTACTCTTTTGTGAAGTCTTTTGATACACAAAAATTTTTAATTTTTAGGAGGTCCCAGTCACCGAAAACCAAATATATGTTTGGCAGAGGACATTTCTACATATGTATTTGTATATGCTATGTTGTGGTTACCTAGTTCTGCTCTGACAAGAAAATACCACAAATGGGATGCTTGAACAAACAAGAGTTTATTCTCTTACAGTTTGGAGGTTTTAAGTCTGAGTTCAAAGTGCCAGGCTCTAGGGACTGGGTGAAAGCCCCTCAACCTTGGGCTTCAGCTTTGCCTCTTGCTCCCAGACCACTGAAGTTAGAGGCTTTTCTTCAATCAGACAGCTGCTGGCTGCTGAGGCTGACAAGCCCAAGATTGACAAGTAAAAAGGCACAGTTCCAATGTTACTAAACCACACAACAGGCCATTAATTCAAGTTCATTGAAAGTCTCAAAGTCAGCAAAGCATGGCAGGCTGCTGAACAATGACATGGCTACATGCAGGATTCAAGAGTGCCTTAAGCTAGGGACCATTCCCAAAGCTGTTTCTTCTATACGGGAAGCAGACCACACACCCAAAGCAGCTACTCAGCTGCTCCAATAGATTCCACCATGGAGTTAATTACCAATCTCACCATGGAGAATAACTACATTCAGCTGCCCAGCCGCTCAGCCAGGCCCAGCCAAGTTGACACACAAACTTAACCACCACATGCTATAAATATATTCATGTATATAGTAGAACAAGGGAGCTCTGGTGGCATAGTGCCTAAGGCATTTGACTGCAAACCAGAAGGCTGGTGTGGTTCAAATCCACCAGCCACTCCTCAGAAGGAAGGTTGGGCAATCTACTTCCATAGTGATATTGCCTCGGAAACTGAAAGAGAAGTAGCTAGGAGTTGGATCCGACTCGAAGGCAGTGCATTTGTTTTTTGGTTTTATAGTAGAACAAACAAGGGGCAACATTATGAAAACTTCTTAGCCATACCCAACACTTTGAGGGGATGAATCTCAGCACTTTGAGGGCTTAGGACCACAGTTTCTGTAGACAGACAACTCAACTGAGATAACATAGTTCACAAAAACAATGTTTTACATCCTTTTTAATTATTGACTAGTATCTTAAAAGCTAGCAAGTATCCATCTAACATTCAGCTAGTGGTTTCTCCCTCTCCAGAGGAAAGAAGAGTGAAGAAAATCAAAGACTCAAGGAAACAATTGATCCAAAGGACTAATGGACCATGGAAACCACAAGCCTCCACTACCCTGAGACCAGAAGAACTACATGGTGCTCTTGTAGTTATATAGTAAGTACCAATTGTTCTGCTCAGGATCACAATAGAAGGTCCTGGACAGAGAAGGAGAAAAGAAATGTAGAATAAAATTCAAGATCATAGATAAGATCTTATTCACCAGTCTGATAGCAACTGGTAGAACACCTGAGACTATGGCCTTTAGATACCCTGCAAACTTGGGACTGAATCTACCCCTGGGGATCACATTGTAGCCAAACAACAGACAGGTCTACAAAGTGAACAATAACTCTTGTGAGCAATGTATTCCTCATAAAAATCAACCCTATGAGACAAAAGGGGCAGCATTTACCCAAAAACAAAGCTCAGAAGACCGGAAGGGTCAGGAAAGAATGACAAATGGAAATAGGGGACTCAGGGAAGGAGTAAAAAGAGTGCTATTAAACTGAGGGAACTGGAACTAATGTTATGAAACAAAATGTATATAAATTGTTGAATGGAGAACTAATTTGTTCCGTAAGTTTTTATCCAAACTACAATAACCAAAAAATAAAAACCCCAACATTGCCATCAAGTCAATTCTGACTCACAGTGACCCTATAAAAATGCTACCGTCCAGTTGATTCCACTCATCCACTCCTTGGGTTTGTGAGGCAGTATGTCTACGGAAGTAGATTGCCCAATCTTCCTTCCAAGGAGTGGCTGGTGGATTCGAACTGCCAGTCTTCTGGTTAGCCATCAAATGCCTTACGCACTACATGAACAAAGTTCCCAGTGACCCTATAGGATAGGATAAAACTGCATCATAGGATTTCCAAGGCTGTAATCTTTTTTAAAAATTTTTATTGTGGTTTGGGTGCAAGTTTAGAAAGTAGATTTGCTTTTCTCTCAACAATTCATACACTTTCGTTTCAGGAGACTGATTGCAATCCAAATAATAGCTCTGCTCCTAATAACAACAGCTCTCCTACCTTCCTCCTCCCTGTGACTACCCCTTCCCAGTATCTTTCTTATCTATGCATTCCTGTCTGTCCAGCTTTCCCCTGTGTAAATGATGCTCTTCTGATCTTTCAGAGTTTATTGATCTAAGGAGTGGCATCTCCCTGGGGTAGGTGTTCTGCTCATAGGCCTTTCTATTGTTTGGCTGATCCACAGAAGTAAGCCCAGTTCCAGGCCCGAAGGATAACCCGAGGCCAGAGTCTCAGGGTTTCACCAGTCTCCATTGTACCAGTAATTCTGGCCATTTTTGTGTTTTTGAATTTTGTTCCATATTTTTCCTCCCACTCTATCCAGGATCTAAAATTCTAATCCCTTTCCAAGTGCTTGGCATTGCTAGCTGAACACCATCTAGATCTTCTGGTCTCAGGTTCATGAAGGCTGAGGTTCCCATGGTCCATCAAACTTCAAGGCAGTAATCTTTTATGAAAGCAGACTGCTAGATCTTTCTCCCCTTAAGGGGCTGGGGTTCCAATCACCAACCTTTCTGGTTAACAACTAAGCACTTAACCAAAGTCTTAGCCCGTATTATATCTATCTCACTCAATTAAAGATATCAATATAAGTTTTCTAACAGGGAGTTTAGGTGGCATAGTGCCCAAGGCATCTGACTGCTAACCAGAAGGCTGGTGGTTCAAACCCACCAGCCACTTCTCAGAATGAAGATTGGGCAATCTATCTCTGTAGAGATACAGCCTCAGAAACCCAAGGAAGGGTCGCTATGAGTCAGATTCACCTTGGTGGCAGTGAGTTTGGTTTTTTGTTTTCTTTTAACAGTTAGCTATGACCACTGTTGTTATTGTGGTTGCTAGGTGCTGTCGAGGTGATTCTGACTCATGACCACCTCATGTGATAGAGTAAAACTGCCCCATAAGGTATTCTAGGCTATAATCTTATGGGAACAGATCACCAGATCTTGCTCCAGCAGAGCCATTACATTAGTTTGAATTGTCAATCTTTCATTTAACAATGGAGTGCTGAACTGTTGGGCCACCAGGGCTCCTGTCATGACCATTAGGGACCCCATCTCCCTGCTCTTGTGTCCCAGCAAAGTTGCCCTGGCTTGGACAATGATTACAATTCAAATGCTATTTATCTCTTTCATTTCCTAAAGCTGACATTTCTGTAAAGCAAGATGTTATACCACTTCACAATGACATATCTGACAAGGGACTTATAAAAAATTTATAGAAAACTCCAATACCTCAACAACAAAAAGACAAATAATCCAATTAAAAAGCGGGCAAAAGACATGAATAGACACTTCACCAAAGAGGATATTCAGGTGGCCAACAAACACATGAAGAAATGCTCACGACCATTAGCCATTAGAGAGA
Source organism: Orycteropus afer afer (assembly GCF_000298275.1). Lineage (NCBI taxonomy): Eukaryota > Metazoa > Chordata > Mammalia > Tubulidentata > Orycteropodidae > Orycteropus > Orycteropus afer. Next base: position 896,935 of record NW_006922021.1, read on the forward strand.
TGCAAATCAAAACAACAATGAGATACCATCTTGCCCTAGAAGGCACTAGTAACAAAGTTCAACAAGACAGAAAATAACAAATGCCAGAGAGGATGCAGATAAATTCAGACTCTCATACACTGCTGGTGGGACTGTAAAATGATAAAACCACTGTGGAAAACAGTATGGTGATTCCATAAAAATGTTGGAATTAGAAATACCATTTGACCCAGCCATTCCACTACTAGGTATATGTCCTAAAAAAGTGAGAGTCAGGGCAAGAACAGATATATGCACACCCACATTCATCACAGCACTATTTACAATAGCCAAAAGATGGAAACAACCTAGGAGCCCATCAACAGAAGAATGAATAACCATACTATGGTACATATACACAATAGAATAATATGCAATCTTAAACAATAATGTAGAGTCTGCAAAACACTGCACAACGTGGATGAACGTGGACGACATTGTGCTGAGTGAAATAAGTCAATCACAGAAGGACAAATATTATATTACTCCATTTTTGTAAAAAGTCAAGGAAAGGTTTATATATGGAAGGAAATTTTCTTTGTTGGTTACCCGGGGTGGGAGGGGAGGGGAGGGGAGGGAACCTGCTAGATAGGTAGAGACAAGTATTGATTTGGGTGAAGAAAAGGGCAATGTACCAAATGTGAGTGATCAACATGGTGGCACTGAGGAAGAGGAAGATATAGAGAGGTGCATGGGAGGTACAGACAATGAAGATGCACCCTTTTGCATATACAGTACTGTGTTGTCAGTGAAGGCAAACATTGATATATGGGTGGATAGATGGGTGGACAGGCTGAACTATTAGGTATATCTATGCAGGGGGAGTGTGTCCATGCCCACGTATACAGTTGGCAGACAATGTTTCTACAAGTGTATTTGTATGTTCTGTAAGAATTTCTAGGTATATAGTAGAGCTGACAAGGGACAAGGTTGTAGTTACTTCTTGGACACAGCCAGATACCAGGAGGGAACAAGTAGTTGGACTTGTGGGCTCAGGACTATGGTTGCAGGGGACATCAAGCTCAATTGGCATAACATACTACACAAAACATTGTTCCACATCCTACTTTTGTGAGTAGTGACTGGGATCATAAAAGCTTGCAAGCAGCCATCTAGAAGCAACAATGGGTCTCTCTTCATCCAGAGCAAAGAAGAATGAAGAAAACTAAAAATGCATGGAAACAATGTACCAAATGTGAGTGACCAATATGGCAGCATTGAGGATGAGAAAGACAGAGAGAGTTACATGGGCAGTACAAACAACAAATATGAACCCCT
>NW_006922021.1:898455-901294 GCF_000298275.1 Orycteropus afer afer
CAAAGTATATGTGAACTGCTGTATGAAAAGTGAATTTACTCTGTAAATCTTCACCCAAATCCTAATAAAAAAAAAAATGCATGGAAACAATTAGTCCAAGAGACTGGTATACCATGCCATCCTCATCCTATACTACTATGAGACCAGAAGAACTAGATGGTGCCCGTCTACCACTGTCAACCACTAAGAGGAGGATCTACATAAGAGATCCTGGATAAAGTGGAAGAACAATGTGGAACAAAACTCAAAATCATAAAAAGTAAAGGGGACCAGGTTTGCTGGCCTGATAAAGCCTGGTAGAACACCTGAGACTATGGCCCCTAGCTGCTCTTCAAGTCTGGAATTGAACGCACTCCTCTGGCTTCCCAAAAGGCATGTGAGCTGAACATTTATATTAGGTAGATACAGTCCTTGGAAAGATCAGTCATTGGAGAATAGAAGGGCTGTGTATGCAGAGGGAGATGGCTCGGGAGGCAGGAGTGCATGGGAGGGAAGGACACATGGAAGAGGTGGCTATGGGGAGGAAGTAGGAGGAGAGCTGTTGCATTGTGGGACACTGCAGTCAACGTCATGAGACAAAGTATATGTGAACTGCTATATGGAAGATAGATTTACTCTGTAAACTTTCACTCAAATCACAATAAAATTTAATAACAACAACAAAAAAGATGATATGCCACTTCAAACACGGGCAACAAAGCCTTTGAGTGAAGGCTTACAAGAAGTAATTTTTTTTTTCTCTTTTGGGGAGGATGAAGGGTTCTAAACAAAGGACACTTTATTGCTGAGATTGTGTTTAATTTTGTCAAAAAGGAAAGTAATGCTTTGGTTGGTTGTTTTCTATTAAGCTCCTCAAAGTGAGTAAACATGTTAATTTTCACAATGTTCCACAGCCTTTAAAGAGAAAAAAATACAGTTCATTTTATGTCTGATCTATACTTTTAGAAAGGCTTGTTGTCTCTTAGTGAATGGTATTAGTGTTTGGCTCTGTACAGACCCTCATCAACAATGTGAATAATTAGGGAAGGAAATAGTAATTGTTAAGGTTTTCTTTAACATTTCTTCTCATAATTTTCATGCTTTTAACTAAATTAAAAGGAGAAATGAAATTACTTTCAAATAGGAAATTCAATGAAAACCCCATGGCAATGCAAAAGAAATGTTTTCTTTTTTTAAAATTAGAAAAGATAAATGTCATGCACTATGAAAATGTAAGGGTCTCAAATGTGAAGTCATATTAGGTATTGACAACAACACCTTGGGTGACTCCTTAATTAATACTGTTTTATATTTTATTTGCCCTAAACTCTATCCAGATTTCTGAGGTAGAGATCATTTTAAAAATCTCCCCCTAAATACCATATCTTTTTACATTTATTTTGATGCTCAAGAATAATAACTTTCAAGGTAGATGCTCAACACTTTCATATAATTAACAATTAGCCTCCATTTTTGCCCTTTTGAAAAACTCATGGAAGAATATATTATAATCTCAGTGAATAGGCAAAAAATTATTCTCTTTCAAAATTTCAAGTATCATTTAAAGCTTAAGAGGCACTTTCAGTTATTCAGTAGATAACTATTCGGACTCTGGGTTAAAACAAGAACCAGGGAAACTTATGGAAAAGTCTCTGGGAGAAATTTTATTTCAGAAGGTATTGGAGAAAAGAGATTTGTGAATTATTTCATTAGTTGTCATTCTGTTTGGAAAACAATGTCATCAACAGTTGGATTCTATATGACTTTTCAGGAACAGAAGTAAATTTTCTGTGCATTCACCATGCTCCAGATGCCTGCGATATACTGATGAGACAACTTTGCTTGCTGACAGTGAGGATGACTGGAGCCACTTAGTGATGAAGATTGAAGACTACAGTCTGTAGTATGGATTACACCTCAATATAAAGAAAACAAAAATTCTCACAACTGGACCAATAAGCAGCATCACGCTAAGTGGAGAAAAGACTGAAGTTGTCAAAGACTTCATACTACTTGGTTCTACAATCAACACCAGTGGAAGCAGCAGTCAAGATATTAGATGACGTATAACAACACTGGGAAATCAGCTGCAAAAGACTTCTTTCAAGTGCTGAAGAACAAAGATGTCTCCTTGAAGACTAGGGTGTGCCTGACACAAGCCATAGTATTTTCAATCACCTTATATGCATGTGAGAGCTGGACAATGAACATGGAAGACTGAAGAAGAGTCGATGCTTTTGAGTTGTGGTGTTGGCGAAGAATGCTGAAAGTACCATGGACTGCTAAACGAACTAACAGATCTGTTCCAGGAGAAGTGCAGCCAGAATGCTCCTTGGAAGAGAGAATGGCCAAACTTCGTCTCACCTGCTTTGGTCGTGTTTTGAGAAGGGGCCGTTCCCTGGAGAAAGATATCATGCTTGGTAAAGTGGAGGGTCAATGAAAAAGGGGAAGACCCTCAACGAGATGGATTGACACAGTGGCTGCAACAGTGGGCTCAGGTATAGCAAGGATCTTGGGGCTGGCCCAGGACTGGGCAGTGTTTTCTTCTGCTGTGCATAGGGTCACTATGAGTCAGTGATGACTCGATGGCACCTAACAACACCACCACCACCACATGTAGTGAATGGGGAAATTTCCATTCCAATAATCTTATGCCTAGACCTGAGTGAGAATCAACTCTGGAAAATAAATCTAATGTTGTTACGTGCCGTCGAGACCCGACTCATAGCAACCCCTCCTTGGATTTCCGAGGCAGTATCACTACGGAAGTAGATTGCCCCATCTTCCTTCCAAGGAGTGGCTGGTGGGTTTGAACCGTCAGCCTTTTGGTTAGCAGTCAAGTGCCTTAGGCACTATGCTA
>NW_006922021.1:902004-902867 GCF_000298275.1 Orycteropus afer afer
AACACCATATCATATACAGGAGAGAGGCAGGATGGGCCTGGGACCCATGCTACTGCTGCCTTCATGCCTAGGGACTGCCCCGAAACTTTGACTCTGCCTCCATTGGTCCTATGTGGCCATTGCCCCAGTAACCAAGAGCTGAGCCACAACATGCACTTGCCTTCCAGCCACCCACCTCTAGACACAAAGTGGCTCCTTTCCCTTCCTCCCTGCCTGCCTGTCCCAACCCCCAATAGGCTTTACACCCTTGAAACCCCACCTGCCTCCCCTCTGCCTCTTCTAAGCCTCCATCCTTCTCCTCCCCCTGCTGCCTTTCATATTCCTCCTCTTACCATCACCAAAGCCACTGCAGCCAAGACTGCTCAGCAGCTGCCACCAGGAGGAGGAGCCATGGCCTCTGGCCAGGCATAACACACAAGTCACCATGGTCCAGTGAACAGCAGTCTTATGGGGCATCCCTCTCTGTGAATCATGCCTCTGCGTGGTCACTACCTGAGGTGAACAATGTGGGAAAGGCAGCCAAGAATGGGCTCCAGGACCCCTCCCTCTGTTGTCCCTGGGTTGGGGCACATGGAGGACCTGGAGAGCTAATAACAGACAGATAGGATCTATAGTACTCAGCAAAGTACATTCTGTATATCTTGTTCTCAGATTGTGATTTCTGAACTCTATAATAACATTATGGGCTATGGACATATATGTGGTTGGAGGTTGCCCAAATGGATGTTCTGTGGCACATACCCATGTAAAACCAAACTCACTGCCGTCGAGTCAGAGTTGACCCATAGCAACCCCTCCTTGGGTTTCTGAGGCAGTATTACTACAAAAGTAGATTGCCCAACCTTCCTTCCGAGGAGTGGCTG
>NW_006922021.1:904097-905592 GCF_000298275.1 Orycteropus afer afer
CTCCCACTCTATCTGGGATCTACTGCACCAATCCTCCTCCAAGAGGTTGACAATGGTAGCCAGGCAACATCTAGTTCTTCTGGTCTCATGGTCACATAGGCTGAGGATCACATGGTCAACCAGTCCCTTGGACTGTTTCCATGCATCTTTGGTTTTCTTGATTCCTCTTTGCTCTTGATGAGGAGAGATCCATGACCATGTATAGTGTTGGCAGACGATGTTTCTATAAGCATATTTGTATGTGCTGTAGGAATGTCCAGGTGTATGGTAGAGCTGACAAGGGAGAAAGTTATGGTGACTTCTTGGCCACAGCCAGCTACCTGGAGGGAGCAAGTAGCTGGACCTGTGGCCTCAGGACCATGGTTGCATGGGACATCAACCTCAATTGGTGTAACATACTACACAAAAACATTGTCCTACATCTTACTCTGGTGAGTAGTGATTGGAGTCATAAAAGCCATCTAGATGCAACGACAGGGCTCTTTAGTACTTTAAAGAGGTCTTTTGCAGCAGATTATCCCAGTGCAATACATCATCTGATTTCCTGACAGCTGCTTCCATTGGTGTTGACTGTGGGTCCAAGTAATATGAAATCTTTGACATCAACCTTTTCTCCATCTACTGTGATGCTGCTTATCGGTCCAGTTGTGAAGATTTTCATTACCTTTATGTTGAGGTTTAATCCATACTGTAGACTGTAGTCTTTAATCTTCATCAGTACATGCTTCAAGTCTTCTACACATTCAGCAAACAAGGTTGTGTCATTTGCATATCACAGGCTATTAATGAGTCTTCCTCCAATCCAAAGGCTGCATTCTTCTTCATATATACATGTATACCTAGCATACATGTTGAATAAGTATGGTGAAAGGATACATCTCTAACGCACACCCTGATTTCAAACCATGCAGTATCCCCTTGTTCTGTTCGAATGATAGCCTCATGGTCTATGTACAGGTTCCTCATGAGCACCATTAAGTGTTCTGGAATTCCCATTCTTCTCAATATTATTCATAATTTATTATGATCCACACAGTCGAATGCTTTTGCTTAGTAAATAAAATAGATGCAAACATCTGGTATTCTTTGCTTTCAGCCAAGATCTATCTGACATCAGCAATGATATCCCTCATTCCACATTCTCTTCTGAATTCCACTTGCAGTTCTGGAAGTTCCCTGTCAATATACTGCTGCAATCAGTTTTTGAATCGTCTTCAATAAGATTTTACTTGTATGTAATTTTAATAATACTGTTTGATAATTTCCACATTCTGTTGGATTGCCTTTCTTTAGTATGTGTACAAATATGGATCTCTTCCAGTCAGTTGTCCAAGTAGCTGTCTTCTAAATTTTTTGGCATCAATGAGTAAGTGCCTCCAGTGCAGCATCCATTTGTTGAAACAGCTCAATGGGTATTCTGTCAATTCCTGGAGCCTTGTTTTTTGTTTTTTGCCAATTCCTTCAGCGCAGCTTTGACTTCTTCCTTCAATACCAT
>NW_006922021.1:906172-906785 GCF_000298275.1 Orycteropus afer afer
CTGGTCTCTAAATTCAGGTGGGATATAATCAAGGTCATATTTCGGCTCTTGTGGACTTGGTTTAATTGTCTTCAGCTTCAACTTGAACTTGCATATAAGCAATAGATGGTTTGTTCCACAGTCAGCTCCTGGCCTTGTTTACGCTGAAGATATTGAACTTCTCCATCACCTCTTGCCACAGATGTAGTCAGTCTGATTTCTGTGCATTCCATCTGGTGAAGTGCACTTGTATAGCTGCCATTTATGTTGAAAAGAAAGATATTTGCAATGAGTAAGTTGTTGGTCTTGCAAATGCTATGATGCGATCTCTGGCGTCATTTCTATCATGAAGGCCATATTTTCCAACTGCTCATGATTCTTCTTTGTTTCCAACTTTTGCATTCCAATTACCAATAACAATCAACACATCTTGATTGCATGTTGGGTCAATTTCAGACTGCAGAAGTTTGTCAAAATCTTTAATTTCTTTGCCTTTGGTGGTTGGTATGTAAATTTGAATAATAGTAGTATTAACTTGTCTTCCTTGTAGGCATATGGATACTACCTTGTCACTGACAGCACTATACTTCAGGATAGATCTTGAGACTTTTTTTTTAATTTTTATTGTGATTTG
>NW_006922021.1:907303-913297 GCF_000298275.1 Orycteropus afer afer
TCACTGGTCAATTCTTTGAAAAGTGGATGGTTCCTTCCTTCTGAGTCTGTCTTAGTCTGGAGGCTCCACTGAAACCTGTCACCATGGGTAACCCTGCTGGTATTTGAAACACCAGTGGCATAGCCTCCATCCTCATAGCAACATGCAAGCCATGACAGTATGACAAACTGAGAGATGAGTGGTGGTAATTTATATAAACACACACACACACACACACACACAGACTATTCTAATTTCTAAATAAGAACAAATGACTTCCTAAGGATTATTAACATAAAACAATTCAACTTAACATCCCAGATCACTGTAAAATTATGAATTAAAGTTATTTTTTTAAATCTACTATAATTCTATTTCTCCCCACTATCAGGGATAGGTAGATCAACCATTTTCCCATCTTGTATCTGAATAATTTGTCCCCATCTTTTTGCACTTGCCTTTTTTGAACTTGAGTATTTCTGACAATTATTAATGTCATCGTGACTCCTCAAGATAAATAGCACCCCACTATCACCACCTAATTTGTTACCGTATACAAATATTGACACCTTAATTAAGCTAAATCATGTACAGGATGTGGTAAATAAATATTCTGCAATTATTCTCCAAGTTAATTTGAAATAATTCAGGATATATTTTATGAGACTTTTTCACAGATTCTATTTAGGGCACTGCTAACCATGAATCTATTTGAAGCTGTTTTGAATATGAAGATGTCACTTCATTTTAACAACTTTCATTTGATTTAAATATTAATATAAAATTGTTGCCTCGGATGGAATATGGAATACATAAATGTTCATTTTTTGAAAAGTTATAATGATTTTATATGTATTTAGATATGTGAGGGTTTAAAATGACACATGTTACTTCTGTTTGATAATTCAAACTAGCCCTCTATAACTAATAACCTAAAAAAAAAAAAAAAAAAAAACCTCACTGCCATTGAGTCAATTCTGACTCATAGCAATCCCCATAGGGTTTCTAAGGTTGTAAATCTTTACAGATTGAAGAGACTGCCTCATTATTCTCTGGTGGAACAGCTGGTGTGTTTGAATCACTGACCTTTCAGTTAGTAGCCAAATGCTCTAACCACTGCACTACCAGAGCTTCGTACCATTAGATTAAGTGTCAGGAAACTATTGCCTACGGACAAAATCCAGCTGCTTGCCTATTTTTGTTCATAAAGTTTTATTGGAGCACAATCAGTCTTGTGTTTCTATTTACCATCAATGCTGCCTTCATGCTACGAAAAGAAACATGAGTAGTTGTGACAGAGACTGTCTAACCTGTAAAGCCTAAAATATTTACCATCTGTTCCTTTACAAAGAAAGTTTAGCAACCCCTGTATTAGACAGTTGAAATTGTGTGTGTGTGTTTGTGCTTGTGTGTGTTTCTCCTCCTGGTATCTTTTTTAAACTTGGCATAGCCTCTCAGCACAGTGCAGCCATCTCAGAATTTATTAGATCATAAATTATTGATTTTTTTTACTCCAACATTAGCTAACTGTTCCTAATTGATAACATATCCTTCCATTATGCTAAAATGAACTTGGATTTGTCAACTTAGGCCCTCATTAGAAAGCAAAAAATTGGGAAATTTTCCTTTCTACTTTGACACTTTCTATCTGGTTTTCATTTCCCAAGTCATTAAGCTTATGATAGTAAAATTGCTGATATTGTCAAGGGAGTAGAATTAGGAAAGCTAAAAAGAATACCAGCTGTCAAGAGAATTGCCTTAAAATAACTTTCTTCCCTTAACTATTTCCTCCTCTCATTGTTTATTATCTCTTCCCTGTTTTCTTATTTTAGTCAATTAAAGATCGCATTATTTTCAATAGCTAGCACAATGGAACATAACTGAAGTGTTTTATAAAATAAGATGACTTTATTCCTCTTTATAGTCGATGTGTGACAGTATGTGCCACGTGTGTATGTGTGTGTGTGCTTATATGCGTATGTTTACAGAAATTGCTCTTGTTTAAAACAAGCTTTCTTATTGGTCGACATTACATTACAAAATGTCTCTTTGCTATTAGAAGGAATTTCCTAGAAGAAAAAGGATGCATCCCTAGCAGCACTTTGTCCATGGAGTCCAATTTAGATTTAGCAGGATGTTTTTCATTGTCCAGATATACTATTAGAAAAGCTGTGGGAGTTTACAAAATGACCACCTGGTGGACATGCCTAAAAGAATCAGAGTTAAATTGGTCCCTTTAGTTATCGCTCTAGACGAGCCCACTCATATCTCATAGTGAGAGTGGTAAATTACCATTATGCCTATTATTCTTCAGAATCTCCCTCTCCCTCCTTCTCACTCTCTTTCTCTCTCAGATAGACAGGCACACTCACACACTTATATTCACAAATAACTACTACCCATTATCATTAAACTGCCACTACTGTATTTTGATCCAGAGATCACTGATTTTAGGAATCTAATTGGGTTCAAATCCTGGCTCTGCCTCAACCCCAACAGCCATAGCTACTGAACTTGGCAAGTCATTTAACCTTTATCTGTGGTGGATTGCTTATTTGTATAATGGAAATAATAGTACTTCTCATTACATTGCTATAAATATTAAATGATATAATACCTGTAACCACTACTATTTCATTCTGAGAACTGAAATAACTAATTTAAAAAAAAATCTTTGTAGTTCTCAATCACCCATTGCATAATTTCCTTCTCTTTTGCATTTGCTTTCAGAACTCTGATACTATCTTTTCTTTGTCATAAAATCTTAGTAATTATTAGTATATACAAGTGTGTTTAATGTTATTTTGAATCTAAATCATCACAAATTTGACTGGTGATACAATTAAGAGTCTTTGCTGTGCTCATCTCTATAATATGAACATAGAATTCAGAATTCTTTTTTCTCCTAGGAAGAAGGCCTAATACAATTTAGTATTTGAGAATAATTTTGTATTAGGATTATTTTTGGATTTGACCAAAGGGAATGAGGTGCACATTTACACAACATTGAATTTCATGTCACTAACAGTGTACAAGTCCAGGTTTTTCACCCTTTGCCAACTACAATTTCCTCTACGTCACAATCTATTTCAAAAGATGCTTTGTAAATCAAGTATTTAGGCAAAACCTCACTTGCTCCCCATTACCAACAGGATAAATTTTCAACCTTCCCCATGACTTGGTACTATTGCAACTCTCCACTCTAACCTTCAGAATTAATTCTGGGAATCCTGGCTCCCATCAGGCTGACCCATTAGTGAACTTCAAATGCATTAGTTACACTACAGCAGCTTGCTTGTGCAGTTTTTCTTCTGTCCGCACTACCTTCCTCTCCTTTCCACATATAAATTCAATATATATGAGAGTCCTTCCATAGTAATGAATTAATTCTTCGCTGACTGTTTACGTGCATGCTGGCTATTCTCTTTATTAGCAAATTGATTTCTTACTTACACAACCAATCTTTGCTCTTAGAATTTATTTATTTATTTTTCAAATGTGTATTGAATGACTCCTGCATGCCAGACATACAGTCTCTTAAAATCTCTAAACAATATGTATGTTTTCTGCATCAAAGTGTTGACAGATGAATAAATCAGCAATTATATTGCATGATGATACTTCCTATAGCAGAAATGTGCTATGAGAGCTCCAAGGAGAAACTTCCTTGATTGGAATTATTATAAGACTGGACACTGTAAATGATATGATGTTATAAGAGCTCTTGCTAATAACTGCTGTAATAAACTCCATGAGATAAAATACATGCCTTATGTTGAATCTTTCCATTAAAAAAAATCATGCAAGAGCAAAGCTCTGTGACCTACAACCATTGTTCATTTTTTAAAAATCAATGCTTCAGGAAAAAAAAAATCAATGCTTCAGATATCAATTTTTTCTAGATACAATATTCTAGAGATATTGTGAAAAGTGCTTGTAGGGTACTTACAATACATGAATAAATGGTAAAGTTCGTTGATAAATACTTAAATTCATGGCCTTGTTTTCAGAAAATAAATTATTTTGCTTGTTTTGGGAAGGCAATTAATGAAATCCCTCTCTCTTTCTCCCATGGGTAACCTGTCCACCATGGATGAGCCTGTTGGTGTTTGAAATACCAGTGGCAGAGTCTCCACCATCGCAGCAACACACAAGCTACCACACAGTATGAAAAACTGACAGACGAGTGGTGGTCTTTCTACACACACACACACACACATACACACACGTATATATATAACAAAACAAAACAAAAACCTCAATGCTGTTGAGTAGATTCGACTCATAAAAACCCCTCCTTAGGCTTCCAAGGCAGTATCACTATGGAAGTAGATTGCCCAACCTTCATTCCTAGGAGTGGCTGGTAGGTTTGGATCGCCAGCCTTCTGGTTAGCAGTCAAATGCTTTAGGTGCTGCACCACGAGGGCTCTTTCTCTCTCTCTCCCCCCCCTCCATATGTATATATATAGAAATTGACTCAATACGAAACTATAAAAGGCAGTTTTACAATGAAAACCAATCAACTAGTAATCCTGTTTTTGTGAGCAAGATGAAGTATCTCTCTTTGAAGGAGTAAGACAGTTCCCATATATATACCAGATAATGAAAATATATGTATATAAGAGAGAACTCTAACTAGGATGTACAGTTTGCCATAATATCAAATATGTACAAGTACAGATGGATCATGGTTTTCAAGATAAATGACTCTTCAAATGCTTCACTCACTGCTGTCGTGTCAGATCTGACTCATAGTGACCCCTCCTTGGGTTTCCGAGGTGGTATCACTACAGAAGTAGATTGCCCAACCTTCCTTCTGAGGAGTGGCTGGTGGGTTTGAACCACCAGCCTTCTGGTTAGCAGTCAAATAAATGCCTTAGGCACTACACTACCAGAGCTCCTTCAAAATGCTTAGATGATTTAAAAATATTGAGAGTAAGGACAAGAAAAGTGATGCATCTATTTAGCTTCATTCAAAATATGATCATTTTAAGCCTAATTGCTTTTTAAATACACATAATTTGAAATTCAGTGATGTGCTGGTTATTATTTGACAACTGGTTTTCCCTGGCAGGAAGGGGAGGGAGAAGAAGTGATTTGTACAATTTTCCAGTTTTCATGGTGTACATACTCCTACTTTGGGCAATTTCAAGCTATCAAAATGATGCCATTGAAGGAGGAATTGGAAAGAGATGCACATAATAGAACTCTCATGAGCTGGCACAAGTTGGCTACAGCACACCACTGTTTCAAATGTTTGGAGACTCTATTGAATGATATTCAGCATCCTTTCTTGCTAAAATGGCTGTACTCTGAAAGTATAGCTGGTTTCCCCCAGAGCATACAATATGCACAATTATTTGTATGTTGTTAAATGATGGTTAATATGTTCACTTTTATGATTCTTAGGTGCATCATTAACCCTAAATATGACCTCTCTAAATGTCATCTTACAAATGAAGACAGCTACCTGACATCATGATCTTCCCTCGTCAAAAGACTGCATTACCTTTATACGCACTCTTCACTTACTAACGTGGTTAGATTCCAAAGTCCAGGTCGTTATGCAAAAATCAGCATTACAGGAAAATGGAGAATGACTACATCATTACATAACTTCTAAACCACTGAGAATCATGGCCCAGTCAAGTTGATATATAACCTTAACCATCACAGCCAGTGTTACGCTCACCTTGCACTTGGGCATTTGTTACTGCCACAAGTATTGTATGTCATTAATGCACAAAATTGTCAGAGAGTAGATTTCTTACTATTGTCATAAATGTGAAATGCTAGATAATGAGATAGTCAATAAGTGAGGGGTAGGTGTATAAGTTTCAATCAAGTTTCAGGAAAGATTAGAACAAAAACTGATTCCTATTTTGAGAAAATTAATTATTACAGAAAATATTACTCCTTTTTATCACCCCTAAAAATGGTTTTATTAGCTACTAAACACAATAGTCTAAATATTGTCTCTCTCACTGCCATCGAGTTGGTTCGATTCATAGCAAC
>NW_006922021.1:913507-915865 GCF_000298275.1 Orycteropus afer afer
ACCAGAGCTCCTAAATATTGTCTGATACACCCTAATTTAGGAGTCAGAATATTAGCATGGCTTATTAAAAATAAATTACAGAAAAAGTTACATTGAATTTTTTCTTTTTTTTTTTTTATATCATAGATGGAAAAAAAAAATGAAGTTCACACTTGTCAGGGAGGCTTTTAACATTTCAGAATTCTTCATGGTTTAACCACAGTGCTTATTTTTTTTTTTTCAGATATGTCTTCATTTTTGGAGGTCAAAAATTTCCAAGTGAGATTTCAAATTAAAAAGATGTACATGGTGAAAGAACTGGAGAACCATTTGCCACTGCATTATAAATTTCAGGCAGCTGTACTGTTTTTAACTATTGTCTCAAACTAAAAGCAGTACTCAGTCAAGCAATGTTGTTGCTGTGTGATGTTGAGTTAAGCCTGACTGATAGTGACCCTATAGGACAGAGTAGAATTGCCTCATAGGGTTTCCTAGGCTGCAATCTTCACAAGAGCAGACTGCCAGGTCTTTGCTCACGTGGAGCCCCTGGTGAGTTCCAATTGCTGACCTTTCAGTTAGCAGCCAAGCACCAAGGCTCCTCAATCAAGCAAAAAAAAAAAAAATCCTAGTTCCATCTTCTCTCAGTTGAAAATATTTTCTACAGTACTAGTGTATTTGGATTATTAGTTTTTTAAAATATATTTAAGTGGTTTTCAAATTGATTTTGCAATTAATAAATGATACTTGAAACACAGTAACTTCGTTACAGAAATTATATCATGGCAATGGATCATGTCCTCTTTTTAAATCAAAGGATCATTGTTCCCTTTCAACTCATCTCAAAATCTTTATGCCACACAGTTTTCAGGGCTCATATGACTGAATCAGGGCAGAGAATAGCTAAAGTATTTTCATTCAAATGAACTTAAATAGCTATTTTTAGCACTCAAAGCCATTGCAATAATTTTGTACAGACTAGAATCTAAACATAGCTATATAATGGGTCAGGCAGAGGTCAATTACGGCATAATTCATTGTAGGTTTTCTCTGATAACAACTATCTCTAAGGAAGACCAACACATTTCTAGATGCAATTCTATTTTTAAAAACAAGGGCATTTCTGTATAATGCATAAAACTCCAAACTCAGAAACAGGGAGGGCCTGACCCTGCTGGTGAAAAGGGAGCTAATGGCTAAGCCAGTGGGGTTCCAAAAGAGATAATGGTGTCCTACCGGTTAGTAAAACTTAATGCAGCTCCAGAAGACTGGCAATTGATTTTCTGCTCACTAGTGGGATCCCTTCTCTCCCCGAGAGTGAATCTAAGCAGAGTGGAGATGGGAGTGTTCCCTTTTTGAAAATCTATTAAGCCTTTCAGAATCAACATGCACTTTTCAGTGCATGGGAATAAGCATGGCATCATGCTGACTTCATAGTGAACTCAGTTTCATGGATGTGTCCAATCCTAATATTTATATTTTAATAATATTCCAGAAAACCAAGATTCACACCACTAGATTTAAATGGATTTTCCACCATGACACAGCAAGACACTAGCTATTGGGAATTTTCAGCTTATATTTACCCACTATAAACACATAATGTGGGCTGTACCAGTGCGACATGATGTTGTAACTTCTATCATTTGGTAAAATGTACTTTCCTATCCCTGGAATTGTGGAAGGAAGACTGGGCAATCTACTTCTGTAAAGACTGACTGCCTTGGAAACCCAAAGGGGGTTGCTATGAGTCAGAATCCACTGGATGGCAGTGAGGTGTGTGTGTGTGTGTGTTTTTTTTTTTTTTTTTTAATCCCTGGAATCTGGGCATGGCTGTGTAACTTGCTTTGATCAATGAGACATGAGAAGAAGTGCTACAAGGAGAGGCTTGCCAAGTGTCTGTGTATTGGACCTTGCTCTTTCTTTGGTGTTTCTGGGAACTTCTAAAATAGATTCCAGTTCTGGTTTTCCAGTACCAGCTCACAATTAGTGTTCATTGTGATGGTGCTTGTGTTTGTTCTGTTGATATGGGTTCTGTCACACCAGGAGATGTACCACTCTTTAATTTGCCTATACTAGAGAAGGGAGCTCTGGTGGCCTAGTGCCTAAGGCACTTACTTGACTGTTAACCAGATGACTGGCGGTTCAAACTCACCAGCCACTCCTCGGAAGGAAGATTGGGCAATGTATTTCCATAGAGATACTGCCTCAGAAACCCAAGGAGGTGTTGAATTGACTCCATGGCAGTGAGGCTTTTTTTTTTTTTTTTTGTACTGGAGAACAGCCATCAGGAAAAATGATTTGCAGTCAGGACTGTCTGGTTTTAATTAGATTATAATCAAAGGATTGATTGGAGATAGGTAGTTTTTTTTTTTATTAATA
>NW_006922021.1:916361-917711 GCF_000298275.1 Orycteropus afer afer
TGAGTAGGATAAAAACCAAAAAACCAAACTCACTGCCACAGAGTCAGATGTGACTTATAGTGAACTCCTCCTTGGGTTTCCAAGGCAGTATCACTATAGAAGTAGATCGCCCAATCTTCCTTTCTAGGAGTGGCTGGTGGGTTTGAACCACCAGCCTTCTTCAAATGCCTTAGGCACTAGGCTACCAGAGCTCCCAGATGATAGATTTAAAAAAAGGGAGGGGGGAGGGCTACAAATTATTCCCATCTCTGTATGAATGTCTATTTTCAATGTGATGTTGTCACTGCTTCTATCATGTGGTAAAATGTACTTCCCTATCGCTGGAATCTGGGCATCACTGTGTAATTTGCTTTGATCAATGAGTCATCAGCAGAAGTGATGCAAGGAGAGGCTTGGGAAGTGCTTGTCTATTGGAGCTTGCCCTGTCTTGCTGTTTCTGGGACTTCTTCTGGTAACATATGAAGGAGCCTTGGCTAGCCTCCTTAAGAAGAAGAGATCATATGGTAAGAGAAGCTCAGCCAATTCAGCTAAGGACCCAGACACAGGAGTGAGCCCAGCTGACTTCATGCAGAACAGAGATAAGCCATCCTAGTTGACTGCAGCCCAAATTAGTAACCCCACAGAATTAGGAACAAATAAATGATTATTGTATAAGTCACTATATTTAGAGATGAAGAGTTATTATGTGGTAAACACTAAATGATACAGTTAGTATGATTAAGTCAGGGGTTAGAACCTGACATAAAGGGGAGGAAGGAATATATAGGTCAGCTTATATGTGACATGTACCATTTGACTCCCAAAATAAGTTGTGTTCAGGAAATTCTTCTTGTGGATACTAAAGAAAGAATCACAAAGAGGAAGTTCCAGAATATGGTAAATAACAGAGCTAAAAGATCATCTACTTTGGCTTCAGTGACCATTATGTGGCCATTGTAAGGAGAGGAAAAGTTTTGAACAACAGAGAATACAATAGATATTCTGAGAAACGAAAAATTGGTATTGAGCATTGACACTTGGGACCATTGAGACAGAGATTCATACCCTGACAAATTTCTTGGCCCTAGTTTCACTCTGAATGAGACACATTACACTTTGGTTCCTGTGCAAAGATTTCTATAAAATTCTATTAAGGGTTCTTAGTCTTTCAGTTGCAAAGAACAAAGACTCACAAAGGTTTGACATATAAGGGAGAAGTCTTTGCTCTTTTCAATCAAAATAGTCAGCTAAGAAAATGTTAATTGTAGTAGTTGTCGTTATGTGCCCTCGAGTGGGACCTGACTCATAGCAACCCCTCCTTGGGTTTCTGAGGCGATATCACTATGGAAGGAGATTGCCCCATCTTCCTTC
>NW_006922021.1:919106-928677 GCF_000298275.1 Orycteropus afer afer
GTGAGGAATTGGAATTGAGAAAATTTCAGTTTAAATAGGGGAGTGAGAATTCTGCTGTGAAGAGAGGAGCTATTCTTGAGACATCTCTACAGATTCTTCAAGACTCGCACCAATAAGTGCAAGGAATAGAAAGAAGTAAGGCATGAAGCTGCAATCCTGTCAATTTATTAATCAGAGCTTCTCAAACATTTCCATATCCTAATGTACACTGGTAGTGATTACATTCGTGTGGAACAGTAAAGTAACACAATGAGAAGTGTGCCTTAGATAGATTTATCTGATGGAAGTTTGAATAACATGCTCAGAGTGGTAGTATCTGCAGCTGTGAAAAGTGTTACAAAGGGGATTACAATAATGTAGGCCAAGACTGCGGACAGATTTCATACTGTGCCAATGTTAATGTATTGATTTTGACTTTCCAAGTCATTCTTAGAGGATTTTGAAGCTATATCTAGAAACAACAGGACAGAATATCAAGGGCAAATGAAATGTCTGTCATGGACCATGAGTAATGTGTTTACCACTTTTGACCAAATCATTGGGCAATAAGAATTTGAAGCAGGTAGGATAGGTGGAACTCTGAAGCAGATAAAAACTAAAATGACTAAAATAATTAATAATGAAAATAGAAAACCAGTCATTGATATCAATTTCTCTCTTTTTTTTTTTTTTTTTTTGGCTTGATATAAAAGCGATATTGAGAAGGAATTGGTAGCAAACTGGATTTGGAAGTAAAGGGCAGGTGAGAACAAAAGATAATGGAGATTTTTATTTAGACACAGAATTAACTAAAGGGTGAATCAAGGGAAGATGAGTTGATTTGGGTTGTTTAATGTATGGGGGATGGGAGAGGAGGCAGAGGACGGGAAATTTCGGAGGGGAGATGTTGAGACAATGTGGCGACATCCCAGTGAGCATTTCCAGAAAGCAGCTGGATGTATCAGATGGGTTCTTCGGAGAGAGGTCAGCAAAGGATATGCAAGGTCACTGTTAAAGTTATAAAAGCAGATCTATAGAAGGAAAGAGCAGGCAAATCAACATTTCAGGAGGGTGAGAAAAGAGAAGAGCCCTGACACAGACATCAAAGGAGAGGGATATATCAAAGACAGCAACTGCAGACGCTAATGAAATCTAATGCTGATGTCTCTACATTTTCCTTATTGCTGTATTACAAGGAATCGGAAGTCAATCAGGAAGGAAAAATTAGAAGAACAAATAATAGCTTTAAAGTTTATTTGCTGTCAATATTCCAACTATTTCCCTTTCCAACAATTAGCAAAAGTAAAATAGCAATAAGCATGTACCAAATTGTTTCCTTCATTGATTTCCTTCAGTGAAATTTGCTCCTTTTTATTTGACAAATAAAAGACTAAATGAATTCTAATTCAACTACTTTATTTTGTTCTGATAATTGTGTTTTAAAGTTCATTCACATGAATAATTGCAAGCACAAATATTCTGTTTTTAAAATACGGCTCTTAATTTAGTTTGGTTGTGATCTAAGGAAGCTGATGAAAAGGTAGCTTCTATCTTCTAGATTATTGGGTGTGAATCCAAATCAAACTGACAAGGAGTGATTGAAAGTCATTCCTGACTCTTTCTGTGTTAGATTGTTGTTGTTGTTGTTATGTGCCGTCGAGTCGGCCCCGACTCATAGCGACCCCTCCTTGGGTTTCTGAGGCAGTATCACTATGGAAGAAGGATTGCCCAACCTTCCTTCCGAGGAGTGGCTGGTGGGTTTGAACCGCCAGCCGTCTGGTTAGCAGGCAAGTGTCTTAGCCACTATGCTACCAGTGCTAGATTAGCCTGTGTTAATGTGCTGGTGGTCCTAGATCAATTCTTGGGGAACAATGTCCACATCATTAAAACCAAAATCAAAAAACCAAACTCACTGCCATCGAGTCAATTCTGACTCACAGAGACACCCCCCCCATTAGATTTCCAAGGCTGTAAATCTTTACAGAAGTAGACTGCTCCATCATTCTGTGGATCAGCTGGTGGATTTGAACCACAGACCTTCTGGTTAGCAGTGAAATGTCTTAACCACTACACCAACAGAGAGCATTTGGCTGCTAACCACAAGGTCAGTGGTTCAAACCCACCAGCTGCTCTGTGGAAGGAAGATAAGCCAATCAACTTCCATAAAGATTTACAGCCTTAGAAACTCAATGGGAGTCACTATGAGTTGGAATTGACTTGATGGAAGTAGGCTTGTATCTTTAAAGGTACTACCATAACTAGAGCTAATTAGTATACTGAATAGATGCAGACTCTGAACTACTATTGCTTTTATTCTCTGCAGATAAGGTTGATCTTCTGTCAAACTGCTAGTGTATGAAATACCAGAAGCTGCATGTCTTTTCTAGAGTTAAATTAAGAATTTGGTTCCTTGGGAAAAAAGGGAGAGGGAGTTTACTGGTCTGATAGAGCCTGGTGGAACCACTGAGACTATGGCCCCTAGCTGCCCTTCAGCTCTGGAATTGAACCCACACCTGTGACTTACAGCCAAACAAAGGACAGGCATATGAGTTCAACATTTACCTGAGGTAGATACACTCCTTGGAGAGAACAATCATGGGAGAAAGAAGGGCTGTTTATGCACAGGGATACAGATCAGGGGGCAGGAGTGCATGGAGGGATGGACACAGGGAAGAGGTAACTATCAGGAGGAAGTGGGAGGGGAGCTGTTGCATTGTGGTAAATTGTAGTCAATGTCATGAGACAAAGTGTATATGAACTGCTGTATGGAAAGTGAATTTGCTCTGTAAATTTTCACCCAAATCACAATTTTAAAAAAAAGAAAAAAAAAAGAATTTGGTTCCTAGAGTTCTCTTTGTTGTGTTTTTGATGACTATTGTATCTCTTCAAATAAAATGCAAGCTGTGGCCTGAAAAGCCCTATACATTCATCACCCTATAGCAATCTGTGGTGACTATCTGGGATGTACCAATTATCCTATAGATTTCTGGTACAGAAAAAAAAATGATACTGTGAATTTTTACAAAAATAAATGACAACTACAAATATTTCAACACACATGCACAAGTCAAATTGATGTGATTCAACTCTATTTTAAGTCTTTGCATTTAACTTAGCTGCCCAGGCTTAAAAAGGATTCCAAAAAAATCCTTCCAACTAAATGCCTGCTTATAGATTCAAACCAAGAGAATCAGAGAATATAGATTGGATTTAATAAAACATTGCCTTTCCTGTAATATGAAGTACACTCTGAAGCACTTTCTTATTAGGTACTAGAGCCACTTGTTCAAATTCTTCAAAACACAATGTATAAAACTTAATTGTTTGTCAAGGGGAATATCCCTTATAGTTTTTAATACGAATAACAATTTCCCATCTTTTCATATGGAGTATTAATTTTCATTTTCCTTACCCTAGTATGGAGTAGAAAGTAGAATTGATTCAGAGTAAATCTAAGGTATAAATTGGGCTGTTGTTTTTAATTCTTCACTCTTTCACTGTAAGAAATTTAGGCATCATACCTTTTACTATGTGATTTTGAGGTATCTTCTATTGGACTCAAACAAACAAAACAAATTCTCTGCCATCGAGTTGATTCCTGCTCATAGCGACTCCCTTTGGATTTTCAAGGTGGTAAATCTTTACGGAAGTAGATTAACCAGTCTTTCTTCTGTGGAGTGGCTGGGATTTTGAACTGCCAACCTTCTGGTTAGCAGTCAAATGCCTTAGGCACTATGCCACCAGAACTCCTTTCCTCCTGGACTAGGCAGAGTATATTCTTCTGATACATGAGCTTTGCACTCTGCTATGACTTGCTTTGGCCAATGGACTGTGGGTGGACGAGACATTGTACCTACTTTAAACTGAACCTTTAAGATGTGCTCATGTTTCCACTAGCTCCTCGGAAGTTTTTATCCTCTGCTACAAGAACATGCTCCAGATAGCTGTTACTGCTACTTCATGGATCCCAAAATGAAGACATCTAGACAGACTTGAATATAATCCAAAACCTGGAATCCAGTCTAGTCCAACAAAGCACAGGCAAGTGTAGATGAGAACAGTCAAAATACAAACTGTAGAACACTGACCATGAAATTAATAATTGGTAATGTAAATCTGTGAGCTTTGCGGGTTGTTTATTATGCAGCATTCTGAATGTATCATGTCTAATCGAATCCCGTGGTGTGGTACTACTGCCAGCTGCTTATCTTCTCCTGGAAATTTTAGCAGGGCACAGGGGAGGTGAATGTGATAAGTATAAAGTAATGGTATGTCAGGTCTAAGCAGTTCAACAAACCCTTACTAAGTACCAACTATGTATAAGGCTTGATTCTTCATGAACTAGAGATCCAAATCCCCTGATTGTGTAATTTTGATCTATACATGCAACAGCAAATGAGGAGAAAATATGTCAAAGACAGAATAACATTTGATAAACCTACTTTTACCAATGACATAATAATCATCATGTTATTTCAAAATGTCATTAAGTATCATTTACATATCTAAGAAGATTGATTTTTTTATTTTGTGCACTATTGATTTTATTTAATTTGATGTTTTTATTTTAATTCTCCAATTCCACAACATTTCCTTCCTATCTTTTTTTCTTCTTCTCTAGAAAAAGATTAAACTATGAATATCAAATAATGGGATAAGTTTTAATCCAACCAATTTAGATCATAAACAATCTCTTTTATGGAAACTTCAACACAATACCTTCCATGTTCTGTCTGTGCTTCTGTTATTTTTTTCCCCTAGATTATCTCAGAAGGTCCCAAATCAAGAGCATTTGCTTATAAATAATTATCTGAACTCAATTCATTGTGGAGAGCAGGAAGAGCGGTTTTCTGGTTTGTTTGTTTGTTTAAATAAATCATTTCTCATTTTAGAGCTGAGTGGGAATTAGTCGCTCTCTCTTCTATTTCTTTAAGCTATGCAAAAAATAAAATAAAATAAAATAAAGGCAGGAGCTAACATCTAACAAAAAGAGAAAGAACTGTAACTCATTGCCCTTACCGAGGAATAAATTCTACTTCAGTTTTAGAAAAAGCATGAGGACTTTGGCTATGAGTGGATGTTGGGGTGGGAAATTTTACATCTCATTATCTTCTTTGTTTAATTTATCTGTGAAATATTTAAATTAAAAAATTTCTTAACATCTGAGAACTTCCATTTCTGGAAAAATGGAATAGGTATACTTTTCACTATTCCTTTTGCTAAGTACAACAAAAAATATTATATATAAAACAAACATAGGAAGACTTGGAAAGGTGGAAAGAAGAAAGCAGACCATCTAGGGACCTCAGGTCCAAGGAACAGCACAGTGCTAAGTTGCCTGAATTTTATTTTTGTATCATATATCCCAGACTTAGAGTTGAAGAACCTGGCAATATAGAAATGCCAATGGGCACACACAAAATAAGCCCTAACAAAAGTTTGCTCTTTCTAACCAAAAGGCCAGGAAAGGAAAAGCCTGGAAAGACAGAAAACATCTAGAAAATAACCACTTTATTCCAGCCAAATAACACAGAAAAAAGCCTGTAGCTCCACCCATCCCCATCCTAGAAGTAAGACGTCATCTTTGTCAGGCTATAAAAAAACCATTCCAATCCTCCTGATATAGGGGGTATCAGAAAATGCCAAGTAGGGAGCTAGGACTTTCATCCTTGTCAAGCAGTAACAATTCCCCACCTCACAACATCACTACCACATAGTGTCAATGAAGATCATATAAAGAACCTGGACTTTTACCCCAACCGGCCCTTCCCCACTGAGGTAGTGTCATAGGAAACTTAGTGGACATTAAGAACTTTCATCACAGCTCAGCCATAAAAAGGTCAACCCCCACTCTGTGGTGTCAGTGAGGCCATGTATTTTGTAGTAATAAGGCACTCCTATATCTCCCAGCCAGGAAGATATCAGTTGAGGCCTAGTAAGAGGCTGGAATTGCCATGCTCATCCAGCAGTAACAAGTAGCCAGCCCCCCTCAATGGAGACTGAGTAGGAACCTGAAATTCTACAACCACCTGATAGTCATGAGGAGTTGTTTGCCTTCTCCTAGTGGAGCAATGTCAGAGGAAGCCAGCTGAAACACAAGATTTAAATAAGATCCAGATTCTCATAACATAAAGCCTAACATGTCCAGATTTCAATTTAAAAAACTCACTCGTCATACAAAGAACCATGAAGATTGCAGATTGAATGAAAAAAGGCAACCCATAGATGTCAACACTGAGACAACAGAGATGTTAGAATTATCTACAAAGATTTTAATACGATCATAAGAATGGTTTACCAAGCAATTATATATATACACACACACACACACACGAAACAAAAACACTTGAAAAATAAAGTCTCAACAAAGAAATAACCCATTACCAAACTCACCATTGAATCAATTCTGACTCAGCAATGCTATAAGACAGAGTAGAATTGTCCCATAGGGTTTTCAAGGCTGTGATCTTTATGGTAGCAGATTGCCACATCTTTCTCCCACAGAGTGGCTAGTGGGTTTGAATCACTGACATTTCAGTTAGCAGCCAAGCACTTAACCACCACACCACCAGGGCTCCTTAACAAAGAAATAGAAGACACTAAAAAGGACCAAATGTAAATTTTAGAACTGAGCTATGCAAATGAAAAACTCAATAAATATACCCAATAACAGAACAGAAGAGACAGAGGAATATATCAGTGAGTTTAAAGATGGAACCATAGAAATTACTCAATATAAAAACAGAAAAAAATATACTGAAAAACAATGAACAGTCCCTCTGGGATCTGTGGAACCATAATAACAGATTTAATCTTTATGCTATTGGAGTCCCAGAGAAAGAGAGGAAAAAGAGGGAAAGGCTGAAAAGTTCTAAAAAAATAATGGCCACAAACTTCTCGATTTGGCAGAGGACATAAACTTACAGATTCAAGATGGTAAACAAACTGAAAAAAGAATATATCCAAAGAAATTCCCATGAAGACACATCATAGTCCAACTTCTGACACCTAAAGACAAAGAAAAAAATCTTGAAAGTAGCAAGAGAGAAATGAAACCTTATTTACAGGGAAAAGTAACTTGTATGACAGTAGATTTCTTATCAGAAACCATGGAAGTCAGGAGGAAATCGTATAATATTTTCCAACTGAAAGAAAACTCAAGTCAGAAGCCTATATCCGGCAAAAACATTCTTCAGAAATGAAGACGAAATCAAGCCATTCTCAAAGAAAGGTAAACTAAGAATTTGTTGTCAGTAGACATTTTAAATGGAGGAAGGTAAAGAAAAGTAAAAGAAGGTATGTTTTCTACATTTCACTCTAACTGGTAAAATAATGAGACCAGTAGATTGTGATTATATATCTATATATTCAGAACAACCACTAAAAAAATAATTGCAAAATGATTTACTAAAAAACACTATAGATATGTGAAAATGAACTTAAGTAACCCTTAAAAAGGCAAGAAAAAATAAAATAAAGAAAGGAGAAATAGAGACCATAAACAAAATACTAAAAATAAAATAGGAGACTTAAATTCTAACATGTCAATTATTGTATTAAAAGTAAATTACCTCTACATATGTTGATTAAAAAACAGAAACTGGCAGGGCATATTTAACAGCATGATCCAATCATATGCTGTCTACAAGAACTCAGGAAGCTCTGGTGCCATAGTGCCTAAGCCATTTGACTGATAACCAGAAGGCTGGCGGTTCAAACCCACCAGCCACTCCTCAGAAGGAAAGTTGGGCAATCTACTTCCATAGTGATACCGCCTCAGGAAACCATGGAGGGGTTGCTATTATGAGTCAGATCTGATTCAATGGCAGTGAGAGTAGACAAGAACTCATTTCAAATATAATTATATAAACAGGTTCAAGATGAAAGAATAGAAAAAAGATATCACAAAAAGAAAGCAGGAGGGGTTATATTAATATCAAACAAAGTAGACTTCAGAGCAAAGATAATTATCAGAAACAGATAATATTATATAATGATAAAAGCATCAAACTACCAAGAACACATAACAATCTTAAAAACATATGCAAAAAATATAGCTTCAGAATACATAAAGAAAATTAAAAAGTAAAACAAAAACCAGTAGCCTGGAAAGAAAAATAGAAAAAAACTACATCTATAGTTGGAGACTTCAACATCCTTCTCTCAATAATTGAGAGACCAACTAAACAGGAAACTAGTGAAGATACAAAGGAATTCAACACCATCTCAACCAACCATATCTGATGATCATTTACAAAATAATCTACCCAACAACATCAGAAAACACAATCTTTTTAAGTGCATATGGAACATATACCAAAGCTGACCATACTTTGACAATGAAATAAACCTCAACAGATTTAAATAATTGAAATCATATACTATGTATTCTCTGATCACAACAGAATCAAACAAGAAATCAAAAACAGAAAAATAATAGGTAAATTTTCAAATACTTGAAGACTAAACAGTAAACTAAATAATTCATGGGTGAAAAATAAAAAATAAAATAAAAAAATCTGAAGTAAAACAGAGACCAAAAACCTCAAACCAAACTCATTTTCATGGAGTTAATTCCGACTTATAGGGACCCCCGTTGGGTTTCCAAGGCTGTAACTCTTTATGGAAGTAGATTTCCCTCTCTTCCTTTCATGGAGTGGCTGGTGGGTTTGAACTGCTGATCTCCTGGTTAGCAGCCAAATGCTTTATGTACTATAGAACCAGAGCTCCTTAAGTAAAATAGAGAGTATATTGAATTGAATGAAAATGAAAGCACAAAATATCAAAATATGTAGGACATAGGTAAAACAATGCTGAGCGGAACATTTATAGCACTAAATGTTAGAAAACTGAAAAAAAAAATAAATGTTAGAAAACTGGAAAAATCTCAAATCAATAATGTAAACTCCCACCTAAAGAACCTAAGAAAAGAAGAGCAAGCAAACCAAATGAAGGACATAATAAAGACAGGAGCAAAAATCAGTTAAATTAAAAACAGAAAAGCAGTAGAGAAAAATCAATGAAACAATGAACTGGTTCTTTGAAAAGACGAATAAAATTAACAAACCTTTAGTAACCCTGTTGGGTGCTCTGGTGGCGTAGTTCCTAAGGCATTTGACTGCTAACCAGAAGTTTAGTGGTTCAAACCCACCACCACTCCTCAGAAGGAAGATTGGGCAATCTACTTCCATAGTGGTACTGCCTCGGAAACCCAAGGAGGGGTCGCTATGAGTAGCATCTGACTTGAGGGCAGTGAGTTTGGTTTGGTTTAGTAACACTGTTATGGATTGTGTGTCCCCAAAACATGTTATAAATCCTCACCCCTATCTTTGTGGCTGCAATTCTATTTTGGAATAGGGTTTTCTTGGTTATCTTAATGAGGCCATATCAAAAAACCAAACCAAACTCACTGCCAGGGAGTCAGGTCGAATCCGACTCATAGTGACCACTCCTTTGGTTTCCAAGGGAGTATCACTATGGAAGTAGATTGCCTAACCTTCCCTCCAAGGAGTGGCTGGTGGGTTTGAACCACCAGCCTTCTGGTTAGCAGTCAAATGCCTTAGAAACTACTCCACCAGAGCTCCATATCAGT
>NW_006922021.1:929322-930820 GCF_000298275.1 Orycteropus afer afer
TCGGCCCTGACTCATAGCAACCCCTCCTTGGGTTTCCGAGGCAGTATCACTACGGAAGTAGGATTGCCCAACCTTCCTTCCGAGGAGTGGCTGGTAATATGGTTTTATAGGAGAATTTAATCAAACATTAAAAGAAGAATTAGCATCAATTCTATACAACTTATTCCAAGAAATAGAATAAGAGGAAATATTTCTCAATTTATTTCATGAAACTGGTATTAATTACCCTGCTATCAAACCAAACAAAAACTACTACTAATAATAATTAAAAAAAGCTCTACAGGTCAATATCTTTCATGAATGTAGACACACAAATCTTTAACAAATACTAGCAAATAAAATTTAGCAATATATAAAAAGCATTATATATCGTGACCAAGTAGGTAATGTTTTACTCTTGGGATGTGAGGCTGGTTCAGTATTTGGAAATTAATCAATGTAATCCACCAGACTAGCAGATTAAATAAGAAAACGACTCACTGAATGCCACAAATGGTTAAACACTGGACAACTAGCCCAAAGCTGTTAGTGCTAACGCACCCAGATGTTCCTCAGAGACAGGTCTGGCGATCTGCTTACGAAAGGTCCTAGCCTTTGAAAACCCTATAGAACAGTTCTACTCTGAAACAGTGGGGCTGCCATGAATTGGAATCAACTCACAGCAGGCAACAGCAATAAAAAAGAGAAATCACATCATCATGTCAATGAAAGGTGAAAGACACTTTTCACAAAAGTCAACACCCACTCATGATAAGAACTCTCAGAAAAATAGAATGAAAGGGGAACATCTTCAATTTAAGAACATCTACAAAAAATTACAGCTAACACTGTATTTTAGTGGGGAAAGAGTTAATGGACTGAATGTTTTTCTCCCCAAATCAGGAACAAGGTAAGGAAGTCTACTCCCAGTACCCTTACTTAGTATAATGCTGAAAGATCTAACCAGTACAGTAAGGCAAAAATGAATGAATGAATGAGTAAAAGATATACATCAGAAAGAAGAAAAACTGTCCATATTTGCAAATGACATAATTGTAGCATGCATAGATACTCACGTGTATTGTAACTGTCTTCACTGAGCACTATTTTGTGGAAAATCAATCTCAATACCCAAAAAACCAAAGTCACTACCATCGAGTTGGATCCGACTTATAGAGATCCCTCCTTGGGTTTCTGAGGAGGTAACGCTACAGAAGTAGATTGCCCCATCTTCTTGCCATGGAGTGGCGGGTGGGATTGAACCACCAGCCTTTTGGTTAGCAGTCAAATGGCTATAACTCCAAACCCACTCTCTTCGAGAGACCCTGTAGGACAGGGTTGTTGTTGTTGTTGTTATGTGCCATTGAGTCGGACCCGACTCATAGCGACCCCTCCTTGGGTTTCCGAGGCAGTATCACTACTGAAGTAGATTGCCCCATCTTCCTTCCAAGGAGTGGCTGGTGGGTTTGAACCTCCAGCCTTCTGGTTAGCAGTCAAGTGCCTTAGGCACTATGCTACC
>NW_006922021.1:931510-936784 GCF_000298275.1 Orycteropus afer afer
ACTGTAGGCTTTTCTTGCTGTTCTTCTAATTGTTGGAGATGTTGGTTTAAAGTGTTGGTTTTGGCTCTTTCTTCTTTTTTTATTGTACTTTAGGTGTAAGTTTACAGAGCAGAGTTTGTTTTATATTCAACATTTTGTGTACATTTAGTTTCACTGCCCAATTACCATCCCCAACCCTAACCCACTCTCCTCCTCTCCCTGCTCATAGCCACTTCCCCCATCCCCCCACAGTTATGTACTCGTGTGTGTCCTGCATTTCCTCCATGCAAATGTTGCCCCTCTGGTGCTCTGTGGTCAATTACTCTAAGGGATGCATCTACATAGAGAATGTGGGTGTGTCACCCTGGGTTGAGTGGTCTGCATGTATATCTTGTTTACAATTGGGCTGAGAGCCAGACCCTAGGAGTGTTTTATTCCAGGCCCGAAGTGTATCCCAGGGCCATAGTTTTGGGGGTCTCACCAGCATCCATCTGACCAGTAATTCTGGTCATTGTTGTATTTTTGGATTTTGTTCCATGTTTTTCCTCTCACTAGATCCAGGATCTCCAGTTTTGATCCTTTCCTGAGCAGTTGACATTGGTAGCTGGGCACCATCTAGTTCTTCTGGTCTCAAAGTCCATCATGTCTAGGGCTGATTGCTTCCAAATGCCCTTGGTTTTTTGCACTCTTCTTCACTTCCAATGATAGGAGACCATTAGCTGCACCTTAGATGGCTGCTTGAAAGCTTTTAAGACCTCCGTCCCTATTCAACAATGTAGGTTGTGGAATAAGATTTTTATGTATTTTGTTCTGCCAATTGAGTCTGGTGTCCCTCAGTATTATGATCCTGAGTCAATAGAACCATTCAATCTCTCTCCCACAATGTCTGGCTTTTTGTGAGAGATTGCTATATGTCTGTCTTCTATTGTTTTTGTAAGGTTTGTGGATATGTTGTATCACTGGTATCTGTGCAAGATTAGCCTCAGCTGAATCTATCCTTGGTCTAGAGTATAATCCTATTCAATGACCTCCATTTGATCTCAGATGTTTATGTGTTTATCTGTAACCTGGTGTGTGGTGTTATGGTAATGAAGTATTGTGGATATACTGGTATTAGCCTCTGTCATCTATATCTTATGTGCACATTTTGGTGTCCCCCCTTTCCCTAATGTTATCATGGTGTCACAGACTCTTTCCATACCATCCCTCCCCTCACTCAACTCAACATGTGGCCCCCAACTAGCCTGAAATTATTCCCTTCCTTTCCCTCCCCACCCCAGTAACCTACAAAGTGAGTTCCCTTACTTAAGCAAACCCTTCTTTATCTTTGTATAGTAATGGGCTCATACAATATTGTCCTTCCACAGTTGGCTTATTAAACTCAGCATAATGTCCTCCAGGCTCATCCACGTTGTGACATGATTTGCGAATCCTTCATCATTCTTTAATGTAGCATAATATTCCATTGTGTGAATGTACCATAATCTGGTTATCCATTCATCTGCTGATGGGCATTTAGGTTGTTTCCATCTCTTTGCTATAGTGAACTGTGCTGCAATGAACATCGGTGTGCATATGTCTGTTTGTGTCCTGTCTCTCATCTCTTTAGGATATATTCCTAGTAATGGAATTGCTGGGTCAAATGGTATTTCTATTTTCAGTTTTTTTAAGGAAACATCATATTGTTTGCCACAATTTGCAATCCCACCAGCAGTGTATAAGAGTCCAATCTCTCCATAACCTCACCAGCATTTATTTTCTGTCCTGTTGAACTTTGCTATTATTGCTGGGGTGAGGTGATACCTCATTGTTATTTTGATTTCCATCTCTCTAATGACTAACGATCATGAGCAATTTCTCTTGTGTTTGTTGGCCACCAACATATCGTGTTTAGTGAAGTGTCTGTTCATGTCTCTTGCCCATTTTTGAATTGGATTGCTTGTCTTTTTGGTGTTGAAGTGTTGAAGTTTTCTGTAGATTTTGGAAATAAGTCCTTTATAAGATATGTCATAGGCAAATATTTTCTCCCAATCTGTAGGTTCTCTTTTTACTCTTTTGATGAAGTCTTTTGATGTGCATAGAATTTAATTTTTAAAAGGTCCCAGTCATCTAGCTTCTCTTCTACCTCCTATGCTTCTGGGTTATGTTTGATAGTCTATTTATGCCATAAGTTAGGGCCCCTAGATTTGCCCCTATTTTATCTTTGATGAATTTTATAGTTTGGTTCTTACATTTAAGTCTTTGATCCAACTTGAGTTTGTTTTTGTGTATGGGGTGAGGTATGGGTCTTGTTTCATTTTTCTGCAAGTGGATATCCAATTTTGCCAGCACCATTTGTTTTAACAAACAAACTATCTCTTCCCCATTTAATGGGTTTTGGACCTTTGTCAAAGATCATCTGTCCATAGTTGGATGGGTCTATTTCTAGACTTTTGATTCCATTCCATTGGTCTGTCTATCATTGTACCAATACCATGGTCTTTTGACTACTGTGGTTGTATAGTAGGTTTTAAGATCCAGGAGTGATAGACCTCCCACTTTGTTCTTCTTTTTTAGTAGTGCTCTGCTTATCCGAGGTCTCTTTCTTTCCATATGAAGTTAGTAATTGGTTTTTCCATGTCCTTAAAAAATTTGTTGGTATCTGGGTCAGAACTGCATTAAATGTGTAGACTGCTTTAGGTAGTATTGACATTTTCACAATATTCAGTCTACCTATCCATGAACAAGGTAGGTTCGTCCATTTATGTAGATCCCTTGCTGTCTCCTATAGTGGTGTTTCATAGTTTTCTTTGCATAAGTCTTTTGTGTCTCTGGTAATATTTATTCCTAAATGTTTTATCTTTTCAGTAACTATTGTTAATGGTGGTGTTTCCCTTATTTCTTTTTCAGAGGTCTCTTTGTTGGTATAGATGAATTCAACTGATTTTTGTACGTTGACTTGTATCCTGCCACTTTGCTGAATCTCTCTATTAGTTCCAGTAGTTTTTTTGCTGAGTCTCTTGGGTTTTCAATGTATAGGATCATATCATCCACAAATAGAGATAGTTTTACTTCCTCTTTGCCAATTTGTATACCTTTTATTTTTCCTTCTTGCCTTATTGCCCTGGCCAGGACTTCCAATGCAATTTTAAATAGAAGTGGTGATAGAGGGCATCCCTGTCTGGTTCCCATTCGTAAGGGGAATGCTTTGAGTCTTTCTTCATTAATAATGATGTTAGCCTTTGGCTTTGCATATATGCACTTTATATGTTGAGGAATTTCCCTTCTATCCCTATTTTGCAGAAAGTTCTGAACAGGAACAGGTGTTGTATTTTATCAATTTCCTTTTCTCCACTGATTGTATAATCGTGTGGCTCTTTTGTTTTGTTTATGTGGTGTATTACATTGATTGTTTTTCTGATGTTGAATCATCCTTGTATACCAGGTATGAATTCCACTTGGTCAGGATGTATTTTTTTTTTTTTTTGATATGTTGTTGGATTCTGTTGGCTAGGATTTTGCTGAAAAATTTTTCATCTATGTTCATTCATGAGGGATATTGGTCTGTAGTTTTCCTTTTAGTGGTGTCTTTCCCTGGTTTTGGTATGAATGTCATGCTTGCTTCAACTTTTTCTATGTTCTGGAATAGCTTGAGTAGTATAGGTATCAACTCTTCCTTGAATATTTGATAAAATTCTCCAGTGAAGTAAAATTACTCTTAAAGAAACCTTTGCAAAACCACTAAAGATAGATCTTCTGGTATTGAAATAGCTATAAAAAATTACTTAGGCAAAATATTACTGCCTACAATCAGAACCTCAACTTCATGGGGAAATCTTTTCCTTCATAAATGTAATAGAATCATCACTATCTCTTTGTATGTTGAAAGGTACATAGCATGTTTCAAGATGGTTTAAATAATTTTTGACATTACCAATTCCATGTATAAATGCACAGATATATTTATAACTTGACCAATTGAAAAAAATGCACAAAACTACAATGAAATATTACATCCACAAGAATGACTGTGATTAAAAAGAAAAGGCAACAGGGAAGTTGGGAGAACTTAGAACCATCATACATTCCTTGTGGGAATATAAAAAGTCAATGGGGAAAAGAGTTTTGCATTTACTCTAAAAGTTAAGCATTCTACTACTACTCTACTCACTGCTGTCTAGTCAGCTCTAACTCATAGTCACCCCTCCTTGGGTTTCCTAGGTCGGGGCCGACTTGACGGCACATAACAACAACAACAACAACATCACTACAGAAGTAGATGGCCCAACCTTCCTTCCTAGGAGTGGCTGGTTGGTTGGAGCCACCAGCCTTCTAGTTATCAGTCAAATGCCTTAGGCATATGCTACCAGTTATCATAAAATTAACCACTGGCATCGAGTCAATTCTTATTTATATCAGCCTTATATGACAGAGTAGAACTGCTCCATAAGGTTTCTAAGTGTGTAAATCTTCACAGAAGCAGAGTGCCTCATGCTTCTTTCGTGGAGCAATTGGTGAGTTAAATCCATCAGTCTTTTGGCTAGCAGACGAATGCTTTAACCACTGTGCCACCAGAGCTCCTTCAGCATTATTATAAGACCCCCCGCAAAAAAAAAAGCTCACTGCCATTGAGTCGATTCCAACTGACAGCAATTCCCATTGGGTTTCCAAGGCTGTAAATCTACAGAAGCAGATTGCCTCATCATTCTTCGCTGAGTGGTTGGGGGGTTCAAATCACCAACCATTTGGTTAGCAGCCAAATGCCTTAACTACTTCCCCACCAGAGCTCAGTTATCATATGACCAGCAATTCCACTTGTAAGAGAATTAAAAACATGTTCACACAAAATTTTGTACATGAATGTTCATAGCAGCATTATTTATAATATCCAAAATTTGAAAACAATCTAGGTGCCCATCAACTGATGAATGGATAAACAAAATTTAATATATCCACACAGTGAGATATTACTCATAAAGAAAATGGAATGCTGATTTGGCTACATGATGAATCTTGAAAACATTATGCTAAGTGAAAGAAGACAGGCACGCAAGACCACATAACATATGATTCCACTTATATCCAAGTTATATAAATTCCTAGCATCTACCAGCCACTCCTTGGAAGGAAGGGTGGGCAATCTACTTCCGTAGTGATTCTGCCTCGGAAATCCAAGGAAGGGTCACTATGAGTCGGGGCCAATTTGATGGCACATAACACATACAACATTGCACTGTATACTTTAAAATGGCACAATTCATGTGATAAGAATTCTATCTGAATTTTTAAAAATTTCAAATGCATTTGTGGACATAA
>NW_006922021.1:937163-937867 GCF_000298275.1 Orycteropus afer afer
TAATAAATTTAATAAATAAATTTGGGAAAATAGGCAACAGATGGAATGAAGCTATACAGTGTGCTTCAGATGGCCAGCACTTAAAAATAATTGAATTGAGCTTAACTGAGACTAGAGCAAGGATCATAGTAATTTGACATGTTCAGACTTTCTTTGGTATTTACCTTTCTATGAAATACAAAATTTTAAAATACATCTTCATGGAAACACAGTATATTTATATATACACACACACATGTAAAATGAAAGGAAATCACATATGTAGCTCAAAGTCTCCAGGGAAGAAGTGACTGAGGAGGGAAAGGAATTGAGGTGGTTTATAAATTTCACTATGAAAAGAATTCATTTGAA
Organism: Orycteropus afer afer; assembly: GCF_000298275.1. Classification (NCBI taxonomy): domain Eukaryota; kingdom Metazoa; phylum Chordata; class Mammalia; order Tubulidentata; family Orycteropodidae; genus Orycteropus; species Orycteropus afer. The sequence goes on from NW_006922021.1 coordinate 937,515, forward strand.
TATTGGCATATTCCTTAAATACAAAAAGAATAGTATCTTACCTGTGATAATGAAGGATCTGCAATTATACTAAATAGATATTTTTCTAACATACCTTTACATAAAATTAATATGAATTGTATTTTAAGAGTCGTAACAATAAGCTCACACATCAATACATCTGAAGTTATCACGATCTTCATTTAAACATAGAGTCAGTTTGGAAGGAAGCAACAATAACGTATGAAATAAAGGGGCACAGACCCCTACAGGGTTCCCAAAGTTTCCACTGTACAATAGAGTAATTATTGTGCATGATGATTATATTCTGGGCAGTGTGCTTAATAAGAAGTGCAAATGAAAAAAAATTAAAA
>NW_006922021.1:939163-945385 GCF_000298275.1 Orycteropus afer afer
AGAAATATTGCTTTAATCTATGATTGCACTGTTTGAATTTTCAACATGTGCATTTTTGTTTAATCATGCATGCACACACACACTCTCTCTCACACACATACACACAATTTTCAATTTAAGAAAAACACAAAAACAAAAAAAAAAACCTCACTGACATTGAGTTGATTCTGACACATAGAGACCACCGTTGGATTTCCAAGGCTGTAAATCTTTAAGGAAGCAGACTGCATCATCTTTCTTCCGTGGAGTGGGTGGTGGGTTTGAACCACCAACATTTTGGTTAGCAGCCAAATGCCTTACCTACTACACCTTACCTACTACACAACCATATCGTTTTATTTTGAGGAAAACAAAATTGAAGATTTGTATCTAAGTTTGCTAGTGCTGCTGTAACAGAAATACCACAAGTGGACTAAAGAAGAGAAATGTATTTCCTCACAGTTCAGGAGACTAGAAGTTGTGGAATCCAGGGTGCCAGCTCTAGCAAGCTCTTTCTCACCCCAAGGGGAAGATCTTTGTCTCAGTCTTTATAGTCCTGGCATTCCTAGGTTCTTTGGCGATCTACATATGAATTCTATCTTTCTCCCATTTGTGTTTCTCTCCTTGTCTAATCTTTTTATATCTCAAAAGTTGTTAGGTTTAAGACACAACTATGCTGGTCTGCCCTCATCAACATAACAAAGAAAATCTTCCCAAAAGGGACTGCATCCACAGATATAAGGCAAACGATACAACACACTGCCATCTAGTCAGATCTGACTCATAGTGACCCCTCCTTGGGTTTTGGAGGCGTATCACTATGGAAGTAGATTGCCCAACCTTTCTCCACAGATATAGGGGTTAGGATTACAACATATATTTTGGGGGGAGACAATTCAATCTATTTCTATTATGAATGATTAAAGCAGAAAAACTGTGGCGTGGCTTAAAAGTGATTGAAATTAAGGAAGCATTGTGATATCCTAGCATATCTATTAAAACCCTTTCAAAAAATGTTTCCATTGATCCAGATTCCTTTACTGTGTAAAGTAAATTTGAGTCTAAATAAACACTCTGTAAACTGCTTTTAGTTATGAGGCACCTAAAGTACTGCGTGGTTTACTAAAATTATTTTTTAGTAGTATCTGAAGGCTAACAATATAACACCTCACAGTGACTCCAAAAGAGAACAGCTAAACTCTCATTTGATATGAAAGAAACTGAATGCAATAATAACAACAATAATAATAACCCCTGTAATTTTTAAAGAGTGAGTTAAAACTTGAAGTGAATATTTTTAACCCTTTAAAAAAGAAATTTTGAAAAAAAGGAGCTCTGGTGGTGCAGTGCCTAAGGCATTTGACTACTAACTAGAAGGTTGGGGGTTCAAATCCACCAGCTGCTTTGGAAGAAAGATGAGGTAATCTAGTTCTGTAAAGATTTACTGCCTTGGAAACCCAATGGGGGTCGCTATGAGTCAGAATAGGCTCACTGCCAGTGGGTTTGGTTTAGTTTTGGTTATATGCTCCTTTAAAGAAGTGCTTCTAATTCCCAATAATGATAATTTATTGTGGTAGCATTAAGCATAGTATTTCTTACTAGAAAGACTTTCAACTTCCTATTGTTTTTGCTTTATCTCCCAAGCCCTCTGCTACTCTGTCTAATTAAGATAAATGTAGTAGCAAAGGGGAAATAACACTAGTGATAAAAACTCACTGCCTTGGAGTCCCATTCAACTCTTGGTTTCAACACTTGGGTTTCTGAGATGGTATCTCTGGTATCTCTGTGGAAGTGGATTGCCCAGTCTTCCTTCCAAGGAGTGGCTGGTGGGTTTGAACCTCCAGCCTTCTGGTTAGCAGTCAAATGCCTTAGGTGCTATGCCACCAGAGCTCAAAGAGAAGAAAATTACAGAGATTCGGAGCACCTTTAAGAGATTTTCCCTTATTTAATTATCAAATGTGCGAATTATAATTTTATCAACACTTTAGACTTATACTTAGTTGATGTGAACCAAAATACCAAGGGAAAAGGGATGATGAATTTCCTTGATTACAAGTGGATAATTGAATGAATGTGTGCTGGTAAGTCTGTGCTAATGTGTTCCCCACAAGAACCTTGGGGGAGTGTGAAGTACTTATTAACATGTGTGTTGCAGCACAAGGAAATCTACACCACAAAACACTCATTAGCATATCTTGCATTCCATCTAGTTCCTAAATCACTGTGGCTATTTATTTTCAACATTCTGTATGCTTGAAAAAAAGGAAAATGTTAGTATTTTGAAATAAGAATTACTGTAAGGGAGCACATTTAAGTCAGATTTCATACACTGTAAAACCTGAACGCTCAAGTGCAAAATTGCTGAAAGTAGCATTTTTGAGGCTTCAGGACAGTTCATTACCATAGGCTCTGCTGTTGATAGGATCTTGAAGGCAGTGGAAAAAAACGGCATCCTGTTATAAGACTGCATCATAATGAAGTGCCACTGCTGTGTTTGTGGCTTCCAAAAAAGTTATTAACACTGCTCTTTCAGATAATTAGAAACATGGATCTTGGAGATGTTTCTTTTAACTTGCCAGAATTCTCAACCTAGTGTTAATCATTCTATTATCTTCCCATTTGGTGGGTGTTATCTTTAGTTTGAAACCTATAGTATGCCTAACATCTTGTTAATAGACAAACTACACATTTAACAAGAGTGTCTCTTCTGAGCTCCCCCCACCTTAGCCATTTGATGACAAGAAATGAAAATATAGATGATACACACACGTACACATGTGTGAATTCATACATATATGAAAATTATACATTAAATATATATCACATTACTGATATATATTTGTATATATGTGTGTGTATCTATATATATCAATCATATATTCAATCTGCATGCTGATCAAATAATCCTAGAAATTGGACTATATGAAGAATGTAGCATCGGGATTGAAGAGAGACACGTTAACAACCTGCGAAATGCGGATGACATAACCTTGCTTCCTAACAGCAAAAGGATTTGAAGCATGATGATGATAATGAAGATCAAAGACTACAGCCTTCAGTATGCATTACTCCTTACTATGAAAGTGCATACAAATCCTCAAAACTGGACCAATAAATAACATTATGATAAATGGAGAAAATGTTAAAGTTGTCAAGGATTTCATTTTACTTGGATCCACAATCAAAGCCCATGGAAGCATCAGTTAAGAAAGCAAATGATTTATTGCATTGGTCAAATCTGCTGCAAAAGACCTCTTGGAAATATTCAAAAGCAGAGATATCCCTTTGAGGACTAAGGTGTGCCTGAGCCAAGCCATGTTATTTTCAATTGCTTCATATGCATGTGAAAGCTGGACAATGAATAAAGAAGACCAGAGAAGAATTGATGCCTTTGCATTATGGTGTTGACAAAGAATAATGAATATACCATTGACTGCCAGAAGAACGAACAAATCTGTCTTGGAAGAAGGACAGCTAGACTGCTCCTTAGAAGTGAGAATGGCAAGACTTCATCTCATGTGCTTTGGACATCTTATCTGGAGGGACCAGTCCCTGGAGAAGGAACTCATGCTTGGTAAAGTAGAGGGTCAGGGAAAAAGAGGAAAACCCTCAGTGAGTCGGATTGATACAGTGGCTGCAACAACAGGCTCCAACATAGCAATGACCGTGAGGGCAGTACAGGACTGGGCAGTGTTTCACTCTGTTGTACATAGTGTTGCTATGAGTTGAAACTGACTTGATGACTCCTAACGAAAACAGCACATCATATATATCATGTATCATATATCTGCATCTGTATAACCATATATTTTATGTAGAAATCTGGTCTAAGTAACCATGTTCCTTATATGGGCTTCTGTCACAATGAAGAAGCCAGAAGTCTAACACATGTATGTATGTGCTAATAGTATAGGTGCCCTGCAGTTTTAGGAGTCTGAAGAAAAATAGTCTCCCTGAAACGATGTTTTATTTGATGGTTTTCTCTGCTCAGACACACATTTATCCATAATGGAGAAAAAGATCAGTGTCTATACTACTAAAAGTCCTGCCTACCAAGCAGGAAAATGAGTCTTTGAGAAAACGTGTTTTCCAGTTTCTACATCGGGTACAATGACTGCTCCACAGAACTTGCTCCCCTAGATTTAATTTACTTTTCATGAGCGGGACAAAAACTGAGGAAGAATGGTAAGGAGATCACAAAGAGTTTGCATTATTTTAAATTTTCTACTTGCAATCCATGCTGCTACAAACTTTTGGAGTAACATGGCTGTATATGTCTTCTCTCTCTCAAGCCCTAGGCATATCTGTATTTTCAAGAAAACTTTTTTTATTGTGATTTGGGTGAAAGTTTACAGAGAAAATTCATTTTCTATGCAAAAATTCATACATTTTGTTTTGTGACATTGATTATCCCCATAAAGTAACAGCACTCTTTTCACTTTCTCCCTGGGTTTACTGTTTCCCTTCATCTTTCTTTCCTATCACTTTCTGCCGTTTGAGCTTTTTTTTCTTTTTATTCTGGGAAAAGTCTCCCCCCCCTTTGATCTTGTATGGTTGATTATTCTAAGGAGTGCTCCATGGAATTATTGTTCACCTTATAGACCTATATACTGTTTGGCTGAAAGTTGAGCTATGGAGACAGGGCATGTATTTTTGTTGTTGTTTGTTTTTTAATTATAGCCTTAAAATAAGACCAAGATTTTACTTAGATGTTAAAAGAAGTCTTTTTCAGGGGGCAGTTATGAAAACTTCTCTGTCATAACCAAATACCTTGAAGGAATAGGTCACAGGGCCTCAGGGCTCAGGACCATAGTCTTGGGGGACATCAAGGTGACTTGGCATAATATAGTCCAAAAGACAAAGTTCTACATTCTACTTTGATGGGTAGTGACTAAAGTCTTAAAAGCTTGTAAGCAACCATCTAAGGTGCAACTATTGGCCTCTCCCAGTCAAGAGCAAAGAAGAGTGAAGAAAATCAAAGACACAAGGAAATAATGAGTCCAAAGGGCTAATGGACCACAAAAACTCCAGCCTTCATAACCCTGAGACCAGAAGATGATGCCTAGCTACCACTGCTGACCACTCTGAAAGGGATAACAATAGGAGGTCCTGGATAGAGTGGGGGGAAAATGTAGAGCAAAATCCAAAATCATAAAAAGTACCAGGCTTACTGGTCTGAGAGACTGATGGAACTCCTGAGACTATGGCCCTAAGACATCCTTCAAGCCTGGAACTGAACTTACCCTCGTAGTTCAACTTTCAGCCAAGCAATAAACAGGCTTATAAGGTGAATAATAACACCAGGGATGTACACATTCCTTAGAACAATCAACCATAGGAAATCAAAAAGGCAGCATTTTCCAGGGATAAAATTAAGAAGGCAGGAAGTGATAGCAAAGAAGGATAAATGGAAATGGTAAATCCAAGGAGGAAGTGGGAAAAGTGTTGCTATATTGTAGGGATTGCAATCAATGTCTTAAAACAAAATGTGTATGAATTTTTGCAAATTGGAAAACCAATTTGTTCTGCATAATTCCATCCAAATCACAATATTTTTTTGTTTGTTTCTTAAAATCTTTGTGTAAACAAATGACTGACACATGAGAAACACCCAGGCAATGGTTTTCTGAGCATTAGAACACTAAACAGGAATCTAGAGATATGTTTGTGATTCTTTGATAAATAATCTAATGAAGTTCCAGGAGATAAGACTAGAAGAAGAAGAAATTAATACAACTGAAGAAGACAACAGAGCTTCAGTCCTCTTTATCTCTACACTTTGTGTCCCTTTGTTTTTCATGACCAGAAGTGCAACTATTGAAAATGCCCCTAGAGTTGATGCCAGGATATGAAAGGAATTAAGATGTGGGGAAGAATTAAGGAGGAGAGGAGGCCCAGACACTACTGAACTCTGAGCTACAAGGGAAGGAAATACCAACCCCCACTGCCATCAAGTCTATTATGACTCATAATGACCTTATAGGCCAGAGTAGAACTGCCCCATAGAGTTTCCAAGGCAATACATCTTTATGGAAGCAGACTGCCTCATCTTACTGCCATGGAAGAGCTGGTGAGTTTGAACCACTGACCTTCTGGTTAGCAGCCAAATGCCTTAACCACTGTGCCACTAGAGTTCCTTAAGGGAAGGAAAAAAGAGGTAGAAATAAAGCTAAAGAAGATAAAGAACGAGGGAAGAAATTTAAAAATTTTCTCAAAAGGCTACTTGTAAGTACTATTTCTATT
>NW_006922021.1:945587-947363 GCF_000298275.1 Orycteropus afer afer
CTTTCAATACCTGTTAGTTTAGGCCCTGAGGATTCTGCCCTCAAGTCTAGTGGGGGCAGATGGACTTGAGTTCCTTATTAATCAGTGTACATTCTGTGGAGATCAGTAGCATTATCATTACACTGAATCAGAATCTGCATTTTAGCAAAATCTCCGAACAATTTGTATGCATTTGAAGTTTGAGAAATACTGCTTAAAGTAAATTATTATTAAAAAGTTTGAAATACACCTACTATTCACTTACCCGTGTGGTTAGGTTCCAAACACCAGGCTGTCATGCAAAAATTGGAAGTATGCAAAAATGGAGGATGACCACATCACATCACAAAATGGAGAATGACTACATCACTTTATAACTGCCAGACCACTGAGAATCATGGTCCTGCCAAGTAGACACGTAACCTTAACCATCATAGCCAGTGTTACTCTCACCTTGCACCTCCACTAGTAGCCAAGTGCTTAACAATTTGCACCATCCAGGGATTCTGTCCTAATACTATGGGAACACAAAGGAGAAGTCACTTTATTTGAAGGCTAAAGGAAGATTTTACCTTAGAGTTAGGAATTAGGCTAGAAGGACACATTGGAGTTAATCAAAGAATGTATATAATGAGGATGGGTCTGGGCATTGGGACAACTCCTTATTATATATGCAATAAAGTTTCATTTGGCTGGAAGTTACTGAATAATAAGGCAAATGGAGATGGAGGATGATAGCGGATATGAGTTGGGGCTGTTAATTGATGATTTGTTAAGCCAAGTAAGGATTCAAGTTGTTCAAAATAATGAAATCTCAACAAAATTTGAAAATAAGGCTTATTCTGAGCAGTTATTCTATGTATATATAGGGAGACCAATTTGACTCCAGAAAAATCAAATGGCTATTAATAAACTAGACAGTGCTACACTATTTCTCTCTCTGAAATAGTACAGATAAAGACGATTACATTATAAGATAGATTAGCTCTTAATTATTTACCTGCTCTCCAAGGAGGAGTTTGTACTTTGGTAAACACAAAATTGTTGGGTACATATGAACACCAACAGAAACATACTAGGATATAACTTTAGCAGGTGTTCAGGAATAGAGTTGCAATGCATCTTCTTGTGATTTGTGGTCATGGGTAGGAAATTCAGGTTCATGGGCCAGACAAGTCTATCAGATCATTGGTTTACACATTCTCTTCATTCTGATCTTTTATATACTAAGCCACTTGGTATGTGGAATCCTATAAACTTGCAAACAGCAATCTAAGGTATAGCAAATGACCCTATTCCAACTATAGGAACAATGAAGAAAAGAAGCCAAAGAACCAACAAGAGCAGCATGTTTCACAAAAAGGGACCCCGCAAAACAATACCTACGACACCAGAAGAACATAGATGGGTGACTAGCCAATGATTAGTGATCAAAGAGTCTAAAAGGATCATGATCAGAAGGCAGGGGGATATCAAAGAGAGAAATTGCTAGCAGATGTCTTGTTTTGATTTGGGGGTTTTCTTATTAATAAAACCAAATATTTAAAGAAATTTCTGACTAAAATTAATCTACTTGTGGTCCCCCCCCCAACACACACACACAAATTTGCAAATCCTTTCTTTCTTGTTCGAGGCTGGCTTACTAAATTTGCATTTCAAAAGCTACATCTGAGTGGAGGGGAACAGAATATTTTGTGACCAGATATCACTTTATCTCAGGAAAAGGGGAAGTACAGAGTCTACTCAATTATGTTAAGATTAACCAATGGTTGATCTTCTATATTTCTCACTCCTCTT
>NW_006922021.1:947463-950220 GCF_000298275.1 Orycteropus afer afer
AAGGGACCCCTCCTTGGGTTTCCGAGGTGGTATCACTATGGAAGTAGATTCCCCAACCTTTCTTCCACGGAGTGGCTTCTTCCAAACCAAAAAACCAAACTCACCTCCATTGAATTGATTCTAACTCATAGCGACCCCCTTTGGGTTTCTGAGGCAGTAAATCTTAATGGAAATAGATTGTACCATCTTCCTTCTGGTGGTGTGGCTGGTGAGTTTGAACTGCCAACTTTCTGGTTAGTAGTCAAATGCCTTAGGCACTGTGCCACCAGACTAGCTTCTTCCAGTCATTTGCTTCTTCTGGAAACAAAATGGTTTCCCTATATGCATATAGAATAACTGCTCAGAACAAACCTTATGATCAAATTTTGTTCAGTTTTGGTAATTTTTAACATAAACTTTAACTTTTGAATAATGAGGAGTCACTGATGGGTTTCAAATATCTGGTTTTCACAATGTGGAGAATGGCTTGGGGTTGCAGCAGGTAGATACCCTAATCTAACACACTGGGCCCTATTCTTCAGGGCTAGGGTCATGCAATTATGTCTTGATCCCTTTTTTGTTTCAGAGATACAGAGAAAATCAGTGTAGTTCAATAATAGTCTTAGGTTGTTTTGACCATGTTGTGTTCTACAAAGGCAAGATTTTATTTTTTTCAACAAAACAAACATTAGTAGTAATTTATGTGATCATTTCTCCAATACATGGACCAGGGAGAGAGGTCCCTGTTTTCTCTTTTCTCTCTCTCTCTCTTTATATTGGAAATAATAGGCTTTAATTCTCCCTGTTGAAAATAAAGAAGCGCTCTTAGTTTCCTGTTCTTTTTCAATTCACTCTAGGTAACTTGTCATTGTAAATTCTTTCTTTGTCTCTTTGAAAAGTATGTAAATCTAAGGTGTTAATTCAAGGACATGGCAGTCACCTCTTTAAAATATAACATCAGGTTGTCTGCCCCTACTTCCCAGGTTCCTGGAAGGAGATTAGCATAATTTCAGTGATCCTGCCTTAAAGATACTAGAAAATTAGCAATTTTAACTTTGAATGCATGAATATAATGGATTGTAGCCACTCAGTTATGTAAAGGATCAGATTCCTTTCTGTCTTTGCAATCTCTTTAGCAGATTGCCTGTAACACATCACATCTAGTTTATTGCTTATTCAATAATAAAACTTCTCTTTATCTTTTAATTTTTGTGAAGAGGTTTTCTGGGTTGGGGGTAATATTGCTTTTAGTAATCTCCTAGGAAGGAAGGTTGGACAATCTACTTCTGTAGTGATACCGCCTCGGAAACCCAAGGAGAGGTCACTGAGTCAGGTCTGACTGGACGGCACATAACAAGAACAGCAACAACAACCTCTCCCTCAACCTAATATCCTCAGTTTCTAGGCAGTGATCCACAGAAGCTACAGCTATATAAAGAACACAGAGGAACTTCTAGATAAGTTTAGTTTAATCACTTATATTTAAAATATTTAGGAACAGTTTCAATAAATTTTTACTATATTCAGTGTGACCCCTGCTAGAAACACTTAAACTCAGCCTGATTTATTTACAAACCACATATTTACCAGAAACTAGAGCGGTCACAAACTCTTTGGCTGTTTACAGCCTTTGCTGAGGTACCACTTCCATTGAGTCACACCAGGACTTTGTAAGCTTTAAAACCAGTTTTACTTCGATCTAGATTTGAATTCTTGGATGGATTGACCTTGTCCTCATTCCTTACCTCCGGACTCTCCATATGTAATGGTGATTGGACCATCTTGGCATGTTTTCTTTTTTTTTTTTTTTCCAATCTTCTTGTCTTTCCCTTACTCCTGTGTAAGGGAAAGACAAGAAGATTGGGAAGCTCTCTTTAACCTCAGATAACAATTCACTTCGCTCAACACAGATGCCTCAGACAGGAAAACTCAGGCTCAGTGCAGGCTCCATGCAAACATGAAAGAGATTGGACAAGAATATGCAAATCCTTGTTTTTAAAAGATTTTCCAAATCCAGTTGTCAAAGCTGCCATCCTACGCTCTCAGAAAAAATGCAAATTTTATTTTAGAAACTCTGAGACATCTAAAGAAACTCTGTGAAGTCTAAAAACAGGTACAAGAAAGATTTCCAACTTTATGTTAAAAATCATATATATGAATTCAATTAAGAGTAAATTAATACTCCTAATTTTCTGTGGTTTTCTTTCAATTAAACTGCTAGAAAAGTATGGGGGAGATAAATATTATATGTATACATATATATACACCACTCATCTGTCAGTTTGTTGTGCTCTGGTGGTTTATGTGTTGTTGTGATGCTGGAAGCTGTGCCACCAGTATTTCAAATTCCAGCAGGGTCACCCATGGTGGACAGGGTTCAGCAGAGCTTCCAGACTAAGACAGATCAGAAAAGGACCTGGCGACCTACTAACAAACTTGGCTAGTGAAAAACCTTACAAATAGCAGTGGAACACTGTCTCATATAAGGCTGGATGTATTGCATTGGGCAACCCTGATGCAAAATCCTCTTTAAAGTGTTCAAAAGCAAAGATGTCATCCTGAGGACTCAAGTGCACCTGACCCAAACCATGATATTTTCAATTACCACATTTGCTGTGAAAGCTGGACAATGAATAAGAAAACCAAAACAGCAGTATTTTATTTTCTCTTCCTGTTCTGGAATTCCAGTGACACGTAAGTTATTCCTTTTGATGGTATCCCACATGAACCTTAGGCTTTCTTCATTTTGTTTTGATTTTTTTTCTGATTGATCCTTTT
>NW_006922021.1:952120-954840 GCF_000298275.1 Orycteropus afer afer
TAATTGGTTTCCCTTTTCTTTGTTGAAGAGGGTCTGTGCAATCCTTCTGCCTAGTCCGCCATCTTGCCCCGCCTCCTCAAAACAGCAGTATTTTAAAACAAACAAACAAACAAACAAACAAACAAACAAACACAACACCTCGCTGCTATTGTGTGGATTTCTGAGGTGATAGTGATATCACTACAAAAGTAGATTGCCCAATCTTCTTTCCAAGCAGTGGCTGGTGAGTTTGAACCACCAGCTCTCTGGGTAGCAGTCAAGTGCCTTAGGCACTATGCCACCAGAGCTCCTAAAGAGCAGTATATTGACAGGGAACTACCAGAAATTCAAGCTGGATTCAAAAGAGCACGTGGAAGGAGGGATATTATTCCTGATGTCAGATAGATCTTGGCTGAAAGCAAAGAATACCAGAAAGATGTTTATCTGTGTTTTATTGACTATGCATGAATCATAACAAATTATGGATAACATTGTGAAGAATGGGAATTCCAGAACATTTAATTGTGTTCATAAGGAACCTATACATAGACAAAGAGGCCGTTGTTTGAACACAATAAGGAGACAGTGCATGGTTTAAAATCAGGAGGGGTATATGTCAGGGTTGCATCATTTCACCATACTTATTCAATCTGCATGCTGAGCAAATAATCTGAGAAGCTGGACTATGTGAAGAAGAATGTAGCATCAGGATTGGAGGAAGACTCATTAACAAGCTGAGATATGCAAATGACACAACTTGGCTTGCTGAAAGTGAAGATGACTTGAAGCAGTTACTTCAGTATGGATTACCTCTCTCAACATAAAGAAAACAAAAATCCTCACCATTGGACCAATACACAACATCACAATAAATACAGAAAAGATTGAAGTTGTCAGGGATTTCATTTTTCTTGGATACACAATCAATTACTATGGAAAACATAGTCAAAAACATCAGAAGATGGTGAAACCCCTGAGACTATTACTTCAAGTTACCCTTCAGACCTGGACTTGAACTCACTCCTGTGGCTTAACTCTCAGTCAAAAGATAGACAGGCCTACAAGCCGAACACCAACACAAGGAAGATGCACTCCTTACAACAATCTACCATGGAAGATCAGAAGGGCAGCATTTGGACAGAGAGAAATATGGGGAGGCAGGAATGCATAGGCAAGAAGAACATAGGGAAAGGGTAACCACAGGGAGGAAGTGGGAAGAGAGCTGTTACCTTACAGGGAATGTAACCAATGTCACAAAACAAAATGTGTTTGAACTGTTGAATGTAAAACAAATCTGGTTTGTAAAATTTCACCCAAATCACAATAAAAAGTAAAAAATAAAATAAATCAGAAGACACATTGCACTGGACATATCTGGTGCAACAGAATCTTTAATGTGTTAAAGATCAAAGATATCACTTTAAGACTAAGGTGCACTTGGCATAGGCCATGGTATTTTCGATAGCTTCACACACATGTGAAAGCTGGACAGTGAATAAGGAAGACTGAAAAAGAGTTGATGCCTTTGAATTGTGGTGTTGGTAAAGAATACTGAAAATACCATTGACTGCTGGAAGAATGAACAAATTTGTCTTGGAGGAAGTAAAGCCAGAGTGCTCCTTAGAAGCAAGAATGGCCAGACTTTGTCTCATGTCCTTTGATCATGTTGTCAGATGGGACCAGTCCCTGAGGAAGGACATCATGCTTAGAAAAGTAGAGTGTCTGTGAAAAAGAGGAAGACCCACAACAAGATGGAATGACACAGTGGCTACAACAATGGGTTCAAGCATTGTAAAGATTGTGAGGATGGAGGACTGGGTGGGATTTTGTTTTGTTGTACACAGAGTCGCCATGAGTCATAACCAGTGTGACAGCACTTAACAACAAACAACAGAACAGTTTATAAGGAGCCCTGGTAGCACAATGGTTGAGTGCTCAGGTGGTAACTGAAAGGTAAGAGGTTCATCAGGAGAAAATACTTGGTGATCTGCTCCCATAAAGACTGCTGTTGTTAGATGACATTGAGTTGATTTTCAACTGATAGTGTAGGAGTCAGGGCCGACTGGATGGCAAATAACATAACAATAACAAGCGACCCCATATGACAAAGCTGAACTGCCTCATAGGTTTCCTGGCCTTTAATCTTTACGGTTAAAGCCACTACACCACCAGAACTCCTCCCACAGAAGAAAGACCTATCAATTTGTTCCATAAAGCAGGAGCTCTGGTAGCATAGTGCCTAAGGCACTTGAATGCTAACCAGAAGGCTGGCTGTTCAAACCCACCAGCCTCTCCTTGGAAGGAAGGTTGGGCAATCCTACTTCCGTAGTGATACTGCCTCAGAAACCCAAGGAGGGTTCGCTATGAGTCAGGGCCAACTCGACGGCAAACAACAACAACAACAGTGGTTAAAGCATTTGACTGCTAACCAAAAGGTTTGCAGTTTTAATCCACTAGCTGCTCTGTAAGAGAAAGATGTAGTCTGCTTCTGTGAAGATTTACAGGTTTGGAAACCCTATGGGGCAGTTCTACTCTGTCCTAAAAGGATCACTATGAGTCAGAATAGCCTTGATCGACAGTGGGTTTTTTGGTTCTTCCGTAGAATGTCTGGGATGGTTCAAACCACCAATCTTTTGGTTATTTGCTGACTGCATAACTCTTGCAGTACCACCAGAGTTCCTTCCTGTCAAGATTATAGCCTAGAAGACTCTATGGGGTAGTTCTACTCTGTCATAAAGGGT
>NW_006922021.1:954940-956382 GCF_000298275.1 Orycteropus afer afer
CGACTCATAGCGACCCCTCCTTGGGTTTCCAAGGCAGTATCACTATGAAAGTAGATTGCCCCATCTTCCTTCTGAGGAGTGGCCAGGGAGGTCTGGGTTCAAAACTTGACTCTTAAGTCTTGAGACACAACCTTTTGGGCAAGTTATTAACTTCTCAGAACATTAATTTGCTCATCCATAAAATAAAAACCTTATCTCTTACTTAGAGGTTCCTGGGAAGATGAAAAGAGGTAATGAAGTGAATGTGTCTACCATCAGTATGGGGACAAAACATGGGTTCAATATACGTTAATTACTTTTATTATTACATTACATTTCCAATAAAACTGCTGTTGGTTGGAGCAATCAGCATTATAGATAAACTACATTTTCTAGATAAACTTAGTTCAATTCTTTACATGTCAAAGAGTTAAAGAATATTTTAACACAATTTTCAACCACGTACTGTGCACTTCTTGACTTATTAGGTGGAGTGTACTAAATCACTAGATAATCATTAGGAAAACAATGATAGCTGTGAATAGTAGAACAAATGAAAATGTAGCTGGAGAAGTAAGAAGAATTGAATGCCTGCTGGATTCAGTGATTGCTTTTAACCTTGAAAGGGTGAACCATACTAGTGAGAATGCCTTCAGAATAGCTCAAAGGTACTCTTAAAGGCTAATGTGGCAGGGTTAGCTTGTAAACCAAATGTTGGTTAAGCTTTTCTCCTTTCCCCAGGTCCTTGAACTTGGCCTGCTCTCAGCCTGGGCTGAGGTCTGTGGGTGGGTGGCACAAGCTGTTTGTGATAAACTGATAATGTAAAGTGTTGGTGGTGCTCCAACCCACACAGAAGTGCTATAAAAGGAAGGCCTGGCAGTATGCTTTGTAAAGACAACATGGATCTGAATCAATAGTTTTTTTCTTTTTGTTTGTTTTTTTAATTTTCAGCCTGAGTCAGCATACAGCCCCACCTTAACAGCCTTTCCAGAAAAACATCTGGGAAAAACATCTGCTATATTTTCCCAATCATACTCTTCCCATTCATTCTACTTCCCTACTCTAGGTTCTCTACAGCTTTCTTTAAACAAACAAACAAAAACAGTTGCCACAGAGTTGATTCTATCTCATGGTGAACTATGTTTCTGTGATGCAGTGAGTTACTTTGTATGGCTTTTCTAGCCATTGTTTTTGTAATTCCCACCAGATTACTGGGTGGGACCATGCAAATAATGTGTTAGAACTCTGATGTTGGAATTGGTTAATTCTGTCACTCTGTCAGGCTTAAAATGAGCCTTTGGAGCTCTGGTGGCATAGTGCCTAAGGCATCTGACTGCTAACCAGAAGGCTGGTGGTTCAAATCCACTAGCTACTCCTTGGAAGAAAGATTGGGCAATCTACTTCTGCAGTGATACTGCCTTGGAAACCCAAGGAGGGGTCGCTTGGGTTTGAATCTGACCTTG
>NW_006922021.1:956517-960268 GCF_000298275.1 Orycteropus afer afer
TGCACTAGACATCCCTGGCTGAGAAATGCCTGGCTGAGAGAGAGAGAGATGCCCAGGTGAGAGACAGATGCTCAGCTGAGAGAGGCAGCAGTGGAGCCAAGAGGCAGGAGACAAAATGGCTGGCTTTCCAGCCCACAGAGTGAGAAAGCTGAGTACCCTTGTGCAGAAGGCTTGCTGGCGGAGTGGGGTACATGTAGGTGTCATATTGGCAGAGCCAAAAGAGCTTTGTACTACTTGCCCGAGCAAGGCAGAGGCCAAGCTGAGAGCCCAAGGGCCAGAGAGATGAGCCTGAGGGCATAGTAGAGGGAAGATTGTCCTGATAGAAGAACTGTGTCTTGAGAGTGTTCCTGAACCTGAATTGTAGCCTGTTATTTCCCTAATAAACCCCATAATTGCGAGTATTGTCTGTGAATTCTAAGTGGTCATTGCAACAAATTATCAAACAGAGTAGAGAAGTAGTGAATGCTGTGGGAGGGATGGTGGTGTCCGAGTTGGTAAAAAGGCTGGATGGTGGCACCATGTTTACAGCCTCATAGGAATAAACTGTGGGCTGCTGATGGTGATTCTGTCTTCCTCTTGTGAAGTTAGAGGAGGTCAGAAGATGTCACCTCCATGTTCTTTTAAGCAGTTTCAAAGGATTTTCAATGGCTGATTTCTTTCAGAAGTAGATCACTAGGCCTTTCTTCTGAGGTGCCTCTAGGTGAACTCAAACCTCTAACTTTTTGATTAGCATCCAAGAGTGTTGAGTGTGTTAACCATTTGCACCACTCAGGGACTCTCTATTGACTATAGAATACTTTTCTAACATACATATCAAATTCAACATTTGTTTACTCAACTTACCACTATATGTTAAATAATATAAAATATACTGGAAAACCACCCCCCCTCCCCACAAAAAGGAAAAATTCAAGATCAAGTCTTGCCCTCAGTAACTTAGAAGTCAATGTGAAAGAGTGAGAATATATCCAAACAGCCAAATAACCTTATAGGAAACAAGTGACAAGAAACCTATTGACCTCTGTGGAAGATGGGACTACTCCTGTCTAGGAGGAAAGTACTGAAGGCTGAGTGTAAGAGATGGGTGTTTGAGTTGGTCCTTCAAAGATGAGTAGACATTGAACATGGAGAGATCTGGTGAATGTACATACGAGAAAAACCAAATTCACTACAATCGAGTCAATCCCAACTCATAGTGACCCACTTTGAGTTTCTGAGGCGGTAAATCTTTATGGAAGTAGATTGCCCAGTCTTCCTTCCACAGAGTGGCTGGTGGGTTTGAACTGGAGCCTTTGAGTTATCAGTCAAATGCCTTAGGCAATGTGGTGGTTATATTTGTGTGTCAACTTGGCTGGGCCTGCTTGAGTGGCTGGCCAGCTGGTGGTAGTTATTCCCCATGACGAGACGGGCAATTTACCACAAGCAGCTGAGTAGCTGCTTTGGGTATGTGGTCTGCTTCCTGTATATAAGCAGTAGCTTTGGGAATGATCTCTAGCTTATGGCACACTTGGACCCTGCATGTAGCCATGTCGTTGTTCAGCAGCCTGCCATGCTCTGCCGACCTTGGGACTTTCAATGGACTTGAGTTAATGGTCTGCCGTGTGATTTGGTAATATCGGGACTGTGTCTTTTTACTTGTCAACCTTGGGCTTGGCAGTCTCAGCAGCCAGCAGCTGTCTGAGTGAAGAAAAGCCTCTAGTTTCTGTGGGCCGGGAGCAGGAGGCAGAGCTGAACCCCAAGGTTGAGGGGCTTTCACCCAGCCCCTAGAGCCTGGCACTTTGAACTTTGACTTAAAACCTCCAAATTGTAAGAATAAACTCCTGCTTGTTAAAGCCATCCCATTTGTGGTATATTCCTGTCAGAGTGGCACTAGGTAACCACAACAGGCACTATGCCACCAGAACTCCTTGGTGAATGTACATAGTACGTAGGAAAACAACATGGAGACAGGCATTCAGGGAGGAAGGTTGTGAGATGTGTAGATTAGTAGTTTGAGTTTCAGGCCTTTTGTAACTTGATAATAAACATCTTTTATTTAGATGGCTTTGCCCTGGCAAAACGTGCCTACTTATGCTACTTAGCTGCCATACATGTAAGCCCTACAATTTCAGTGTTTTAGTATAATTGATGTTTGTTTCTCAGTCACCAAAGCATGCAATGAGAATACTTTTGGTTAGTGACCAGCTTTTCCCATGATGCGATATAAGACCTAGGCTTGTTCTATCTGCTGTGCCTTGCCATTCTTTGTATCCAGCAATTGTTGGAGGAAGAAAGACAGGGAGAATCACTTCTTCACTCCTTTGGCTTAGAAATGACACTCTTCACTTTCTCTCGCATTCATTGATAAGGACTAGTTACATGGCTCTAACTAGGAGCAATAGGTCAGTGGTGGTTCACTAGTTGAATTCTCACCTTCCATGAAGGAGACCTAGTATAGATGACCAGCCAGTGTACCTTACATGTAGTCACTATCCGTCAGTGGAAGTTAATGTGTTGCCATGATGCTGAACATATTTCAGGAAAACTTCCAGACTAAGACATACTAGGAAGAAAGGCCTGGTGATCTACTTCTTACTGATCACAAAGGCCTATCCTATTGTGTATGGGGTTTCCATGAGTGGAGGCTGACTCAAGGGCAGTTAAGGAGAACATGTCTTAGAGGCAAAGGGCTGGGAAAAGAGGAGCCTGTTCTGCTACCCCCACTCACAAAGTATTTGGTGAAGTACAGAAAAACATAAGAAAATATATCTTAGACACCATTTGAGAGTGTCTACATAACAAAACTTCATTTATACTGGTAACTCTGCTCCAGTAGCTGCAGTGAATTGGAATACTTATTTTAAGCCCAAGATGGCATCACTTATGCTAAATCCCATGTTAGCAAAGTGAAACCTAATTAAGTTTAGATTTCACTGTAAATGTTTTACCTTCCCAGAAGCTCAAACCTAAGTCAACCAAATCTGCCTGCCTTTTCAGCTACAGTATATGATCTGGTTATAAAAGTACCAAATGTGCCATATAAGGAAAGTATCTTAGAACTAACCTATCACTTTCTGCCCTTGTTCTTATACAACTTTGCTTACAAAACTTTTGTCTCTTCCACTTGTTCTTCTGAGTTCTTGTCTGACTTGCAGACCAGAAGCTTCCCAATTTCATGAATTGCTAAATAAAGCCAATGCATTCAAATAAAAATTAATATTTTGCTGAAAATTTTCTTTTTTACAATTGTTACAGACTTCTCTAAATTAAAAAGCATATATAAATAAATAAGAAAATGAAAAACAACTCATAAATATTCAGAGGCTCCCTATGAGGTAGAAATGTAGAATCCAAGTTGAACTTCTCTGAGGCAAGAAATCTTTTCCCATGACATATCTGTATTTTGGAATTTAATTGTATTTGACCAAAGGTGGGGGGAAGCCTCTGTGGTTCTTATTCTATCTCTGCAGAAAATCAACCTTTGTGAATGTCTCATCCTTACAGCCTTTTGTCCTTTGTACACTTCACAATCCGCTCATTCTTCCTGGGTAATTCCATTCACTATAATAGGTTCAGGAACTGTCTATGTGTAAATTAATCCCAAATATTTAACATTTTCCAGGCCTACACTTCCAATAGGAGCTCTGGTAGCATAGTGCCTAAGGCACTTGACTGTTCACCAGAAGGCTGGCGGTTCAAACCCACCAGCCACTCCTCGGAAGGAAGGTTGGGCAATCCTACTTCCGTAGTGATACTGCCTCGGAAACCCAAG
>NW_006922021.1:960418-964497 GCF_000298275.1 Orycteropus afer afer
GAATATCCAAAATCCAACCTCATTCCCTTCTTTCTTGCCAATGAAACCCTAATGTTGTTTGCTCTGTTCTGAGTTCTAAATTGCTTCATGGAGAGGCTCCAAGTCACAGGGTTGACTCTTGATTGGCCTGAACTCCAGTCATAGCGATAGTGGTCCTGTTCCCCTTTCTAGTGATTCGTTTATTCATGGAAATTCTGGCCAATGGAATTTAAGTGAAATTCTGACCAATGGAATGTAAATGAAAGTCTGCCCAGGAGACTTCTGAGAAAAGTGTCCTTGTTCTAAATAGGAAACAAAATATGGGACAATCCTCTTCTGACAATAGACACTGGTATCTTCACATAATACCTGCTTGAGAAGCCAGCCTAAGAGGTCAAGTAATGACTTTAAAAAATGGCAGAAAGTAAAGACAAAAGAAAATCAGATCCTTGATGATGTAATTTTAGCTGCTGAATCACCAACCCTGGACCTATATTACCTCTAGAATTCTTGTCACATAATTTAATGTCTTTGTTATTTAAGTCATTAGTTATTTACAATAAAAACCAGACCTAAACAAAACAAAACAAACAAAAGCTCTAACTAATATACTTCCCCTCAAACAGATTCATCTTGAAATTTGTCAAAATTCAAATCTTCCAAAGAAAAAAGTATCCAGTGTGTCATTATCCATATGTAATCAGTTACCTAATTCTGTGTCCCTGTTGTTGTTGTTGTTACACGCCGTCGAGTCAAACCCGACTCATAGCGACCCCTCCTTGGGTTTCCGAGGCAGTATTACTACAGAAGTAGGATTGCCCAACCTTCCTTCCGAGGAGTGGCTGTCCCTACATCCGTTAAATCTCTTCTTCAACCCCACTGCCATGTCTTTATTTTAGCCCCTGTTGTTGGACATACCTAACAGTATTTCTCAAATTCTCTGGGGTGAAGAATTACTTTATTATTTTATGTGCAATCTACACTTTGAGTAGGACTGGCTCGGAGAATAGTTATAACTTCTTAATCCCATCAAAAACAATACATTCAGGTCTTATAACTAAAGAGCACATTCACCACTAGAACAAAATATTTTAAGTAGCTGTATAACTATGAAAGTGTGGCTCTGAGTGTAATTCTATTGTTAAGTGTTTATCAAATTATTTCATCAAAAGAAAAATTAATGAAAAGGCAAGTCAACATTACTGTGTTTATTTAACAAAAAAACTAAATTAATATAAAATGATCTGATTATATACCCCAAAAGGAAATCATCATCATGGCAACTTCATTGCACTTTCACTCAGCATTTTTGCTTTAATCTAATTTTAGCAACATTGTATTCAACTAGTGAATAGTAAATAGCTTACTACTATTTGCTGTCTCTATAGTCTATTGTCTTAATATTAACAGATATTTTTCACATCTCTTCTACTTTACTCCTTACCTTCATGTTTGGTGATGACAATTGTTATTGATTTCATTATTCTGAAAGGATTATGTCATTGACTAGCTCAATATCACCATGGCAACAATATCTAATGAGAAACATTTTGTTTTCAGGTTACATCTTGAGTCTGGGACTCATGAAAGTTGATACACAGAAATGTGACATGTTCATGACATGCAGAAGTCATCATTTCTTTTAAAGGTTTAAAATATTTTACTTTGAAAACTATGTTTCAGTGTCTTTCTTTCATTCTTGATTTAGCAGAGAATACCGCAACATTAAAAAAAGCTCAGCATGTGCTTTGTGATCATAACTGGCGTATTGAAAACCAAAGTATTTCAACAAAAATGAGAAATTAGAAGACTCTGAAGGCAGGTGATAGAAAGAGCAGCATTTATATTCATGTTTAGAGTACACTTCAAGGTTTAGTGAATAAAGCAAGTGTGTTTTTCAAATGATGGCAGTATATCAACAGAACATAATTATCTAATGGAACATTAACAATAAGTGCTCATTAAAAATTGCAAAATTTCTTTTATTGACACTAGAACACAATAGTGGCTATAGACAGCACGTCTGGTTTTAAAATAATACCTCTTATAGGCTGATTGTTACTCCCTCCCCCGCCAAACACACTGCACTGCATTATTTGAAACTAAGTCTATAATATTCACAAAGAATCTTTGATGTTATTTCTAGTCCAGGAAGTCGATGTTCGTATATTGGATTGGAACTCAAAGATAAAACCAATAGATGATTAAGATATAGTGAGACTTCCTAATGAACACATAAAATAAGCTACTACTTTATATCTTACACAGACTTCATAAAATGTCTCAATTAGCATATTCATATTGAACTGTCCTTTTACTATTTATTGGAATTTTTAAGTTCTCCAGATGGAGCAACAGATGTTAGTACAATGGCTAAAAGCTTTGGTCAAGCATGTTAAGAAAGTAAAACATTAAATTCTCTTATGATGCAAAAGTCATATATTTTAACATGAATGCAGCCAATTCCCTTTCCTTATAATTTTCACAAAGGTAGTTTTAAACATTTTTTGAATATGTATGTATGTGTGTTTGTGTATGTGTGTATATACACATTATATATATATATATATATAAACATACATACATATATAAGTATCTAATTATTAGTATATTATATATATACACACATAAATACATATGTATGTGTGTATACACACACACACACACATACATATTTGAAAAATGTTTACTCATATTACTTTAAATATGTTTAAAATGAACCAGTAACCTTCTGGTTAGCAGTCAAATGCCTTAAGCACCATGCCACCAGAGATCTTTTTATACATACACACACATATATGTATGTATGTCTACACACACACACACATATACATACCACAATATCCTCATAAATTGTATGTTAGGATTTATCTCTTGTTTTCATCATCAAGAAAAAGCTTCAATATTGCTGCAAAGATAGGTGAAAACCCTGAAATATACTTACTGAACTTTATAATAGTGCAAAGAAATAATAAAGGCACTTTCAAGTAGTTGTAACAATTTGAAAATAGCATCCATTATTTAAAATCCTATTATATCATTATTAAAATGGCTTTAGTCATATCAAAACCTAATGGTTTGCTTTTCTTAACTACTTCCTATTTTTAAACTATAAAATGTCTATAAAGGTAATGAATAATAAGAAATAGAACACAATGAAAAATCACTAGAGTCTCAATGACTGTCCTCTAGCTTGTCTATGCCTAACCATTTGAATCTGTCATATTTTCAAAACTTTCAAAGGAGACAGCACCAACAATCTATTCCAGTATTAAGCAATGGTTTTTGTTAGAGAACTATTGCCAAATGCTAAAGTCACAGAGCTATAAATTCAGTCTCCTCATTTGACCAGGAAAGAAAATGAGATCTAGCGAAAGTAAACACAATGCCATGTACATTGTAGATGACTTAGATAAATATTTTAAATCGGGATGAAACCAGTTATCTCTCATACTTTTAATGCATTCACTGCTAGTTGTTCTTCCATTATTCCGAATGCTTCCAATTTTTAACATTTTATTGTATTCCATCTTAGCTTTTTAAAAAACAAAATCCAAGTAATGGTAATATTCTCAGTTTGTTTAATCTTTTCTATTTTCTAAGTATCTAATTATTAGTGTGTTCTTATCCAAAGTTTATAAGTTCTCACTATCCTTCTTAATTTAGTGTCTAGTAAAAAAGGGGAAAAATCGCTATCACCCCCACCAATAATAACCTAAGACTCCATTAAGAATAGTACATAAAGTGAGTATAATAAGAATCAGTTTGTGGTTTAGTATTTTCCTTACTCTTGTACACATTAAGTTATTAGAGTTCAATTTGTTAACAAAAATCCCTACAGTGAAATAGCAGCCTGATCATAACTCTTTTGCAATGATTCAATTGTTGATTCTACAGATTCAGAAAAATTTTGAGAAATAATAATAGGAATTTATTAAAACTAATATTGGCATAGTATAATATTGTTAAGTTCAGTTGGAATCTAGTGTTCAAACAAATCAACATGGCTTGATTTGTGTTGTTGTTGTTATGTGCCGTTGAGTCAGAACCAACTCATAGCGGCCCCTCCTTGGGTTTATGAGGTGATATCACTACAGAAG
>NW_006922021.1:964804-966798 GCF_000298275.1 Orycteropus afer afer
AGTAAAAAAAATCTAGTTAAATTAATCATTAAGAAATTTATCTCACATAAGTTTCAAACAGTTCAATGTTGACAATATGTACTACGTTTTAGTCTTCATGTTTTAAAAGGTTTAAAAATACAGGTAGTCTGTTGCAACGATTCCATCATAAGTTGATTAGATTGTAAGTTGAATACTTGATTTTTTGTTTGTTTGTTTATTTTAGTTTTATTATCATTGCCTTTTATTATCAGTATCTTTATAAATCTAATCTTTGTCTCTGAGTTAGACAAATTACATGTGAACTTAAAGATATGATGACATCAGCAAATTACATACTCCAACCTTGTATGTTGTACATATTATTAACAATAAGATTCACAAGGGGCAGGGGGGAAACCTGAGTGTGGTTCATCATAGCTCAGATCCATCACAGGTTGGGACTTCCTGTACAAATTAAAGAGTTTGCGTGGAAGAAGGGGACTGAATGCTTTTCTATTTACAGCCATCTTTATTCATGATATTCAGAGAGTTAATTGCTATAAATATGTTGGAATTGTTTTCTTTTAATTTCAAGATTCGAAATTCTATCGTATTACCTTTTACACTTAAAAGTTTTTCTGTTAGCTGTGTAGTCATCTATCCTAACCAGGAATGTGTCATCGTAGAATGTGTTTTCAATCTCGAATTTGATGAGACTGAGAGGATGAAGAATGTTGGGCAACAGTGATTTCTTTTGCTTGTCCTACTAAACCTTCCACACCAGAGCATCTACATTGAAATAGGTGCAATGCTGAGTTCTCAGTCAATTTTGCTGATGTCAAAACTAAAAGCAGTTAATATAAAGTGCTGACATAATAGATTGAGCTTCAAAAGATTTATGGAAAAATCAATGCCTGTCAAACTGGAGAGGCCAATGTGAAGCAGGGAAAGGATGCTCTCTCTCTAAAAAAAAAAAAAACAAAATAAAAAAACGACTGTGATATGATAATAATTAAAATACAGAATATACAGAATAGGAACCGGTTTTGTAGAGTAGCAAATAAAATTATTGCAAGAAAGTTATAGGGAATTTTATCTCCTTATTACTAATAAAAAAGAAATGGTGTCACAAGTATATATAATATATACAATCATATAGAGATATGTACAAAATATATAATCAGATGAGAAGCAGACATGCATATACTCATTATCTACACTACTTACAGACAGACATTAGACTTACAAATGACAGATTACATACAAATAAGATACCTGGAGAGTTCTGCCTATATATATAAAAAATTACGATTAATGTGTATTGATCAATGATTTGTGTTTATGATAATTTGCGTCATTTGAAAGACTGGATAAAACTGATAAATATTAATATTCCATCAATTGCAACAAGGAAGGATAAAGGTCATACCAAATAAGGATAGTGGACACTTTCATTTGTATATTCGTTTATAGCTTACATTCATATGCCTGTACTAATTTATTCTCTACTTTACTACTGTGAGTGAGTATTCACAGTGCCAACCTTAAGAGAACATTGAATGAAACCAGGTGACTTGGTCAAGATCCTTTAATTAAGATGTGACAGAACCACCAATTAAACTACACCGTCAGAGTTCCCATGTCTCTCTCTTATGCTTGCCATACTAAGATCACATTGACCTTTCAGAACAGCACTGTCCAACAGAAATAGAATATATAATTTAAACTTTCATAGGAAACACATTTTGAAAAGTGAAAAGAGACAGGTGAAATTAGTTTAGTAGTATATTTTATATATCTGAACATTATCATTTCAACATGTAATCAATGTACAAAATTATGAATGTGATATTTGGCATCCTTTTCATTCTACTGTTGTTGTTGTTAGGTGCTGTCAAGTCATTTCCGACTCATGGCGACCCCATGCACAGCATAACAAAACACTGCCTGATCCCGCGCCAGCTCCATGATCCCTGCTATACTTGAGCCCATCATCACAGCCACCGTGTCAATCCATCTCGTTGAAGGCCTCC
>NW_006922021.1:970328-973922 GCF_000298275.1 Orycteropus afer afer
TTCAGCTCACTAATGCCGAGGATATCAATCTCTATGTGTTCCATTTCATTTTTGACAACTTCCAATTTTCCTAGATTCATACTTTGTACATTCCATGTTCTGATGATTAATGGATGTCTGCAGCTGTTTCTCTTCAATTTGAGTGGTGCCACACCAGCAAATGGAGGTCTCAAAAGCTTTACCTTATCCATAGGAGTAAAGCTTGGTTTACTCAGATGATACAACTCTTTCCCAGTCCTAATTTGAGAGCCTTCTAACCTAACTGGACTATTCATAAAGTTGCATGGTAATGTATCAAACAGTGTTTCTTTGTTATTATTGTACTAAATCTTTGAAATCTAGTGTGTATTTTACACTTACAGTACATTTAAATCTAGTTTAGTCATATTTTGAGTGCTCAGTATCTTTGTTCCTTGTAGGTCCTTTATTGAATAGCACAATTTGGAAGTTTTGCCCATTTCTCTAACTGACCATTCCATCAAAGAGTATTTAGCAGACACCTATGCCAGTTTCACAATTGAGTTTGTTGCAATTAATGTAAAAGAACCAGAGACAGAGAGTGAAAATTCTTTTTTAAAAATGCAACTTTACTAGAATTGATGATGGTGATTTATATTAAAAATTATAAATACACAACCATAATGTACTTTTAGTTTCTTCCTCTGCAAAATGTAAATAATAATGCCTGTACATCATTTTACTCAGAGTCTGTCATATACTAACTATCTTAGTTTTCTAGTGCTACTGTATCAAGAATAGCACAATTGGGTAGCTTTAAAGCATGCAAACTTATTTTTTCACAGTTTAGAAGTCTACACGTCCAAATTCAGGGCACTGGGTACAGGAAGGCTCTGGGGAAAGATCCTTGTCTTTTTCACCTTGTGTTACCCTGGAGTTCCTCAGTTCCTTGGAGTTCCTCACATGTCATCTATCTCTACCTCAACTTGTTTGTGTTTGCTCCTGTGTCTAATCTGCTCTTTTTAAATCTCCAAAGTGATTAGGCTTAGGACACACCCTACACTGATGTGGTCTCCTTAACAAAAGAAAGAAAACTCTATTCCCAAGTGTGATTACTTCAACAGGTATAAGGGTTAAGATTGCAAGACATATTTTGGAAGGGAATACAATTCAGTCCATAACAGTAAACTTAACAGTGAGGTATGAGTTCAATTAATGGTCTATAAGCCTAGAAGCAATACAGCTGTAACACCTAGCCCTGGCAAGGATGACTTGTGATCAGAAGATTGTGCCATATCAAAGAGACAGGCTGTCCATGGGATTGTGCAGGCAGGGCTATAATAGTGAAAACATTCTAAGTATGCTTGAAATCCAAAACTGTCAAAGGAAAGCAGCAAGAAACTAAAGGCTGGTTCTTGTTGATTAACTACTTCAGGTAGCAACACAACAACAAAAAGAAGGCCAGACAAAGAAGTGAAACTATCTCTATTTGCAGATGATACGATCCCACACACAGAAAACCCAAGAGATTCAGTAAAAAACCACTGGAATTAATTGAAATATTCAGCAAAGTGGCAGGATACAAGATCAACATACAAAAATCTGTTGGATTCTGCTACATCAATAAAGAGATCTCTGAAAAGGAAATAAAGAAAACAATACCATTTATAATAGCTACCAAAAAGATAAGACACATAAGATTAAATTTTACTGGGGCCACAAAAGACCTATACAAAGAAAACTACAAAACGTTACTATTGTTGTTGTTGTTGTTGTTGTTTGCCATCGAGTCAGCCCTGACTCATAGCGACCCCTCCTTGGGTTTCCGAGGCAGTATCACTATGGAAGTAGGAATGCCCAACCTTCCTTCCGAGGAGTGGCTGGTGGGTTTGAACCGCCAGCCGTCTGGTTAGCAGGCAATTGTCTTAGCCACTATGCTACCAGAGCTCCTAAACATTACTATAAGAAACTATAAAACCAAACCAAACTCACTGTCATTGAGTCATTTCCAACTCATAGCAACCCTCATTTGGTTTCTAAGGCTTTAAATCTTTATGGAATTAGATCACTCCATCTTTCTTCCACAGGGCAGCTGGTGGGTTTGAAACCCTGACCTTCTGGTTAGCAGCCAAAAGCCTTAACCACTATGCCACCAGAGCTCCTTATAAGAAACTGTAAGAGACCTACATAAATAGAAGAACAAACCATGCTCATGGACAGGAAGACTAAACATTGTGAAAATGTTAATATTACCCAAAGTAATTTAAATATTCAATGCAATCCCAATCTAGATTCCATCAACGTTCTTTAAGGAAATGGAAAAACCAATCATTAATTTTAAATGGAAAGGAATGAGACCTCTGATAAGCAAACAGAACAAATTAGGAGGCCTCACACTCCCCGATCTCAAGGCAAAACATACAGCCACAGTACTCAAAACAGCCTGACATTGGTACAATGACAGACATGTAGACCAGTGGAACAGAATTGAGAGCCTAGAAATAGATCCATCCACCTATGGACAGTCTATCTTTGACAATGAGGGAAGAGATGGTCTCTTTAACAAGTAGTTCTGGCAAAACTAGACATCCATTTGCAAAAAATTAAACAAGGTCTATACCTCTCACCATACAAAAACTAACACAAGATGGATAAAAGACATAAATGTAAAACTTAAAACTATGAAGATCATCAAAGAAAAAATAGGGGGAAATTCAGGTCCTAATTTATGGCATAAATAGACAATCAAACATAAAAAAAATGCACAAACAACAGAAGATCAACTTGATGACTGGCACCTTCTAAAAATTAAATTCTTATGTGCATCAGAAGACTTCCCCAAAAGAGTAAAAAATTACAGAAAGGGAAAAAATATTTGGCAATGACATATCTGACAAGGGAATTATCTTTAAAATTTATAGAAAATGCTAACACCTCAACATCAAAGAGACTAACAATCCAATTTAAAAAATGGGCAGAGGATAAGAAAAGACATTTCACCAAAGATGACATTCAGGCAGCCAATAAACTCATGAACAAATGCTCATGATCATCAGCCATTAGAGAGATGCAAAGCAAAACAATGAGATATTATCTCACCCCAGCAAAAATAGTGAAGTTCAACAAGACAGAAAATAACAAATACTTGCGAGGATGTGGAGAGATAGAGACTCTCATACACTGCTGGTGGGACTGTAAAATGGTACAACCACTACGGAAATTAGTATGGCACTTCTTTAAAAAGTTGAAAGTAGAAATACCACTTGATCCTGTAATCCCACTACTAGGTATATATCCTAAAGAAGTGAGAGCCAGGACACAAATAGATATATGCACACCAATGTCAATTGCAGCACTATTCACAATAGAAAAGAGATGGAAACAGCCTAAGGGCCCATCAAATGAGGAATGGATACGCAAACTGAGGTACATACACACAATGGAATACCATGCAAACATGAAGAATAATGAAGAATCTGCAACACACTGCAGAACGTGGATGAACTTGGAGGACATTATGCTGAGTGAAATAAGTCAATCACAGAAGGACAAATATTGTATTAATTCACTATTGTATAAAGTCAAAGAAAGGTTTACACAAAGAAGGAAACTTTGTTGGTTACTGGGCATGGGAGG
>NW_006922021.1:974995-977792 GCF_000298275.1 Orycteropus afer afer
AAAAAAAAAAAAAAAAGACTGGATTTGTTAAAAAAAAATGGGGG
Organism: Orycteropus afer afer; assembly: GCF_000298275.1. Lineage (NCBI taxonomy): Eukaryota > Metazoa > Chordata > Mammalia > Tubulidentata > Orycteropodidae > Orycteropus > Orycteropus afer. Next base: position 975,040 of record NW_006922021.1, read on the forward strand.
TGCAGAAAATCCAGTCCAATCAAAAGATGTATAGATTTAATACAATCCCGATAAAAATTCCAACAGTCTTCTTTACAGAAATAGAATAACAAATCCTACATTTTTATGGAATAGCAAGAAGGCACAAAATAGCTAAAGCAGTGTTAAACAATGAAGAAAAACAAATTAGAAGGACTCACATTTCCTGATTTAAAATATACTATAGAGCTGTGATAATCAAAACAGCCTGGTCTGGTATAACAACAGACACATACACACACCAATGATGGTATAGAACTGAGAGTCCAGAAATAAACCCACATATCTATGGTCAACTGATTTATGACAAGGATGCTGACTAAGTCCATTTGATAAGGGAAGGAGAGTCTCTTCAATACATGGTGCAGGAACAAATGGATTTCCACATGGAGAGAAAAGAAACAGGATCCATGTTCACACAGAAACAAATTCAAAATGGATTAAGAACCTAAATGTGCAAACTAAAATCATAAAATCCTTAGAAGGAAAATCAGGAGAAACATTGTCAGGGGTAGTTTTCAAAAGTGGATTACCTTATGTAATAACAAAAATACAAACAGCAAAAGACAAAGAAATGAGATCTCATAAAAATTAAAAACTTTGTTCATCAAAATACATTACAGAAAAACTGAAAAGTCAGTTTTTCAGGAGACTATCAGGAGAATATCTTTGGAATCCATATATCCAACGAGAACCTAGTAACTAAAATACATGCAAAACTTCAACAACTTAACAACAAAAAGACAAATAACCCAAACGTAAAATGGGAAAAGAACTTTAACAGACATTTCACCAAAGAGAATATTCAAACATCATCCAAACACATGAAAAGATGCTCAGTGTTATTAGCCATCAGAGAGATGCAAATCAAAGCCACAATGAGATACCATTTTACTCCTGGTAGGATGGCTAAGATAATAATAAAAGTAAAACAGAAAATAACAAATGCTGATGAGGATGTGGGGTAATTGGAACCCTTTCTCATTGCTAGAGGGAGTGCAAAATGGTACAGCCATTGTAGAAAACAATGTGGTGGTTTCTCAAAAAACTAAAAATATAACTACCATATGACCAAGCAATCCTGTTGTTGTCGTTATGTGCCGTTGAGTCGGACCTGACTCATAGCGATCCCTCCTTGGGTTTCCAACGTGGTATCACTATGGAAGTAGATTGCCCCATCTTCCTTCCGAGGAGTGGCTGGTGGGTTTGAACTACAGTCAAGTGCTTTAGGCACTATGCTACCAGAGCTCCCCAGCAATTCTACTCCTAGGCATATACCCAAAAGACTTGAAAGCAGAAACTCAAACAAAGACATGCACACCAGTGTTCATTGCAGCACTATTCACAACAGCCCAAAGGCAGAAACAACCTAAACATCCATCAACAGATGAATGGAAAAACAAAATGTGGTACGTGCAAGGCATACTACTCAGACAGTAGGAGAAATAAAGTCTTGATACATGTTACCATATAGATGGAGCTGTATGACATGATGAGTGAAATAAATCAATCACAAAAGGACAAATATTGTACGACTTCACTTATATAAAAAGACAAAAGGCAAATGTATAGAGAACAAAACTTAGTGATTACCAGTGGTGGGAGGGGGGTGGGAAAGGTGATTAACAGTGGTGGAAATACCATTGATTAAGGGTAAGGGTGTACAACCAATTATTTTATTTGCTGCCAATAAGTTGTACACCTGCAAAAAGTTGAACTGGCAAAAATTGTGTGATAGATATATTAATACTGATGAGAGAGAAAGAGAGAAGCTGCTGAGGGGACTTATGTACAACCCAAACCCTCAAGGGATTTGGTTTCTTAGTTTGGAAGCTTAGGGTCATGGGTTCATGGGACAATCCAGTTAATTGGCCTATTAACATGTTTAGTGCCTCTGTTTTACCTTCTAGTTTGATGGGTAGTACCTAGGGCCTTAAAAGTTTGCAAGTAGCCATCCAAGGCACAACTAGTCTCTATTCTTATCTCAGGAGCAACAGAGGAAGGAGAGTCAAGAACAAGAGGAGGATATGGAATGTGTGGCTAACTGCTTCCATGAACAACTACCTCCTTTGCCATTACACCAGAAGAACTGGATGGTCCCCAGCTATCATAACTGAGTATTTTGATCAATGATTCCATAGAAAAATCCTGATCAAAAGGGGGGAAATGCAGAGCAGAATTTCAAATTCTAATGGCCTCAAGACATCTTGGAGCCATGAAGATTAGATGAAGCCCTGGAATGATTGCCCCAAGATCATCTTTGTTTTTTTTTAATTTAATTTTTATTGTGATTTGGGTGAAAGTTTAGAGAGCAAATACATTTTCCATACAGTAGCTCACATACACTTTGTCTCATGACATTGACTGAAATTTCCCACAGTGTAACAGCTCCATTTCCACTTCCTCCCCATAGTTATCTCTTTCCTGTTTCCTTCCCTCCATGCACTCCTGGCCCCCGAGCTGTCTCCCTGTGCATACACAGCCCCTCTATTCTCCCATGATTGATCTCTCCAAGGAGTGTATCTATTGTTGTTGTTAGGTGCCGTCAAGTCGTTTCCGACTCATAGTGACCTCATGCACAGCAGAACAAAACGCTGCCTGATCCCGCGCCAGCTCCATGATCCCTGCTATACTTGAGCCCATCATCGCAGCCACTGTGTCAATCCATCTCGTTGAAGGCCTCCCCCTCTTTCGTCGACCATCCACCCTACCAAGCATGACATCCTTCTCCAAGG
>NW_006922021.1:979082-979718 GCF_000298275.1 Orycteropus afer afer
TTTCTTTGGAATGGGTACAAATATGGATCTCTTCCAGTCAGTTGGCCAGGTAGCTGTCCAACTAGGTAGTTAGGTAGGAGTGTATCTACCTAATGTAAAAGTTTAGCTCAGATGCCTGTCTTTTATTTGGCTGGAAGCCAGAGGAGTGAGTTCATATCTGAAGGGCAGCTAGGGGCTATATAGTCTCAGGGGCTCCACCAGGCTCTATTAGACCAGCAAACTTGGTCCCTTTTAGCCAGAGGAGTGAGTTCCATATCTGAAGGGCAGCTAGGGGCTATAGTCTCAGGGGCTCCACCAGGCTCTATCAGACCAGCAAACTTGGTCCCTTTTATTTATTTATTTATTATGATTTTGAGTTTTGTTACACATTGTTCTCACACTCTATCCAGGATCTTCTACATAGATCCCCCTCGAAGTGATTGACAGTGGGAGCTGGGCATTATCTAGTTCTTCTGGTCCCATAGTCCTATAGGCTGAGGATCACATGATGTACCAGTCCCTTGGACTAATTGTTTCCATGTGTATTTGGTTTTCTTCATTCTTCTTTGCTGTGGATGAGGAGAGATCCATCATTCCATCTAGATAGCCACTTGCAAGCTTTTAAGATCCCAGTCACTATTCACCAAAGTAGGATGT
>NW_006922021.1:982555-983099 GCF_000298275.1 Orycteropus afer afer
AAGTAGATTGCCCAACCTTTCTTCCAAGGAGTGGCTGGTGGGTTTGAACCGCCAGCCTTCTGGTTACCAGTCAAGTGCCTTAGGCACTATGCTACAGGGGTGTACATATATCTGTTCTTGTCCTGGCTCTCACTTCTTTAGGATATATACCTAGTAATGGAATTGCTGGGTCAAATGGTATTTCTAAGTCCAACTTTGGAAGGAAGCGCCATAATGCTTTCCACAATGGTTGTATCATTTTACAGTCCCACCAGCAGTGTATGAGCATCCCAATCTCTCCACATCCTCGCCAGCATTTGTTATATTCTGTCTTGTTGAACTTTGCTACTAGTGTTGGTTGCCCCAAGGTAATCTTTAAACCTTAAACCAAAAATACCCCCAATGTCTTCTTAAAACCAACAATAATTTAGCTTAACTAGTTAAAGAAAAAAAAGTCTGCCTTGAACATTATGCTCTTTTAAGAACTACCTATATGGTATCTAATGACAATAATAACTTAAAAGATTAGATAGGAACCTATTCGTGAGTTTATGTTAATGGAAGA
>NW_006922021.1:984094-990964 GCF_000298275.1 Orycteropus afer afer
TTCCATGAATTTTGATTGTGGATCCAAGTAAAATGAAATCCTTGACAACTTTGATCTGTTCCCCATTTATTGTGATGTTTCTTATTGGTCCAGTTGTGAGGATTTTTGTTTCCTTTATGTTGAGGTATAATCCATACATCTTGTTAGGTGGTGTCAAGTCAATTTCAACTCACAGTGACTCTGTGTGACAGAGTATAACTGTTCCATAGAATTTTCAGGGTGTGATCTTTATGGGAGTAAATCCTGCACAGCCACTGGGTGAGTTCAAACCAACGACCTTTGTATTAGCTAAGGATGAGGCTAGAAGTCCAAATTCTGGGGACTGGGTATAGGAGAAGTCTTCCTCTCTCTATGGGCTCTGAGGAAAAGTCTTTGTCTTTTTGAGCTTCTGTTGCTAAGTTCCTTTGCAAGCTTCATGTGGCCTGGCATCTATCTTGTCCCATCTGTGCTTGCTTTCTTCTGTGCCTAATCTACTACTTTTATATCTCAAAAGGCTTAAGACACACCCTGCACTGATATGATCTCATTAACATACAAAGAAAACCCTTTTCCCAAATAGGATTAATTCCACAGGTATAAGGACTATGATTTACAACACATATTTTTGGGGATATAACTTGATCTGTAACAGCACGTGTATTCTATTTTATCTAGCATTCTTGGTTTCATGGCATGGAAGAGACATATCTAATTAACCATATTTCCAAAAATGGATTCCCATTGCTTTTCAAAATCAAAGGGCTGTATGGAGTATCCAATGAAAAAGATTGCTTATTTTCAAATGCAATTTATGAAATTTAGAATACCAAACACCTAGCACTTGAAAAATTTTAAAGGATAAATAAATTGAAATGATATAGATTAAATGAGTCATTACAAATAAGAATTTAGAAAAAAAAAGAAAAAATCTGGTTCACAGCAAATACTCAGTAAGTGTTAACTATTCTCATTACTAATATTTATCATTGTTTATATTAATGGAAATCATGCAAATAAATGATATCTTGTCTGCCCCATGGCCAGAAATAGTACATCCCAACCTTCCTCTAAATGTCTGTATATTCTAAAATATATAATTTTTCTGTTTAATAATAAAAAATTCAAAATTATCACACCTTGACATTAAATCTTTGCTTGATTTATACATTTTTGGACAACTCATTCAATATACAGAGAGACTAAACAATAAATTAAGGTAATTAATGTCAGTTGTTTCTGTAGAGTTGCTCTAGGGATTGAATTCTAACTCAGGATTAGTCCAACTGATTAACCTGAGTTTCACTATATTGATTAGCTTTATTCTATTTTACTTTTAAATATAGAATGAAATGGTTCTTGAATTACAAAAATGATAAATCTTTATGTATAAAGACTGAAATATGCTCAATTTAATACAAATTAATATCATGATGGTTGTTGGGGTATCAATTCAGGCATGTTACCAAATACACAAAGAAATATCTGGAAAAAAATATGTCCTATTATCAATTTTATCAATTCCTGTTAAGTTATAGTAAGTAAAGAACACTTGAATTTATGAAGTAAATCAACAAAAATAGCTTTTCAAAAGACAGAGATAAAATATACCATTTTTGAAAGAAATCTAGTAAAAAATAAAGGTAATCACTCCACCCTCCCCCAGGCTAGACTACAAATACACCATTTAATTACATCAATGGCAGGAGGATTAAAGGTCTCCTAGTAAAATGTGTTTCTGTTGAACTTCAATAATAAATCTTTCATAGAGATCACAGAGCTAATATGAAAACTACAATGCCTTGCTATTAATTATCCTTTGGAGTAAATCATAGGATGAAGTGCAGGAAATTAAATTTCATTCCTAAATTTGTCACCATGATGCTTTGTGACCTTGATAAAGCCACTTAACCTTTCTTTGCCTCAGCTTCCTCATCCATAAACAGAGGAGGAAGATGTATGTTTTGAGAACATAAATCCAGCCTACACTTGATTGAAAGTTGTTTAAATATACTGCTACCTTAAATGCTACTAAAACCATCACATTCTTGTAGTAAGCCCCTTCTTTTTGCTTTCTTCAGGTTAGTTTTCCTTTCCTGACTTGCCTACTGAATAGAGCATTAGTCTCATTTATTCTTATATTTAATTGGGAAAAAAAATTCCTCACATAAAATTTTCACCACCCATTTTCTTACCATTACTTCACTATTCTATGTTCCAGCTCTAAAAATTAAATGGCTTTTCAACTGGCCAAAGTCACATGCAAATGTTATGATGGAAAGATAGTTATGATTTTATATTGACTTTCTTTTTACAAGTATAGGAAAATGTTTCAACCAAGAGGAAATAGGCAAAAGTAATAATTACATAATTTAATCAGTGTTACTTGGGGAAAAAAAACACAGTATTTATTCCTTTATTTTTAGATCAAACATCCAAAAATATGTACCATAGCTAATATCTGCATTTTTTTTGGTCTGAATAGTTGATATTGTAAGAATAGAGAAGTTGGTCTAATTTATTTTTGGATTACTAGTGTCTCTTATGGACCATCTCTGGACATGACATTTTCCCCATACTCACATTCCTGCAAATAATATGGCATAGGATTAAGGTTAATGTAACGATATGGGTGTGAGTTAGAGTTTTGTACAAGGAGATTTAGAATGTGACGATTTATATCAACACAAACTTGAATATTTTCACATTTTTAATTAGCAAAACTGAAGTACATAAAATTAATATGTAACCTGCAACAGAATTTTATCATTACCAAATCACAGTTTATAATCTTTAAGAAATCAAAAATTTAGGAGAAGAATGGATATCTGCTGTTTATGTTCCTTGGAATATTCTTCACTTTCTTTCGAATCCTCAAATTTCCTTTGGGGTACCACTCCCCTTCCTTCATCGCATGTAGTAGGATTGGCACATGGCCCAAACCAGCCTGAAGAGAGTATTCCATTCCTCTGTATGCAGGGATTAGTTTAGGGGTGCTTGTATAATATGATCCAGGATAATATGTACTATAAAAAAAACCCAAACCCACTGCCATCAAGTCAATTCCAACTCATAGAGACCCCCATTAGGTTTCCGAGGTGGTAAATCTTTAGGGAAGTAGATTGCCCTCTCTTCCTTCCATGGAGTGGCTGGTGGGTTTGAACTGCCAACCTTCTGGTTGGCAGTCAAATGCCTTAGGCATTGCACCACCAGACCTCCTTTATGTTCTATAAGTGGGACTTTTTTCTCATGTTATCACTACAGTTCCTGCCTTGGCTAGAATTCTTAAGCTGGTAAAATGCAGTCTGCTTATAGTCATTTATGTAATTAGAGATTTCAGAGAGGACCTGGAGGATGTCACACGTCATAAATAGAGGAAAGAAAATGCAGTCCTGAAAATATTATGTGAAACCTTGGTGATTATGTGAACCAGTAAATTCCATTTTGTCTAAGCCAACTGGAATTATGTTTCTGATAATTATAATTGAAAATCTCACATAGCAGAAATATCAAAGGGTTCTGACTTTTTTAACTGAAATGTACTTTAGAAACTCCTGATTTCTCATGGTAATATCAATCAACACAAAGTCTATAATAGGTTATTTTGCTCATTTAGTAAAGGATACAGTAAACCCTAGCTGAAAAATTCTTTCATGATATTTTTGTGTACATGGTGAAGATATGTAGTTTCAACCAACACAGGGATCATTTCTAGCATATATAAAGAACTGCTATACATCAATGAGAAAAAAAAAATGAGCAAAAGTCTTGAAGAATCACTTTATAAAAAAGAAACCTAAATGGTTAACACATATATGCATAGATGTCCAACTTTATTAGTAATAAGGGAAATGTGATACCATGATATAACTATCAAACAGACAAAGACATGGCAAATGTTGGCAAGGATGTAGAATAACAGAAATATTCATACACCACTGGTAAGAATCTATAGTGATGCAAACACTTTGGAAAAAGTTAACAATATCTAGTAAATTTGAATATACATATACTCTGTATGAGACAGTGAATCTACTGCTTGGTAGAAATTCTACAGAAATATATGTCCCAGGATACACACACACACACACACACTAGATGGTTAATGGCAGCATTACTAATGTTAGCAAAAAAATTTTAAAAAATCAAATGTCTATCAACACACTATATGCTGTTCATATACTCACTCACTGCCATCAAGTCGAATCCAACTCGTAGTGGTTCCTCCTTAGGTTTCTGAGGCATTATCACTATGGAAGTAGATTGCCCAATCTTCCTTCTGAGGAGTGGCTGGTGGGTTTGAACCACCAGCCTTCTGGTTAGTAGTCAAGTGCCTTAAGCACTATGCTACCAGAGCTCCTGTTCATATACTAGAATACTATATTATAAAAGTAATGACTAATCTACAGATAGATAGAATAATATGGATATTTAAAATATAATTTGAGTTGAAGAAGCCAGACACAATATAATAATACCCCATGTGTGGGTCTGTATTTGTTTCAAAAACAGGCAGACTTTGATTATGTTGCGGTAAGCCATTGCCATTGAGTAGATTCTGACTCATAGTGACCCTATAAGACAGTGTGGAACTGTCCCATAGGATTTTCAAAGTTAGGAATTGTACATATCATTGCCTTCTAGTTGATAAGGTTGTTTCTCATGGCAGTACAGCTCAACAATTCTGTTATTGCTATATGTGTGCATTGGAATTGAACAATTAAATAATTTGATGGTAGATGGTGAGAGCCAGGTTTCTCACTGTTGGAGTGGGAGGTTATAGTATAAGGAAGAGACTAGAATAATAATCTGTATCACAATGGATTAGAATTGGAGACATCAGTATGAACTCATGTTTAGATTATTATACAGATGGTTATACATAACATTTATATATTTGTGTATATGTATGAGTTGTTGCTGTTGTTAGCTGCCAGAGACTTGGCTCTGACTCACAGTGACCCCATGTACTATAGAACAAAACACTGCCCAGTCTTAGCCCAGCCTCAGAATCCTTGCTGTGTTCAAGCCCATCATTGCAGCCACTGTGTCAATCCATCTTGTTGAGGGTCTTCCCCTTTTTCACTGACCCTCTACTAGAACCAGCATGATATCCTTCTCCAGGGAATGGTCCCTTCTGACAACATGATCAAAGTAAGTGAGACAAAGTCTGGCCATTCTAGCTTCCAAGGAACATTCTGGCTGTACTTTGTCCGGACAGATTTGTTAGTTCTCCTGGCAGTCCATGGTATTTTCAGTATTCTTTGCCAACACCACAATTCAAAGGCATCAACTTTTCTTTGGTATTCCTTATTCATTGTCCAGTTTTCATATGCATATGAGGTGACTCAAAATTCCATGGCTTGGATGAGGCCCACTTTAGTCTTCAAAGAGACATCGTTGATCTTCAACACTTTAAAGAGGTCTTTTGCAGCAGATTTGCCCAGTGTAATATGATGTCTGATTTCTTGACTTCTGCTTCCATGGGTGTTGATTGTGGATCCAAGCAAAAGAAATATTTGACAACTTCAATCTTTTCTCCATTTATCATGATGTTGCTTATTGGTCCAGTTGTGAGGATTTTTGTTTTCTATATTGTGAGATATAATCCATACAGAAGGCTGTAGTCTTTGATTTTCATCAGTAAGTGCTTCAAGTCATCTTCACTTTCAGCAAACAAGGTTGTGTTATCTGCACATCACAAGTTGGTAAAGAGTCTTCCTCCAATCCTGATGCTGCATCCTTCTTCATATAGTCCAGCTTCTCAGATTATTTGGTCACCATAAAGATTGAGTAAGTATGGTGAAAGAATACAACCCTGACACACACCCTTCCTGATTTTAAATCACACAGTAATCCCTTTTTCTGTTTGAATGATAGCCTCTTGGTCTATGTATAGTTTCCTCATGAGCACAATTAAGTGTTCTGGAATTCTCATTCTTTACAATGTTACCCATAATTTGTTATTATCCACACAGTTGAATGGCTTTGCATAGTCCATAAAACACAAGTAAACCTCTTTCTGGTACTCTTTGCTTTTAGTCAACAGACAGCCATCTGACAGCAGTGATATTCCTTGTTCCACATCTTCTTCTGAATCTGGCTTGAATTTCTGGCAGTTCCCTGTTGATGTACTGCTGCAACCATTTTTTGAATTATCTTCAGCAAAATTTTACTTATGTGTGATATTAATTTTTTTTTTTATAATTTTCACATTCTGTTGGATCACCTTTCTCGGGAATGGGCACAAGTATGGATCTCTTCCAGTCAGTTATATAGGTTAGTATACACGTATATATGTCCTTGCTCTGTCAACTAAGAGAGCCTATACACAAAATCATACCAATAAGCACTCCCAACACCCAGATCTTTATTTCCAGTACTATTCTCCAGTCAATAGAAACAGGGTTCCTTAGGAAAATAGCTAGTTCTGGGACTGGGCAGGAAATATTCAGGATAAACCTGAAGCATCTTAGCGTGCCAAAAATTAAGGAAATGCTAAAAAACAATATTTTAAAACCTACAACTATAAGTTTAAGTCAAAGGGACACAGGTACTAACTGAAAGAGCTCCCAATGTCCAAAGCTGGAGCAATTTTGTTCAGCTTTGCAATAAAATAAATGAGGTAGTATTAGATAACCCAAAGCATAAACAACAACAACAACAAAGCATAAAATAAATATTTATGAGCCCATATTAGTATAAATAAATGACTGAATAAATACATGTAGAAGAATAGAGAAATTTCTATGCAGAAAAATCAAAGTTGGTGTGGACACTCTGCCTTCAAAGAGATAGAACTTAACTCTACTCCTTAAGTGTGAGCTACTCATAGTGACTTCCTTCCATAGGGTACAGTATGAAAAAGGGGAAAATTAGTAACTTTACAGTGGA
>NW_006922021.1:991566-998878 GCF_000298275.1 Orycteropus afer afer
ACCCACCAGCCACTCCTTGGAAGGAACACTGGGCAATCCACTTCTGTAAAGATTAACCACCTTGTGGGTCGCTATGAGTTGGAATCGACTCGATGGCAGTGAGTTTGGTTGGTTTACACATAGGTTTGGGAGATGATATTGTTACATATATATTTGTATGTGCTATAAAAATATCCATATGTGATTTAAACATAATTGGAAGCAAAGTTAGGATGACTTCTTAGCCACAAATAAGCACCTTGAGGGAGTGGGTCATTGGGCCTTTGGGCTGGGGACCATGGTCATAGGCCACATCAAGCTCAGTTGGTACAACATGATATACGAAAATATTGTTCTACATATTACTTTGGTGAGTAGCGGGTGGGGTCTTAAAAGGTTGCAAGCAGTCATCTCAGTGGCAACTATTGATCTCTCCTTGTCTGGAGCAAACCAAACCAAACCAAACCAAACCAAATACACTGCCGTGGAGTCAGATTTGACTCATAGCAAGCCCTCTTTGGATTTCTGAGGGGGTATCACTATGGAAGTAAACTGCCCAACCTTTCTTCTGAGGAGTGGCTGGTGGATTTGAACCGCCAGCCTTCTGGTTAGCAGTCAAATGCCTTAGCCACAAAGACACATGGCAACAATTAGTCCAAAGAACTAATGGACCATGAGAACCTCAACCTATATGATCCTGAGGCCAGAAGAACAAGGTTGTGCCCAGGTACCAATGGCAACTACTCAGAAAAGGATCAAAATTGGAGTTCCTGTATAGTATGGGAGAAAAATGTGGAAGAAAACTCAAAATCATAAAAAAAAAAGGACCAGCCTTACTGATCTGATAGAAACAGGTGAAATCCTCCAGATTACGGCCCTGAGTCACCCTTTGGGTCTGGAATTGAACTCATTCCCATGGCTTAACTCTTAGCCAAACAAAAGACAGGCTTACAAGCTGGAGCTGACTTGACAGCACCTAACAACAACAACAACAGAAGCTGAAAACCTACACCAGGGAGATGCACCCCTTAGAACCCTCAACCATGGGAGATCAGAAGGGCAACATTTTCACAAGGAGAAAATTAGAAAGGCAGGGATGCATAGTCAAGAAGGACACAGGGAAATGGTAGCCACAGGTTAGGAAGTGGGAGGTGAAATGTTACACAGTGGGGAATGTAACAAGTATCACAAAACAAAATGTGTATATGAATTGTAGAATGTAAAATTAATTTGCTTTGTAAAATTTCACCCAAATCACACACACGCAAAAAATATATGGACCTTAGTTAATAATAATGAATTACTACTACTTCATTAATTATAACCAATGTACCATATTAATGTAAGATGTTATAATAGAGGAAACTTAGTATGAGGTATAGGGGATCTCTCTACATGATCTTTGCAATTTTTCTGTAAATGTAAAATTGTTCTAAAATAAATGGGTCATTAAAAATATATTGCCCTTGACTCCAAGAAACACATATTCTAGTGGAAAAAGAGGACTGCCCATCAATAGTTAAAATACAATGTGGTAAGTACTATAATAAAAACCAAACTCACTGCCATCGAGTTGATTCCGACTCATAGAGAACCCCATTGGGTTTCTGAGGCAGTAAATCATTATGAAGTAGATTGTCCCATCTTCCTTCCGTGGAGCGGCTAATGAGTTTGAATCCCCAACCTTCTGGTTAGCAGTCAAATGCCTTAGGCACTGTGCCACCAGAGTTCCTTAAGTACTATAATAAATAAAAAAACCAAACCCATTGCCATTGAGTCAATTCTGACTCATAGTGACCTCCACTGGGTTTCTGAGATGGTAAATCTTTACAGAAGTAGATTGCCCAGTCTTCCTTTCATGGAGTGGCTGGTGGGTTTGAACCACCAACCTTCTGGTTAGCAGTCAAATGCCTCAGGCACTGCACCACCAGAGCTCCTTAAGTACTATAATAGGGATGCTAAGAAGTACTATGGTGGCATGAAGGATTATGTGCTTCAAAAAGAAGGTAATATTTGAGCTGTGCTTGAACAAAGAGTAAGATTCAGCTCTGTGACAATGTAGAGAAAAAAAGTGTTTCAGACAGAACAGCATGAGTAAGGGATCAGAGGCAGGATAGTTGTGAAACACTAAAAACTGCAATGCTGCTACTAAGGCTTACAGCAAAGGGCAGAGGTTAGAGATAAGGCTGAAGCATCTTATATTCAAAACAAATGTTCAAAATATGCTGAAACTGCTGATGTGTTTTTGAAGCACACTTCACTTACTTAGAAACACACAGTTTTGATAAGCTTCCAATATTGCCTGCACATTTAGTCACTTTATTTATCCAGAAATTCTTTTTTATCATCACATATAGGACTCTCTCTCTCTCTCTCTCGCTCTCTCTCTCTCTCACACACACGCATATATATATATTTAAGAAACTTTTTAATATATCTCAAAATACTTGTTTATTATTTGCAACTCGATGGCAAACAACAACAACAGCATTTGCTAAGGCATCATAATTAAAAAATATCACACTTTGCATAGTATTTTCATTGAATGCAATATGATAATGATGTTCAGAAAAATAAGCTATAAAACAGTGATTCATTATCATCCAGACAATAGCCCACCTTAGTTGCTTTACTGAGGAATATAATTCAGGTTCTAAGAATTGTTCTTTCATTTGCCACAAGCAAAGTAAATGTGTTCAAGTGTCACATCATTTAAAGCAATGTTAAGCATAAATAAATCTTGCCAATAGACCTGTTGTTAACACCTAAAATGCATCTTAATACCTACTATTTTTCATTCTGGTGCATGCAGCACTCTTATTCATCCAAAACTGTGTATATAATCTGTGATGGTTAAGGTTGTATGTCATCTTGGCTGGGCCATGATTCTCAGTGGCTAGGCAGTTATGATGTAGTCTGGCAGATACATAATGATGAAGTCATTCCCAATTTTGTGATCTGATATAATGCAATCACCTCCATGATAAGATCTGATAGAATGTAATTGTTTCCATGATGAGATCTGCTGTGAACAGCCAATCATTGAAAGGGAGGTTCCTTGGGGGTGTGGCCTGCATCCTATATATGTGGACATTCTGGCAAACCTTTCTGATTTTTTGCTTACATCTGGCTCATCATCATCTGACTTCTGTTTCTCGGGATTTGAGCCAGTGGCCTGCTGGCCTGCTGTATTGCTTGCCAACCTTGGGATTCATTAACCTCTGCAGTCTGTGAGCCATCATGGCAATCTGCTATCTGACCTGCTGGTCTTGGGTTCATCAGCTCCTGTAGCTACACGAGTCAAGAGAAGCCTCCAGACTGGTGTCTGAGCCACAGACTTGGGACTTGCCAGACTCTGCAACCTAGTGAGCTATTTCCTGAGATAAATCTCTCAGATAGATAGATAGATAGGGATACAGATATCAATATAGATATATAAGCTTCATTGGTTTTGCTTCTCTAAAGAACCCAGCCTAAGACACTAACATTGCTTAATAATTTATTTGCCCAATTCAGTGTCACAGGTAAGGTTTGATGAGCTAGAAGTAATTGTTATAATCAGTTGAATGAAAACTTTCACTACTTGGATATCAAAAACAATTATGCCTCCTTTTTCTATGAAGAAAAGATTTTTTTTTCCTGAGAAATGAAGTTTAAGAAAGATTAATTGCAAGAAGGATGTAATGGTGGTGTCTGACTTCCTCTAACTTCACCAGAGGGGAGGAGGATCAAGATTCACAGTCCAAGGCAGATTCCTATGAGGCAGAAGTTAGACATGCTGCCACCTGCCAACTTTTTACCAACTCTGAAGCCCACTGTCTCTACTATGGCACTCTTTTAATTCTCTGTCGGGCTCCATAATCCATTGCAGTGGCCACACTGAATTCATAGACAATAATCACAATTATGGGTATTATTAGGGAAGTAATAGGCTACAATTCAAGATCAGGAACCCTCAGGACAGTTCTTAGATCAGGACAGCCTCCCCTCAGCCATTCCTGCCATGGTTGGGCAAGTGTTACAAAACTCTCTAATGTGTACTCAGAGAGGCATCTCACAAAGCCAGCAAGCCTCCTGCCTGAAGACACTCAGCTTTCTCGCTCTGTGAATTGGGAAGCCCACTTTTCTGTCTTGGACCAGTCTCTTCGTTCTGCTGCCTTTGCTACCATTTTTCTGTCACTGCTTCTCACCATCTCTGGTGTCACAACATGCTGTCTCCTGGGTCAAGGATGTTCAGTTCAGGGATCTTGGGCTGTGTACCACTCCTGGCTCAATTTTCTTGATAACAGTGAGATTACCCTTTTTTTTTTTTTTTTTTTGCCACTGGGATGGTTTATTCTAAGCACAGTAGCATGGGAAACTGGCCTATCCCCACATTAGTGTTCCGTGCACCTTATTTGCATGGTCCCACTTACACAAAGGAGTCATGCCACTTATTTACATTATTAGCAAGCTATCTAATCCCCTTGGTGGACCTCCAGCAACTGACATTTGCATAGTCCTACCCATCTGTTTGGTGGGAGTTACAAAGATTATGGCTAGAAGGTCTATATGAAATAATTTATTGCACTGCAATAGTAGACCTGGGCAGCATTTAGGAGAAAATAGGTTCCAGTCTTGGTTCTAAGAAATAGACATATATAGGTTACTTTACCACTTGGGACCCAGTTGCCAATTCCTATGAGATTGTCTTCAATTACCTCTTACTAGATAATGGTTTACAATCTTAGCATATCTAGGAAAGGGGAAGATGTGCTTACTGTTATGGATTGAATTGCATCTATTAGAAAGTTATCGATGAAAGTTATGCTGAAGTCTTAATCTCTGTACTTGTGAATATGGAAATAGGGTTTTCTTTTTTATGTTAATGTGGTCATACTGGAGTGGGGTGGGTCCTAAATTTAATCTCTTCTGAGTGGTGCAGACACAGAAGGGAGAAGATAGATGCTACACGAAAATGCATCTACAAGCAACCAAAGAAGGCCAGGAAATGCCCAGTGTTACAGAAGCAGAAAGAAACAAGGAGCTTCCCCTAGAACTCACAAAGAGCTTAGCCCTAAATTCGCACTTCTTAGCCTCCAAAACTGTGAAACAGAAAATATCTGTTCCTTTAAAGCCATGTATTTGTGTGTGTGTGTGTGTGTGTGTGTGTGACAACAGCATTAAATAACTATGGCACTTCCCAAGGATTAATTCTGTACTGTAAGGAAAAAAGACTAGAAGCGCATGCTATTTTCTATACAGAACAGATCTCTTTCCTTTTATGCCTTAAAATTCCTACCTCTTGGGAGAACTACTTTTATTTTGAGAGAGAGAGAGAAATCAACACATTTCAATGTTTATTATAAAAAACACAAGTAGATAGATATAGATACAGACATAGCCGGTCCATTAAAATGATAGGGAGTAAAAGCAATAAAGCATTAATTCTGATTTTCTATAAAATAACCTATTACAAAGCAAAATCACAACTAAGCTACTATAAAGTGTGTATTGCTTATGATAGATACATACAAGCTAAAGTCTACCCCTGTGTTTACTATTCTAGTGTATCATATAGTTTAGGTGTCAGTTGTTTACTTGATCTGGTATTTATCAAAGGCATTACCAAAGAGTTCCTTCTCTGTTTAAAGACTTTTTCTTTCCATCCGAATAATTACTATGCACCAAATGAATTCCATTAACCAGGATATAGTGGCCAAGTCCAAGTATATGAAAATTTTAAGATTGAAAAGTTGATTACTACAAAATGTATTTGACTACCATAAGAGTTCATACACAGAAAAGTTATTTTAAGCAAACTGATAAACAAATGAAAAACTCTCTAACTTAAAATACTTAACTTAGGATAGAAGAAAAGGTAGTAAATATAATTTTAAAATATTTATACATAACACATGGTTCTCTAATGCAAAATATTTATCTTTTTTATACATTTGTATGTGAGTTTGACAAATATGCTCATATAAAAATCACAGAGAAGACCCTCTCTCAACTAGAACAAGAGAAGAATGTCTTTAACCTCCTAATATTGCCTTCTCTCCACTTTTCTCATGGAACCATTTTTTTGTGAAGTATACCATAAAATATAAAAATGGTGATGAATATGATTTTTATTGATGACAAAAAAGATGTACATTTGGAATACTTTCATATTTGTCAAATTGATTTCAAACATATTGAGTCATTCAACTCTTGTAAAAACTCTTGAAATAAATAGGTGAAATTTTATCATCTCCATTTTATACTAGAGAAAGTAGATAATCATAGATCATAGATTCATAGAATAATAAATGAATAAAAGATGACAGTTTTTTTTTAATTTGGAACAAGATGAGAAGAATGAAAGTAGATTCCATATATTCCATATCATCACTGTAGGAAATTGCTTGCAAGGATGATATCACTATGAAATATAAGCATAATTTTCTGAAATTGTAAACTCATTATTTCAAGTATTTTCTAAAGCTAACATTTCTCTAATTCCCTGAACATATTCCTTTTTACCTTTCAAGTGCATTTTGTTGTTGTTGTTATGTGCCGTCGAGTCAGTCCCAACTCATAGCCAACCCTTCCTTGGGTTTCCGAGGCGGCACCACTATAGAAGTATATGGCCCAATCTTCCTTCCGAGGAGTGGCTGGTGGGTTTGAACCGCCAGCCTTCTGGTTAGCAGTCAAGTGCCTTAGGCACTACGCTACTAGAGCTCCTTCAAATGCATTTTAGGGCAAGATAATTTAAAAGACAGGAGGAATAAATTTCACCTATAGGAATCCACTTAGCATTTGGTTAAATTCTTCTTGAGTTGCATAGATTTTTAAAAAATCAATATACATCACAACAGCTAAACTTAAAACGGTACTTTCATTACTTGCGAATGAAATATTTAAGAGTGCAATTACCTGTAACTGTTAATTCAGTAGTTCTTCTCACAACAAAACCTCCATATTTTAATTCACAGGTATAATTTCCAATGTCATCTTCTCTGACTTCTCTTATAAGCAGGGTATCTCTTTTGAACACGATACTTGGCCTCCAAGTTTTTGTCCTACATTCCTACATGAAAAACATAAAAAGTTTTGGTAGTGCACATAGTAACTGAAGTATAGAGAAAAGTATTTTAATTAATTAAACCAAAAGGTACCAAATTTATGCTTTAAAAGGTGTAATGAGCTTGAAATTAATGGTAAAGATTTTCATTCTGTTTTCAAATCTTCAGAAAAGCAGGCATATGTATAACCTCAATTTGAAGAGTATTTTTAGCAAGATTCATTTTATTAACGTCTCTGATCAGTGTCTCTGAACCAACCATGTATTGATTAATTACATCATAGA
>NW_006922021.1:999043-1005253 GCF_000298275.1 Orycteropus afer afer
CTGCATTTAGCAATAATTTGATTTCTTCATAACATTTACATTCTATAATGCACTTAAAAAGCCAACATTTATATTCGAGGTCTTGGCAGCCTCATAAATATCTGCTTTCCTGTTGTTGATGAGCCTACCAAATGATAGTCTCTGTATTAAGCTGTGGATTATAATCATGTTGGCTCAAGAGATTTCTGTTTTTGCCAAAACAGAAGTCCATTTCCCCTAGACAGATTTCAGATCAATAGAATGAGGATAAAATAGCTTAAAACCCTTTGACACTTTTCACAGATATTATTTCTAAAAACTGTAATGGCCAAATCACACTTTTGCAGACCATTCTTTTGACTGTGTGCTTCCATGCATATGTGTAAGGGGGGAGGGGAGGCAACTCTCTAGTTATTTCATACCAAAATATATGTTTTATATGCTTACATTAGTTGTAGCAATCATCACTTTGTAAATCATTTGATACTCATATTTTATATATCATATATATTTGCATAATCACTGCTCTATGCCATTTAGATCAGATTCATAGTGAATAAAATACAATATTCTATTTCAGCCAGGCTGTAACTATTACAGTTCTTTAATTTAAGAACCAAAAAGCCCAACCCACTGCCATCAAATCAATTCTGACTTATAGTAACCCTATAGGACAGAGTAGAACTATTCCATAGGTTTTCCAAGCTTGCAAATCTTTAGGGAAGCAGACTGCCTCATCATTCTCCCTCCGAGCTGCTGGTGGGTTAGAAATGCAGACCTTTTGGTTAGCAAAGAATACTTTAAACACTGCATCACCAGAGTTCCTTAAGTCACAGTCTAGATCACATCTAATTAGAACCTAGAGGGAAAGCCCGGACTCTGGAAAACTAATCTGAAAAATTACAAGCCTTCAAAATACACACATACTATAGCCCCACTGGGAGCTCTGGTAGCTCAGTGCCTAAGGCACTTGACTGCTAGCCAGAAGGCTGGTGGTTCAAATCCACCAGCCACTCCTCGGAAGGAAGATTGGGCAATCTACTTCCGTAGTGATACCGCCTCGGAAACCCAAGGAGGGGTCGCTATAAGTCAGGGGCACATAACAACAACAACAACATAGCCCCACTCATCACTCCTCTAGTGATGACCTTTTATATAACCTAAGGTCAAAATGATTGTGGTGATGGTGGAAACATCTAAAGGACCAAAATGAAGCCAGCCATTTTCTTAGAGTGAGTGTGAGTGAAAGTGTGTAGGCTAGAAGGAGGGGGAATGTGTGTGTGTGTGTGTGTGGGTTTAGTTTCTCATCTTTTGGACCTTTTGAAATGTTGTTTGCCAGAGTGAGAAATGACACAGCTCTTAACATAACTTATTGACAAACAACTAAGAACTTGCATTAGATATCTAGAAGATGAATGTCCACATATGAGTATTAGAAAAATATTTATTCTTCGAGACTTTGGGTCAAAGCCCCTTAACAACTTTCTCCTTTGAAGCAGTAACCAGGGCTTTTTCAGAGTTTGCCTGTGAATGGCAGACAGACCATAGAGAATAAAAAGTAAGAAATAAACAATTAGAAATGGGGGTGAGGGAGGACAAGAAAACACAAAGCAATTTATAAGCCCAGGAACAGAAAGCAGTACAACTAATACTGCATTTTTAATATTGTCTTGGACAGATAACCAAGGTAAAGGGCAGGGGAGACTTTCAGTGATGTTCTGAACCCTCCATTGCTTATTATCAAGAATCAAAAATTAAGTCTTCAAGAAGAGCATTGTTGATTTTGGTAAAAATCCTTAAAAAAAAAAAAATAGAGGTCTGTTTCTTGTCTCATTTCTAAGGTTTTATATCCATGAGCAATCCATCATGAGGGCTCACACTGCATATTCTGACACTTATGGATTTAGTTACTCAGCGGTCCAGTTTCCTAAATTCCTACTTTCAGTGAGTTGAACAAAGCAATTTTACACTAGGAATCTTTAAACCATGGATAATATATTCTGAAGAGATGTTCACAGCATCAATATAGCAACAGTGTCTGTGTTTGTGTATCCTTGAGTATTCTCCATAACAAAATTTTCTTTATTTGGTGATATAAATAAGTTGAAGAGTAGGCTCAAATCTGGAGCTTCAGTGAAAGTAAATGATGTCATGGGAAGAACAAAACAAAACAACAACAAAAAAAAAATCAATGCCGTCGAGTCAGACCCGACTCATAGTGACCCCTCCTTGGGTTTCTGAGGCAGTATCACTATGGAAGTAGATTGCCCAAGCTTCCTTCCGAGGAGTGGTTGGTGGGTTTGAACAGCCAGCCTTTTGGTTAGCAGTCAAGTGCCTTAGGCACTATGCTACCAGAGCTCCTATGGGAAGAACAGGGGTTGGATTATTCCCATCTAACCTAAAATTTCTTATGAACAAAGTTACTCTAACACTATTTTTATACTATAATGCATTTTCATCAGATCTTAACTCCTTAGAATACGTGCTTTGATACTGAAAAGGATTAAAATATGGACAAAATTACATGTAGTTAACAGAACATTCAAATAAGAACTAGTGCACCATTTTATCAAAGAGGCAAATCAATTATTTCCCTCCTTGTGTGGGGATAATTTGGACTCTTAATATGAAGACCTTTGAAGTGAATACTTAATGGATATTAGCTCCTGAAATTATCAATCCAGACTATAATAGACTTGAAAGATCTGTCAATATAAATACAATATAAACACACAGCTTATCACAATGAATTACTAAAACACACATAGAATAAAATTTATCAAAGTCAGGATTTAAAGACTCTCATGACCACTACAACTTGCTGCTCTATTTTAGGAAGGAAAATCTAAGCTATATATCATATCCATGTGAAAATTTTATCCAATTTTCCCCAGAATAAGATAAACATTCTCTTATTCATAGGCAATAAAATAATCCACAATCCATACCTTGTACCAAAGGATTTCAGGTTCTCTGGTTGGCAGTAAAAAATCCTCTATGTCACGGCATGAAATTTCTTTGCTTTTGCTAAGTTCAGCTTTTTCAAAGTACTTCATCTTAGAATTGTAGCAGAGTCCAGTGTCATTTTCACCCACTGTCAGTGAGATGGATACTTTCATACAATAAGTGGAGTTTCTGTAACAAAGCAGAATAAATATGGTGGCCTGGTGAGAACAAAAAGCAAGTGCTGCAAAGGTAGTGTGTTTAATTCACTCAAAGAAGTGAAAGCAAAAACTGCATTTTATGGCATCTTGGCTTATTCCACAGGGCTCTCTCTTGTCACCCTGCTAAACCACACTTGTTCCAGTGACACCTACTGTACATTTTTCATTTGCTGGAAAAAAAAGTGTTTTGTGTTATATACAGGTTTGGCCTGTAAGAACGCTCAATAGAAATTTTTGTATCTAGAAAAATAGAAGAAATAAAGGAAGATTTACATCAGGAAGGAAATAAAGCTGGATTTATGCTAAAATTAGTAAACTTAAAAGAGAAATAAAATGATAATAATAATAATAACTACCCTATTAAGCATAAGAGAAGGACAAGAATACAATTGCCCAACTCTTATGGTATCAATACCTTGATAAGTGTAGAGGCTATCAATGAGTCTAGGTAGAAAACAGTCTTGAGTAAAAGAATTGAAAAGTCTCTATCTTTACCCTCTTTCCATATATATACATTTGGGTCAGGACCTGGAGTCCAGATTGTTAGACCACTGAAACATTCTACTGTGTTATGTAAGGACAGCACCATCTTGATAGGCAGATTTTATAGAATCAGGTCATTAAATCACTGGTTCATTTTTCTCTTTGCTGGTTCCTAAATCAAGTTAATAACTTAGAATAAAATAGAATCGAAATTGTGTTCAGAGAGCCTTTTGGAAGTCCAAAGAAACTTTTCATGTAAGTTGCAGTATTTCTATTTGTCTCTAGATATTCAATGAGCACCTACATTGTGTCATGCACAATGTTGGACACTGGGAATAAAGAGAAGAATAAAGCATGAGATTCAAAGTTTAGCGGACAACTTCTCAGTTGGTAAGTGCCCAATTGAGTATTCATGTACTTGGCTGTCAAAGTCCTAGATTTGAATCTTACTGCACGTTACATCTGCAACTTTTGGCAATTTATTTAACTCCTCTGAGTCTCAGGTGTAGTGCAGGCACAGAACTTTATAAGAATTAAATGAGATACTGAATAGGAATCTGCTTACCCCATCCCTGGCCCTCAGAGATGTTGGTTCCTCCCTGCTCTGTATCTGTGCTTGTGAACCACAGTTCCCAAGTCCTTCTTATTCAGCCAGGATGTTTTGACATTTAAGCAACTTCTCTATTTAGATTCTCCCTTTTTAATGTTGATGTGACATGATGAGACTGGCTGGACAATAGCTAGGCTATCTATATATTTGGCTTTATATTGAGCAATGAAAAATAGCTCTACAAAATTAGAAATCTCTTTACCAAATAGAGCTGTCTCTAGTGTTTTATAATAATTAACCTACAAGTAGATCTAAAATATAGGAGGATTCATTGAAACAAAATCAACCATAGCATGTGTTTAAAAATGTTGATGGCATGATATTACATATTCCTCATACCACTTAAAGTCCAGGAGAAGAAATAGACAGTACGCAGTTGAAATTCAATGTGAAAACTACTACAAAGAGATATGTGTTAATACAGTAGTGTCAAAGAAGGAAACAAGAAGGCTTGATAAGAAACAAGAAGTGGTGATACTTGAGTTGTCTTAAAGAATCAGTATGAATTTGGTAAGAAAAGTTATTTCAGGCAACAGTTTACAAAGATGTAAAGGCATGAAACAACTGGTATGTTTAACAAATTGCAAATGATTTGAGTGTAAGGTGGCTGTAAAAAAACAGAAGGAACTTAAGACTAGAGAGGTAAGGTTGAGCCAGACTGAATGTCATGTCATCAACTTCCAAGAATATGGACTTTATCTTGGGGAATAATGAAATCTGGGTCTTGGAGGTTTGTTTTCTTTCTTCTGATTGTAGTGAGAAAGATGGATTGGATTGGAAAAATTAAATGCACTGGGAGGAATTAGAAAGCAATTATATTCATTTAGGAAAAAGGTGGCGGCCCCAATGAAGACAATGCCTATTGAGATGGAGAAGAGGAAACATTAAAAATATATATATATTGAGGACTCAGATTCAATATGACAGAGAAAGAGTGAAAGAAAGATCATGAAGAACTGAGTATTTAAAAGGTGGGGTCAATCTTTCCGCATGGAGAATACTGAGAAAAAAACAACTTTGAGAGAAAAGAATGTGCTAAATTTTAACTTGAGCTTGAGATGTCTGTGTGACAATAAAAAAAAAAAAAAATCCTCTGTGAATGTACCAGCAATATTGTTTATGCACTACTAATTTTACTCCAGTACAGATTAAAGCATACTTTTTCCAGGCTCATTATAGTTTTTTTTTTTTTTTTTAATTCAGTGTTCTGTTACTTGACCCTGCTCATCTAAAAGTCTGATATTTGATACAAGAAAACAAAAAATCAGGTGCCATTGAATCTGACTCATGAGGCCCCATGTGTTGAATAGTACAACTGCACTCCATAGGATTTTCAAGGCTGTGTGTGAAATGTTAAATCATGACCACTAGTGTCAATGTTTATCAAGTGGAAAAGGTTAGAGAGATAAGACACACATATATGTATGGCAGAAGATCATCAGGTTTTTCTTCCAAGGTGCCTTTGGGTGGATTCTAAGCACCAACCTTTCACTTAATAGTCACACATTTAACTGTTTGCACCACCCAGGCATTCCTTTTACTATAAGGAGTTATGGTAAAACAGACAATGTAATCAACAGTTTGGGGAGAAAGAAAACCTATGTTTTCCTGTGTGGAAGGTTCAAAACTAGGATTCCATTTTTTTAAAAAAAAACAATGATCTAAGTTAAACTAATACCTATCTTGGGACACATGGGTCAAGTAAATACTCCAGGTTCAGAATAATTGTGATGTCCATATAATGCTTTGTTGTTGTTGTTATTTGCCGTCAAGTCGGACCGACTCATAGCGACCCCTCCTTGGGTTTCCAAGGCAGTATCACTTCAGAAGTAGATTGCCCAACCTTCCTTCCAAGGAATGTCTGATGGATTTGAACTGCCAGGCTTCTGGTTAGCTGTCAATTGCCTTAGGCACTATGCTACCAGAGCTCCTCCTATATAATGTTTTGTTGTTGTTGTTGTTATGTGCCATCGA
>NW_006922021.1:1005688-1032774 GCF_000298275.1 Orycteropus afer afer
TTCTCCTCGACTATTGATTACTTTGTTTGTCTGTTTTATCATATATAGGATCCAGTTCAGAGCAAGGACCCCAAAGCCCAATTGCCAGGGTTCGGATTCCAGTTCAATTATTCATTGCTTTTGAAAACTAGAGCATGTTACTTGACTTCTTAGATTTCCATGTCCTCGTTTGTATAAGGAGAAAATAATAGTTAAGACCTCATAAACTTGTTGTGGAAATTAAACTTGTTAAAAAGCTTAGAACAGTGCCTGTCAGAGTGAGCACTCAGTGTTAGGTCTTATTAGTAGTATTGTACCCCTTATCCTTATTTCCATTGTACTTTCCATTTTGCAGCACAACCAGAACAGTGTTTTCTCAGAAGATGGGTTAGACAGTATCACCATGATGACATTTTTAGTTCCTTGGTATTTAATTAGTGTAAAGCAGAAGAATCCTAACAAGTCTTTATATCTGTTGTGGGATATCCAACTGGGCTGGCCAAGATTGGTTAAAGTTGAGGAATAATATGAACTCTCCACCCCAGGCCCTCTTCCTTCTCTCCTATAAATGCAACTGGCCCCTAATCTTCAGAAAGTAGCTTCAGCTGACCACAGTAAGGTATTCTTATTTTCCTAACTTCTATTCCCTGGCTCTGTGAAGTGATTGCTGATTTACAACTGTCTGGTAATGTCTGAAATTCCAGACTCCCCAGGATAGCAGTATTTTCAAATTACTTTTGATGTTTTAATACTTGTTTACTGTTTCTGTTCATTAGGAGGTGATTTAAAACGCTGAAAATAAAGCCACATTCAAAGAATGCTATAGTCCTATTTACTGAGGAGAGCTAACAAGAAGCAAGCAACTTATGACACATTAATAAACATATGATCCCCCTGAGGGGAATTTACACAGTCTCAAAGTAAAGAATGAATCCACCACCATGGAACTTGGGTTCTGACTGCTACAGTGCTGTGGCTCTCTGTAGTCATGGACATGTGGCAGAATAGGGTAGGGAGAATGCTTCTATAGGATTTAATGTAAAATCATCTACACTTATCTACTTGGCTTCTATTGCTTTTAACAGATGGGTTGCTGTCTAGGCAAAATGTTAAATCATGACCACTAATGTCAATGTTCATAAAATGAAAAAGGTCAGAGAGACAAGACATACGTGTATGTATAGAAAACAGAGCTGTGGATAACTGGGAGTACACTACAATTATCCTTTCCAGTGAAGAAAGACTATTATATTAGGGTGCAGAGAATTACTTTTTATCCATTCATGGTCTTGTAATGATTGGGTAAGACTATACAAATAAGGTTCATGACACCCTTGTGGAGGTGGGGCCATGCAAAAAAAGGTATGTGGAACCCTGACAAGGGCATTGATCAGTTTTGCCATTCCACTAAGCTTAAAATGAGCCATCCCAGAGACGGGGCGGGGAGATCTTACTACCACCAAGAAGAAGAGCCAGGAGTGGAGTGTGGCCTTAGTATCAGGGATCCCTGTGCTGAGAACCCCCTAGACCCAAGGGAAAAAGAGAGAGAGCTGTAACATCAGAGAGGGCATGAGATGGTGAGAAGCAGTGGCAGGAAAAATAGGAGACTGGTGTAAGATGGTGTGGTGGTCTTCCTGGCCCAATGAACAATGTGGCTACAGTGGGTGAGCTGAATCATGGAATGAGAGTTGAGAGCTTATGGGCAAGAGGCTTCCTCACAGAGTGGGGTGCCTCCAGGCACTTGGTGGTGGAGCCAAAGAGCTTCATAACATTCGCCTGAGCAGGGCAAAGGCCAGGCTGAACCAAGAGGCCTGAGTAGCCTAAAAGGCCCAAGAGAAGTGAGGGGCTGAGGGGCTGAGAGCCAGGGAGAGGCCTGACTATGAGCATGATTGAGAAGCTGTGCTGACTGAAGAACTGTATCCTGAGTCATTCCTGATTGTGATGGTTATGTTTGTGTGTCAAATTGGCTAGAACTGGTTGAGTGGCTGGGCAGCTGGTGGTAGTTATTCCCCATGATGAGACTGGCAATCATCTTCATCGTGGGATCTACCACAAGCAGCTGAGTAGCTGCCTTTGGGATGTGGTCTGCTTCCTGTTTATAAGGAGAAGCTTTGGGAATGGTCTCTAGCCTATGGCATGCTTGGACCCTGCATGTAGCCGTGTCATTGCTCAGCAGCCTGCTATGCTCTGCCAACCTTGGGACTTACAATGGACTTAAGTTAACGGCCAGCCATGTGGTTTGGTAACATCGGGACTGTGCCTTTTTACTTGTCAACCTTGGGGCTTCTCAGCCTCAGCAGCCAGCAGCTGTCTGACTGAAGAAATGCCTCTAGCTCCAGTGGGCTGGGAGCAGGATGCAGAGCTGGACCCCAACGTTGAGGGGCTTTCACCCAGTCCCTAGAGCCTGGCACTTTGAACTTGGACTTAAAGCTTCCAACTTGTAAGAATAAACTCCTGTTTGTTAAGACCATCCCATTTGTGGCATATTCTTGTCAGAGCGGCACTAGGTAACTAGAACACTGATCCTGAATTGTAAGCTGATACTTTCCTAATAAACCCTATAACCATGAGCACTGTCCATGAGTTCTGTGTGGCTAGTGCAATGAATTATGGAGCCTAGCAATGGAGTAGAGAGTGCTGTGGGAGGGATGGCTGGTGTTGCAATTGGTAAAAAGTTTGGAGGTTGGACGTACGTTTGACCTCCAAGTCACAGGAATCAGCCTTGTGCTGTTGATGCTGATGATTCTCCCCACTTGTGAAGTTACAGGAGGTCAGACGAAGCCGTGCTGCCATTTTTACAGTTGGCACCTTTTTTGCAAATATGGATGGGAAAAAAAAAAAAACACCTAGTTTTCTTTGGCATAGGTGACACAGCAGTATACACCATGTATAAACAATACATTGTACAAAAAGACTCACATAGAGTTACTTCTTCCAACCTCCTGACATTAAAGCAGAGGGAACCAATGTCTTAAGAAGATAATGACTTGTCTAAGTTCTACTATCTAATTAGTGACAGAAATGGGATTAGAATTCACATCTCCTAAGTTCTAATCCATTTGTCTTTTCTACATGCTACTGGAGATAATTAATGAGTTATGTGTGCTGAGTTAGCACACATAATCTGCTATGGATTGAATTGTGTCCCCCCAAAATAAGTGTTGGAATTCTAAGTCCTATCAAAAACCCATTGCTGTTGAATGATTCCAACTCATAATGACTCTTCAGGATAAATTGGAAGTGCCCCCATAGAGTTCCCAAGGCTGTAAATCTTTACAGAAGCAGACTGGCACATCTTTCTCCCATGGAGTGGCTGGTAGGTTCAAACTGCCAGTGTTTCAGTTAGCAGCCAAGCACTTAACCAGTGCACCACCAGGGTCCCCTAACTGCTATACCTGTCTGGAAAAAAAGTTTTCTTTGTGATGTTAATGGTACCCTGTCAATGTAGGGCTCCGCCTAAACTTAATCACTTCTAATTAATAAGGCAAAACATAGACACAGAGATGACAAGCAAGCACACCAGCGAGGAGGGGGAGGAAAGAAATAGACATCACCTGAACATCATCAAGGAACTGAGGAAAGCTAGGGCTACATGGCTGAGACAAGGATCTGCCCTGAGAGCTGGCAGAGAGCCTCTGCCCATAGCCAGTGCCCTGGATTTCTGAATTCAGATATCTAGCTTCTTAAACTGTGAAAAAATAAATTTGTGTTCTTTAAAGCCACCCACGGGCAGTATTTCAGTTACCACAGCACTAGGGAACAAAGACACGCACATACACACACACTTTCTCTCTCTCTTTTTACCTATCTCTCTGTAGCATCGTTTAATGAAAACAAAGGTTATTCACCATTAGCCCCTTGTTTCATTTTATTTTACACTTTAAAATAGAGGAGGTCTTCTGGAGAAAGGGAGAGTATGATTTAACTAAGATAGCTATGAAAATGTAAGTCCTGAACCCTACCAGTCCCCCCAAATTAATTAGGACTGAAAAAGAGAAATTAGCTAGTCTTAAAGAAGTTTCATGACTTCTCCATCATTATATATAGATGTACACACACACACATGCATGCACACACATTTATGTTTGCAAAAGGATTGGCTTCTGACTAAAAGGATTGCCTTTTTGGGTCCAACATTTAAGGGAGAAAAAAATAATCAAACCTTATATCCAATGTAAATATTGGGAGCAACAACTGTTTTGGGACATAATCAAGGAACAAATATGTGACACAGACATAAAATGAAAATAACTACATTAAGTGCAGGCTCTGGAAGTCAGTCCAGAACACACTGAAGCCCTCCACCGGCCCTCGGCAGTGGGCTCCTTTGAAATAGAGAGCGATTCTGATTGACATGCATGAGAACTCAGAGATTTTAAAATTCAGCTTTTAAAGGATGACTACAGGACGCCACTGCAGGTCAAGGTGTGGAAATTTGTGTAGGGCAGGCAGGAAGTAAGAAAGAGAAGTACATGTGGGGAAGGAGGTTTTGTATATACTGAATTAGTTAATAAAATATAATTAACACCATGTTATGGAATACCTTAGTGTAGCACAGTTTAAATTGGTCGGGAGTGACACCCCTACACATGATAAAGTACACTGTTCAATGTTTCTCTTACTCTAACAGAATTACCAGTAAGTAACATGATTGCTAACTGTATTCTCTAACAGCATTACTAAATGATATATATTATGTTAATTCTCAGGTCCCTTGGGTAAATAATAATACTTCCATAATGTTTGGCAACCTTTTCCCATTTTATGAAGTGCTGTGTAAGAAAGGTAAGGATTAGCTCAGTGCTTTTAAAGGACTAAATTGCTCTATGCTTCTACGTTTTCTGTGGTTTACACCTGCATTCACAGACCATTTTATGAGTCATAATCTTCCTCTCTTATGAAAACATATGCATGGAATAATTTTCAAGTGCCACAACCATTGGGTCCTGAAAAGCACCACTGAAAGTTCGGTTCACCAAGGACAGGAGCAGAACTGATCTATCTGGAAAGCGATGCCTTTAAGCATGTATTTTACCATAGTGTCTAATCATTAGTTGTGAAAATAAAGTGTCAGGAATCAAAAATATCAAGGTTAGATTGTTGAGAGGGCATCGGTGAAGAAAGCAGCTCTTTTGACTTTTAAGCTTTAAATGTACTTAACTTTGATAGTTTATTTCTTCCCTTAAAGCCTTCCAATTTTGTTCTTCTCCCCCCCCCCTTTTTTTTGGTATTGGTGTTTAAGGTGGTGCCTGAAGCTATACATGTGGCCTCTCTGTTATATCTTATCTTTCTCTCACACACTATACTTATAGCTGCTGACACTAATGTGAGATTTGTTTGGATTAGTTTTCTTCTTTACAGGGGCTCTGGAGGACCTATTGATTTAACTGTGGTAGAAATCAGCCCTTGGTGAAAAGCTTAGAGTAAGACAATCAACCAGATGCTAAGACCTAACACTGCCAGTTTATTCCCTTCATGTTTGCAATTCTTCTCCTTTTCTTTCCTTTTTACATTTAACTGATAAATTGATGTCCATTTATGATCTTCTGTTAACTCTAAATTGGAAATAATTGTGCCCCTTTTCTGGGGGGTAGAAATTAATCACTGTGGGTTGCACAAATGGTTAAGTGTTCACTACGAGCTGAAAGGTTGTCAGCTCATACTTAGTCAGAGGTGCCCTGGAAGACAGGCCAGCCCTGAGAACTCTATGGAGAAATGCTACTCTGACAACATGAGGCTGCCGTGAGTCAGACTCGACTTGAGGACAACTAACAATAGTCTTGGAACATTAGAGCCAAGGGGGCTATGGCATGTGACTTTCTGTTGTTGTTGTTGTTGTTATGTGCCCTCAAGTTGGACCTGACTCAAAGCAACTCTTCCTTGGGTTTCCAAGGCAGTATCACTACAGAAGTAGATTGCCCAACCTTCCTTCCAAGGAGTGGCTGGTGGGTTTGAACCACCAGCCTTCTGGTTAGCAGTCAAGTGCCTTAGGCACTATGCTACCAGAGCTCCCATGTGACTTTCTAGACCAGTCTTTCTCTTTCTGAGTAATTCCTAGGCATGAGCACTTCGGAACTTCACCTCTTCATCACTACCTACAAAGTAAGAGAGAGGAAAAAGGGAAGAGGGAATAAAATCCATGTCACTGAAGTAAACTGAGGCCCCAAATAATTTCATTGGGGAATCTTATGGCTGGCATCTCCCTTCTTTATGCACTTTAGCAATTGTATATTTTCTTCATAACAATCATAATTACTGAGGCCCAGAACACTGGTTCAAGATCACGAAATTGCAAATAATTTCATTGGGGAATCCTATGGCTGGCATCTCCCTTCTTTATCCACTTTAGCAATTGTATATTTTCTTCATAACAATCATAATTTTTAACTATTTCATCTATTTCCACTCTCTGTTACTATGTGTGCTCCTGGTTATATGTAAAATAATGGAGTTAGTGATATACTCTTTAAATTTCTAGAGGCACCTGTCTGTTGAATTTTAATTGAAGTAAAAAGTGAATGGAAGAAATTATGAAGTGAAAGAGCTCAAGAGAAGACTTCAAAGGGCAACTCAAGAAGACAAAGTATTGTAATGAAATGCCCAAAGACCTGGAGCTAGAAAATCAAAATGGTAGCACACATTTGGAATTTCTCAAGATGAAAGAACTGAAGAAAAAAAAATCAAGCCTTGAGTTATAATATGGAAGGATTCTATGTGTATTATTGACTATGCAAAGGCATTCAACTATGTGGATCATGATAAATTATGGATAACAGTGCAAAGAATGGGAATCCCAGAACACTTAATTGTTCTCATGCGCAATCTGTACATCGACCAGAATACAGTCATTTGGAAAGGATAAGGGGATACCGCATGGTATAAAATCGAGAAAGGTGGCCATCACCATATTTACTCAATCTGTATGCTGAGAAAATAATCCGAGAAACAGGACTCTATGAAGAAGAATGCAGCATCAGGATTGGAGGAAGATGTATTAACAATCTGCAATATGCAGATGACACAGTCTTGCATCCGGAAAGCCAAGAGGGCTTGAAGCACTTACTGATGAATATCAAAGACTACAGCCTTCAATGCAGATTACATCTCAACATAAAGAAAACAAAAATCCTCACAAGTGGACCAATAAGTAGCATCATGATAAATGAATAGAAGATTGAAGTTGTCAAGGATTTTATGTTACTTGGATCCACAATCAACACTCATGGAAGCAGCAGTCAAAAAAATCAAACAACATATAGTATTTGGCAAATCTGTCGCAAAAGGCTTCTTTAAAATATTAGAAAGCAATGATATCACCTTGAGGACTAAGGTGCACCTGACCCAAGCCATACTATTTTCAATCACCTCATATGTATGCAAAGCTAGACAATGAATAAGGAAGAAGAGTTTATACCTTTGAATTATGGTTCTGGTGAAGAATGTTATATGTACTATGGACTACTAGAAGAACGAACAAATCTGTCTTGGAAGAATTATAGGCAGAATACTCCTTAGAAGAAAGGATGGCTAGACTTCTCATGTACTTTGGGTATATTATCAGGAAAGACCAGTCCTTGGAGAAGGACTTCATGCTTGGAAAAGTCAGCAAAAAAGAGGATAACCCTCAACGAGATGGACTGGCATAGTGGCTGCAACACAGCTCGAGCACAGCAGCAATTGTGAGAACAGCAGAGCACTGGCTAGTGCTTCATTCTGTTGCGCATAAGGTTGCCATGAGTTGGAAGCAACTACCGGGCATCTAAATAGAACAACAACAAAATTTAAATATAAATGTAACCATTTTACAATGTACAATTCAATGACATTTAGTACATTTACAACGTTGTGCAACCACCACTTCAATACAATTGTAGAAAACTTCATTCTCTACTAAAAGAATCCTTGTACCTATTACAGGTCACTTCTTATTCCTCTCTGCCATTAGATCCTGGCAACCACTAATCTGCCATCTCTTGCCTTTTCTAGATATTTCATATAAGTGGGTATTATTCCTTTTGTATCTTACATTTTACTCAGTGTATTGTTTTCAAAGTTCATCTGTTATAGCAGGCATCAATACTTGTTTCCTTTCAATGGGTTAACAATATTCCATTGTATGTATATACCGTATTTTCTTTGTCCACCTTTTGGTTATTGTGAATAGTGCTGCTGTGAACATTTGTGTATTAGTTTTTGTTCAAATACCTGTTTTCAGTTCTTTTGGGTATACATCTAAGAATGGAATTGCTCGGTCACATGGTTATTCTATGTTTAAACTTTTGAGGAACCAAGCATATGTCTTTATCTCTTAAGATTTTTCTCCCTTTCTGAACCCTCCAGTGTATGCTGGCAGGTGGAGAAAAATTGCTTAAGTGAATTTGTTCACTGATTGTCTCTTGAAGCTCAAGACTTTGATAGGCGTAATGATCTCCATAGGTGTCTGGTATAGTGCCTACAGGCAGTAGTAGAACTGCCTTAAATATTTGTTAAATGAATGATTAAATGAATAAACTATTAGTTAATAGTTACATTGCTCTGATTTCATTTCTTTTTTTGCCTAAGCCCCCTAAGTCACTTCCATGTAAACACTACCATACTAGTGTTTACTCCCTTTCATTTTATATAGGAGCTCTTGTGGCTCTATGGTTAAAGCATTGGGCTGCTAACAAAAAGGTCTCCAGTTTGAACCCACCAGCTGTTCCACGGGAGAAAGATGAAGCAGTCTGCCTCTGTAAAGATTTACAGCGTTGGAAACCCTATGGGGTAGTAGTAGTTCTACTCTGTCCTATGGGGTTACTATGGGTCAGAATCAACTAGATGGCAAAGGGTTTGGTTTGGTTCATTTTATGCCTCAAACTTCTTGACAGCAGATGTGGCAAGCTGACTGTCTTCCAGGCCAGGCTAGAAGTTTAAAAAGAGGGTAGTAAAAGACTCCTTAGCACTGAATGGCTACCTGGGATCACTGGGATATGTCCTCCCACCCTCTGCTTTCTTCTAACTGCAGTTGATCTTCTTGATTTGAAAAGCGAAAGAAAAGGGGAGCGTACATATGAAGACTACATGTAGGTCAGCTGCAAATTACTTTCTGGTCTCCAAGCATCACACAAGCAGCTTTTTCTAAAGAGGTCACAACAGTTTTTTTTTTTTTTTTTTTAAAGAGGTCAACTTGGTTTTTGAAGGATGACAAATGTCCAAATACATTCAGTTTATTAGAAAACAATATGCAACTCAGTTCATGTAATGTAAAATGTGCACTTGGTTCACTCTGGTTGTTAGTGATGGGAAAGTTCCTAATATCTTCTGTAAGGAATAATGTGGCCTTTCTTCAGTTGAACCTGATGAATCCATAAACTGCACTAAATTATGTTTCACACAGATGGGAACAATCCACATGCAGTATTTGAGTTAACAGTTTTGTTACTCCCATTCAGGTACATGAAGTCAAAAGAGATTTGAAAAATATGGAACACTTCACTAATTTGCATGTCATCTTTGCCCACGGGCCATGCTAATCTTCTCTGTATTGTTCCAATTTTAGTAAATGTGCTGCCAAAGTGAGTACAAGAGGTCGCAATAGCTCTTGCACAGTTAAGTCTTGCAAATGAGGGACAAAGTCTCCTGGACTTTTGTGGAGAAGACATGATGTAGCACACAGTCGCTCAGCTAATCCTCCACCCTACCCGTTCATTTTGCAGTGAAAATTCCAGGGACACTTTGAATGGAGTAAAACTAAAATTATATTGGTCCTTAAAGAGCTCTCAGTATTTCCTAACATGTTACCATTTAAAACTTTTTCAGAGTTAGATTAAATTTTGAAATACAAGAATCTAGACAATGTCAGGAAACAGCCCTCATCATTAGGCATTTTTTTCCTACTATTACTTCTCTAAATATTTTAAACATGTCATGATATCTGCTTTTATTCAGTTTTATTTTGCATGTAAACATTTCCTAAGAATACCTTTGTTTTCCCTGACTTCAAAAGAAAAATGTCATAAGTAAAATGAACTGTAAAGATGGCAAATACCCTTGCTTAGAAAAGGCATTTATATCATATTCCAAATTATATGCATAAGATAAAAACTCAATCTATTCTGTAAAATTGTTAAGAGTGCATATTTTCAGACTCTTGGAACTGGTATACTTTTAAAGATAAAATGTTAACCAAAACTCATGACCAGAATTTCATATAAAGAGTGAGCTTTTTCTACTTAGCACATTTAGAAAATGGCCCATTTTCTGCAGCTACAGAGGGAACAGAAGAGTTTGTCCGTATACAAAATAAATGAATATGAAAAAAATCTCACCCAAATAGGGTTTTGGGAAAATGGAAAGGTAAGCCAGAATGACTCCCTGATGAAGAGAATCCCAGCCACTTCCCTCAACTTAAGGAGGTCTGGTGAGGTAGTGGTTAAGGAATTCTGCTGCTAACCAAAAGGTCAGTGGTTTGAACCCACCAGCCGCTCTACAGAAGAAAGATGAGGTGGTCTGCAGCCACTGACGACTATGAGTTGGAATTGACTCGATGGTAGTGAGTTTTCCCCTCAACTAACATGTTCATAGCACTAGTTCATAGCACTAATTTGAGGGTAACTCCTGAAATCTTGCATGTTTTTCCCACCACATCCTAATTTCCTAGTTTTCAACTCTTTCACTTTCTTTTCTCCTGTTATGGTTTAAGATGCTCTCATTTGATGTAAATACAGCATACTGCCCCTTCAAATTCCTGTCAGGAAGACATGCCATTTCATTAAATACAAAACATTAAGCCCAGAAGGAGGTACTTAAAAGTACAGAATGAATACATAAATGTCATTTATTATGTTGTTGTTGTTATGCACTGTCGAGTCGGACCCAACTCATAGCAACCCCTCTTTGGGTTTCTGAGGCGGTATCACTATGGAATGAATATAACTATCACTTCCTGAATTTAAAATTTATTCATTCAGTCAACATGTATTTATTGAAATCCTACTATGTTCCCGGCCCAGTTGAGGATAAAGCAGTGAAAAAGCAAAGTCCTTGCTCTTAGGGAGTTTACGTTGTACTGAGAGGAAATGGGGGCGAGAAGAGGGCATTGTGCAAAAAGCTTGATATGTATTATCTCATTTAATCTCCTTCTATGGAATCTCACAGAACCCTCTCACTTTAAATGCCATCATTTAAATTGTGTCTCTCATATTTAATCCAACAATTGAAATGTAAAACAAAAACAAAAACAAAACAAAACACCATTTCAGACCTAACAAGCCCCATAACTTGCTGATGGCCACACCATCCACTCAGTTGCTCGAGCAGAATAGCTAGAAGACATCTTTAATTCTTTCCTTTCTCCATTCCTCTGCTCCATATCCTATTTGTCAACAAGTTCTAGACAAGCTTTCCCTGAAATATATGCCCAAATTACCTTTTTGATTCCATTTCCACTAACGTCCAAACCAAGCTTGTTCTTTCCTGGATTATGCAATAGTTTCACTGGAACTAAGGTGAGGCTCTGGTGGCGTAGTGCCTAAGGCACGTGACTGCTCACCAGAAGGCTGGCAGTGGTTCAAACCCACCAGTCACTCCTCAGAAGGAAGACTGGGCAATCTACTTCCGTACAGATATCCCCCCCGGAAACCCAAGGAGGGCTCACTATGAGTCAAATCGACTTGATGGCAGTGGGCTTGTTTTGTTTGTTTGTTTATTTGTTTAGGGTGGGGTGTGTGAAGGGGTGCCAGAATTTCAGTGATCAAGGTAAATAATATTTCAATGAATTTTTTTGAAATCAAAGTTAAGGCAAACCATCCATGATGAAAAATGAAGTCTCATAATTCCCTAGTACACTACCCTGTTTATCATTTGTCTTGATTTTCTTTGTCTAGGTAACTACTTTCTCTCCCGTGAGAGGATAAGTGCCACGGGAGAGGGACTTATATCTGCCTTGGCCATTTATGCTTTATCTCATAAATAAGTCCTCCATTTCCCAGGCTTTCTTGCCAACTTGCTTTGTGTTGGATTCTTCCAAGAGAGACACTGTCCTTTCAGCTTCCAGGGTTCTGGTAACATCATTTCCCTCCTCTCTTTGTCCCTCCATACCTAGAAGTGTCAGCAGCTTCCTGCTATTGCTAACCTCTGGGTTGAACCATCCCTTGCCATTTCAGCTTTCCTATCGCATTTACAACTTGTTTCTCATATTAAATCGCCTCTATTCCACTACCTGGAATAAATTTGCTTTATCTGACTGGGTATTGGCCGATTCAATGATTCAGGATACAAGTATTTGAGTGTTCAATCCACATTATATATAAATTACTAAAGGCTCTCACAAGGTACAAGAAAGGGGTAAACAAATTATATTCCTATCTATGTGCAAATATTACAAATAACACTGTTTAAAGGTGGGAAATTTAATAAATTACGGTACATTTACAGGTTCCTTTCTACTACAGAGACCTCTAATTTACATTGGGTGATGCACATTTCAGACTTGGTTTCTTTTCAATATTTTCTATTTCAATTTTAGTATCAAATCATGTCAATTGTAATTTCTAGATTTTTCTGACTAGGAAGGAGAGCCATCTGAGTCAACTACAATTCAATAAAAGAACAAATAGTTTAAATA
Organism: Orycteropus afer afer; assembly: GCF_000298275.1. Taxonomy (NCBI): domain Eukaryota; kingdom Metazoa; phylum Chordata; class Mammalia; order Tubulidentata; family Orycteropodidae; genus Orycteropus; species Orycteropus afer. The sequence continues at coordinate 1,018,272 of NW_006922021.1, forward strand.
TCAGCAACTTAGTAACTTTACTTAGAAAAAGCAGGTCATTTTTAGAAAACATATAAAATGGTCTAATGATGTGTACTTCTTTATTAAATATAAACATATTTAGAACATACTATATAGAGGATCATGTCAACAAAGTCAATGTAGGAATAAAACATTTAACACTTACATTGCCAGGATATAATAGAATACAGTGGTGTTAGATATATGATTCAGAGAATTAAAAAAAAAAAAAAAAACTAGTGGGTCCAAGGAGAGAAATGTGGACTATGAAACACTGCTAAGGAGCAAAAAAAAAAAAAAAAGGCTCTTGTTGGGTTATCTTAATTAGAACCAATTAACATAAAATAATATTACTTTCTGAAATTGACTTTAATATTTTGTCCATCAAAATTATGGGTTTAAAAGTATAAATAAGGATTACACATATGGTAACATTGCTGATTGATATGTGATTATTAGGCATGATTTACTGAAGAACACAACTTGAGTAACTTAATAGGATTTAAAATATGTTAGTCATTTGGGTTGTTGTCTATTATCCAACCAAAATGCATGGCATGCCAAGAACATAAAAAAAACTCCAATGTAAGTAGGGGAGATGGATATGTAAACAAATTATTGTAGTCCAGTGTGATAAGGACTGTGACAGAAGTATATCCATAGTACCAAAGAACCATCTGGAAGGAATGCCTCATTATGTCTTTTAACACAGATCTGATTAAGTCAACTGCATGCTTCTTGTTGTTGTTGTTGTTGTTGTTATGTGCCCTCGAGTTGGACCCGACTCATAGCGACCCCTCCTTGGGTTTTCGAGGCAGTATCTCTATGGAAGTAGATTGCCCCATCTTCCTTCCAAGGAGTGGCTGGTGGGTTTGAACCACCAGCCTTCTGGTAAGCAGTCAAGTGCCTTAGGCACTACACTACCAGAGCTCTCAACTTCATGCTTAGCAGTATTTTTTCCAGTCACCAACATCCCCTTCCTGTCCAATGGTCTTCAGGACAAAATCCCAACTCCTCAACTTAACATACCAGATCTCTCATGATCTCTCCCTTGAATCCATGTTCAGTCCCATCTTCTAGCACTTTTTCATCAGTCACACTGGAAATTTTGCAACATCTACAAGCAAGCTATGGTCTTTTGTGTCTCTTTGTGAAGACTGATCACTCTGCTTCCAAAAAACCCAAACCAAACCCACTGTCGTCAAGTCGGACCCGACTCATAGCAACCCCTCCTTGGGTTTCTGAGGCGGTATTACTGCGGAAATAGATTGCCTAATCTTCCTTCCGAGGATCACTCTGCTTAGATCATCCTTTTTAAACTTCTTCTTGTAGTCACTCTGACTAGACTTTCTTAAAAAAAAAAAAAGTCTTCTAAGGAAAGGCCCCTTCTGAACTCATGCTTCCACACTCCACCATTCATATTTCTGGTGCAGGTACTGCTTCTCTTCTCCTTCTAACATAGTCTTTATTACAATGGCTTTTGATTGCTCACTGACTTGTCTCTCTCTTCCACTAGATTCTGAGTGCAGGGAGGAGTCCTATGTAATTCATATTTGTATCCTGAGCACTTGATACATTGCCTGGCACAAAATAAGGAGAGTCAGTTAAACCTTTAAATAGGAATTAGATATTAGGAAATGGGTAAATGGAAATTGGCCTCATAAATTGAGTTAGTGTGGGGCATAGCATGTTAATCATCTGAAACAGCATATATAAAAGAGGCATGGAAGAAAACGGCCCATTGTGAGAACTTATGTGGAGTTTGCTATGAGTGGGTCACAGGGTTTATTAGAGGAAGTGACAGGAGACCGTTTGGAAATGTAGAAAGGAGTAGGGTAATGGAGAATTCTGTATGCCACTCATATTGGAGTTTAGATGTGATCTTTTAGTAATGAGGGATTATGAAGAGGAAAGCAGCATGATCATATTTGTTTTTAGGAAGATAATGGCAGGATGGAGGAAGGAAAGTGGAGGACACAAACTAATTAGGAAATGACTATGATATTCCAGTTTATACAGAGTGAAGATTTGTGTTTTAGCAATAGACAAGGGAGGAGAAGGAGTCCTTGGGTGGTGCAAATAGTTAAAGTGCTTGGCCGCTAACCAAAAGGTTGGAGGTTCAAGTCAACTTAGAGACACCTTGAAACACAGGTCTGGCAATCTACTTCTGGAAAATCAACCATTGAAAGCCATGTGGAACACAGTTTTACTCTGACACAGATGGGTTTTCCATGAGTTGGAATTGAGTCAAGGGCAACTGAGGAAGGGAGCTGTAGTGGTTCAGTGGTAGAATTCTCATCTGGCATATGGCAGACTCGGTTCAATTCCCAACCAATGGACCTCAGGCACAGCTACCACTCATCTCTCAGTGGAAGCTTGTGTGTTGCTATGATGTTGAACAGGTTTAGCAAAACTTTCAGACTAAGACAGAGTAGGAAGAAAGGCCTAGTGATCTACTTCCAAGAATCAGCCAGTGAAAACCCTATGGATCACAATCATTGGATCAGCAACTGATCATGGGGCTGGTTCAGAACCAGGCAGCATTTTGTTCTGTTGCAAATGGGATTGCCAACTTGAGGGCAGCTAACAACAAAAACAATAATGGGAATAGAGAAAATGCACAAGTTTCAAAGATAAAACCCCCACTGGGTTTCTGAAGCAGTAAATCTTTATGGAAGTGGATCCCCCCATCTTCCTTCTATAGAGCAGCTGGTGGGTTTGAACTACCAATGTTCTGGATAGCAGTCAAATGCATTAGACACTACGCCAGCAGAGCTTCTTAAAGATAAAAACATAGTGCACAATGGGAAATATATATTGGCTATTGTGTAGATTACAAGTACTATGGAATATGGAAGAATTCCTGTAAGTTGACTCCCAGTTCTCAGGCTTGGAACTTTGGATGATGCTGTAAAAGGTGATAAAGAATACAAGAAGATGAAGTTTGCGTGGGAAGAGGGATTCTCTAACAAGCTGTGTGTTCTTGGACAAGTAACTTAGCTTCTCTTAACTTCAGTTAACTGTCCATAAAGTTACCAGGATATTTAGTTCATAGAGTTGTTGTGAGAAGTAAATAACATCATGATGTAAATGTACTTTGAAATGGAGAAAAATGCTATACAATATATAAGTTATTGTTGTTATTATTATTTGCATTACTGGATTAACTCCTCAGATTTTTGTTAAGTGCACTTCATCTCTTGAATCTTCTCACTTACACCCAATGTTGTTTCACACATACTTTATTATTCATAATATTTCACTACTGACTAAATATGGAATTTATATCAAGGTCACCACTTTTTTAAAAAAGCTTAATCTCTTTTCCAGCAGCACTTAATAAAAGAGATAAATCACATAGCTCTTTCTATTTAATCTCCTTATCCTACTGAGAATACAGCCCTCTTCCATTTCTGTTCTCCAGATCCAACTTTTCATTTTTATAGAAAGGTTCGATATGAATAGAACACTCTTTCTGAGAGTGAAGTACTGTACATTTGAAATTCAGTTAATCTTGTCTCATATTATTGCCAGGAAGAGCTGCATTTGATGCAGATGCATAAAGTGGAAGGCATCCCTAGGTGCAGTGGTGGAGAGAAAAATAAATAAATAAAACCCATGAATGTGAGTGTGTTATTAGCTTTGTTCTCTTTTCTTGGTTTTAGATGGATAAATCACCAAGGGGATTCTAGGACTGGATAGTTACATATTTGTGGATGTCAACAGCTGTGTACATAGAACAGACATTTTGAAATTTATTATTTTCAGAAGTGTGGGTCATACGAAAAATACTTATCTCTAGCCAGAGGGGAGGTGGAATAATTACATAGGAGACTTCTCAACAGTCAGCTGCCAAAACTCCTTTCCTGTCAATACTATAAGATTATTTTTTCATGGTCTTTTCATATGAAATGACTGTTACAAAGAACCGAAAATGGCTTCATTCTATACATGATTTCCTGTTACAATATCCATCACTTCCTTAAAAGTCCATTATGATAATAGCAAGAAAGAAAAAGGAGGGAGAACTTTTTCAGATGTAGGATTTAACACCTTTATAGTCAGTCATATCAGAATGCAGGGTTTTCCCAATTTGTTCTTCATACACACATAAAGAATATCATAATGATTAGCTGGACATCTCTTCCTTGAGTGCTTCCTAAAGCTACAATTTATGCAACAGTCTTGTACTCATTCCCACTCTCACAATCCTTCTGTTCACTAGTCTATTAAATACAATTGTAATTGACTGCTTTGGTGGCTAATTTGCAAAAGCCATTATACTGCTTCTGGCTTTCTTTGACTAATATTTATTCGGAAGCCAAAGTATATGAGGTATTGCTGCTTAATTTGACTTTGCAGTTACTAACGTCATTATTTACTATTTATTATGTCTATAATGCATAAAGCACATAAAATGAATAAATCATTGATTTGAATTGTGGCTTTGGGTACATTACTTTCTCATTTGTCAAACAAAAGTCTATATGAAAGCTTATGTCTCTTCCTAAAATTCTAAAATTACACTATCAGTAATATCATTATGCATGCTGTATTTATCTGACCTTGTGATAAATTGGTTGAATTATTGAGAGATTTTGCACAAAGGCAATCTTTGTGTGTGTGTGTGTGTGAGAGAGAGAGAGAGAGAGAGAGACCCCTCTATTTCTACCTGTGACTTATCCCCCCCTTTCTTTTACAACTTTTATTGAACAGTAATCATATACTGGACTTTACATATATTATCTTTTGTCAGTTTCTCAACACCCCTGTGAGCTGGTTCCATGATTATCATCCTCACGTTACAGACAGAGAAATGTGCGTCCTAGAATGATTAGGTCAATGCCACAGTTACCTAGTTGTTAAATGGAATAGCTAGGACTGTAACCAAGTCTACCTGAATCAGAGGCTGAACTTTTAACTTTGATGACCACGAGTGGGCTCCTATCTGGGTAATAGGCTCTGCCTGCCACTTGTGAATCCCTTGGGTACCTCTTGCCTTTCAATGACAAAATTATTTCTAAAATAGTCTAAACTGCTCTCCTCACTTTCTCAATATAGGTTCATCCCCTTCTCTACTATGGTCTAAGTTTTCTCCTAAATATTTCTCAGAAAACGTTGCTACTGAAGTTAATAATTACTTTCTAGCTTTCAATCCTTATTTGGCTTGCACACTATATAACATTTAATGATATTAATTGCCCTGGGTTCTTAAGATTATATTGGGAAGACTTTTCCTGGTTTTCCTTCTGTGACTCTATTCATTCTATCCTGCCCCCTTAAATGTTAAAATTTCCTTAGAGTTTTCCTCCTGAGTGTTCTCATATTGCAAAGTGATAACTCCTCAGAATGGAATATTGCTGTCCTACTAATGGATGGCAGTGATGTGCTGCTGGTGTACAAAGCAACAGGGTAAACGTTTACTTCACCTATGAGCCCCCCAAAAACCCATTGCCCTCGAGTTGGATTCAACTCATAGTGACCCCTCCTTGGGTTCTGAGGCAGAATCACTACGGAAGTAGATTGCCCCACCTTCCTTCCGAGGAGTGGCTGGTGGGTTTGAACCGCCAGCCTTCTGGTTAGCAGTCAAATGCCTTAGGCATTATGCCAACAGAGTTCCCCCTATAAGCCCCAGTCCCCTTGAACTCAAACTGAGAAGCAAGTTCAATTACCAAGTTCTTTGTTATCCATAGGAATTGAACCAATTAATGCCCTCAACAACAGTGTATGAGAGTGTTTTCCCACATCCTTAGCTAACATGTAAGCTATGAAATGTTTTGATTTGGTAATGTAATATATAAAATATAGGGTCTTTTATTTATTTTTAACTTGAAGTTCTCTTATGAGTGAGGTTCGGTGTCTTTTCATATACTTAAATATTATTATATTTCTTCATTTCAATCTGTTTTTTTCTCCTGGGTTAATGGCCTTATTACTATTAACTTCCAAGAGAGTTTTGAGGCCCAATCTTGAGTTGGGAAATACCTTAATCAGGTAAATTATGGCACTGACTACAGAGGAATCAAAAGAAAGGACCAGAGGTGGACATCCCTTCTTAGAAAGAGAGTGGCACCTTGAAAAGAAAGGTGTCTCTTGAAGATTTAGTGGAAGGGGAAGAAGGAACTGAATAAAGATGCAGTGCTTTAATGAGGGAAGATAGTGTTAAAGAATCAGAACAAGACGAACTAGCTATGTAGCACTTATTTGGAACACCTCTGAAAATAATAACAAACCAAATATGCATGTTATAACTGCAACAAAAGAAGGTGGCCTCAAATTAAGAATTCAAGTGAGCTATGCAATCTTCTTCTCCTATCCACCTCAAGGAAGTGTCTTCTATCACTGGCCCAGGGGAAAAAATACGGGGGGCTGAAAATTTTAAACTTTTAAGTAGATAAAACACTGTAAAACAACACACACATACAAATACACACATGCATATAGCACAGGAATATTGTAATTTAACACTTCAACGTGACTTTTTGACTTAAACAAGTGTCTTGGTTATCTGGTGCTGCCTTAACAGAAATATCACAAATGGATGGCTTAAGATACTAGAAGTTCAAATTCAGGGAATCAGATCTAGGGCTTTCTCTGTTAGCTCACAATTTAAGAAGAAGGCCCTTGTGTCCTTTCAACATCTGTAGGTTTGGCATCCCTTGGAAAGCTCCATATGTCTTGGCATCAATTTTCCCCTGGTTCTAGGAGGTTTTCAGTACAGAGACCTTGGGTTCAAAAGATTCACTTGGTTCCTGGCTCTTCTTTCTTGGTGGGTCTGAGGTCCCTCTGATCTCTGCTTGTTGTTTAACTCTTTTATATCTCAAAAGAGATTGACTCAAGATACAACCTAAACCTGTAGATATTATCCTGCCTCATTAACATAACTGCTTCTAATTCTGTCTCATTAACATTATAAAAAATTAAAAATAATAATAAAAAAGGAAACCAAACCCACTGCCATCAAGTTGATTCTAACTCATATCACCCCCCCCCCCGCAGGATTTCCAAGACTATAAATCTTTATGGAAGTAGATTGCCTCATCTTCCTCCTGAGAAGCAGCTGGTGGGTTTGTACTGCCGACTTTCTGGGTAGCAGCCAAATGTCTTACCCACTACACCACCAGAACTCCTTCACTAACAATATAAATTTTAATAGTTTTAGAAGGTATTTCTTAGACTAGACCATTCTTTCTCAGTTTTCCCAGCTACATGATGGGCCCTATTAATAGGTAAATTCAGTGTTATTGTTTCAGCAGTTTTTTTTTTTTTAAATTATAGTCATATTTGTTCTGTTCCTTTGACTTGCTTTTTTTTTTCTCCAGAAACTTCATTTGTAAGAATGTTGGATGATATCTTCATGTCTTTTTAATCATATTTTCTGATCCTTTTATATTACTTTATTTTCTTTTAATTGACTCTTTTCCATTCTATCCTTTATGACTCTTATACTAATTGCAGTTATATCTGTTTTCCCTTGAGGACTCTATTAGTTTTCTATTGCTGACATAACAACTTACCACAAACTCAGTGGCTTAAAACAACACCCATTTTATATATCACAATTCTGTAGGTCAGAAGCCCAGGCAGCCTCAGATTTTGGTCTCGCAAAGCTGAAAGCAAGTTGTTGACTGGACTAAGATATTATCTGGAAGATCTGGGGAGGAATCTGCTTTCCATCTCATTCCCAAAATCCAGGATAATCTCCCTTATTTTGAAGTCAACTGAGCCATGTAACATAACATAATCATGGAAGAAATAGTTCATTATATTCACAGCTTCTGGGGATTTGGGCAGGACATCTTAGGTGGGACATTTCAGAAGTTCTACCTACTACACATATTTTACGATTTAATCCCCATTTATTCCCTATGTCTCCTGAGTTTGGCTAGCTCCTGTTTCACATCTTCCTGTTGTTTGTCCTTTTCCATTCAGTTTTTGAATTTATGATGTGTGGCATTCTTCCCATTTCACAATTGCTTGTTGTTATGGGAGAACTCTGGTGGCATAGTGCCTAAGGCATATGGCTGGTAACCAGAAGGCTGGCAGTTCAAACCCACCAACCACTCCTCAGAAGGAAGATTGGGCAATCTACTTCTGCGGTGATATCGCCGAGTTGTATGCAACTCTATGACAGTGAGTTTGGTTTGGTTGGTTTTGTTGTTAAGAATCGAATTATGTCCCCAAGAAATATGTGTCAACTTGATTAAGGCGTGATTGTCAGTATTACATAATTATCCTCTATTTTGAGATCTGATGTAATTATCCTATGTGTTGCCTTAGGCACTACACGACCAGAGCTCCTTTCAAGAACCTAAAGGAAAGGAAAGAGTATGCATCAATGATTTTATAATTAGCAAGATTTTAGCCATTAAAAACAACAAACAGGCAAAAAAAAAAAAAAAAAAAAACAGCAATAATACAACTCAACTCAGGACATAATGAATCCTTGGAAGTTCAGGATGAGAATTTCCAACAAAAAATGAAGAAATATTGGGCAGAAATTTGCTTAGTGAGCATATTTTATTAAAGATCTTACACTAAAATAAAGGAGGTATTAAGTAGATGAATAATGTCTAAATGTTATTTGCTCTGATAAAGCAGAAACAAAACAACTAAAACATGAAAAGAGAAGGGATAAAGGAATACAGAAAAAACTGTTTGGTTCACACATACATGGGAATTAAAATACTACTTAAAGCTAAAAAACAAACAGTAACTATCTAAGTAACTAAAAAGGAGAACCAAGGTTATTATATATAGGAATTAGTTTAAAGTTAACTATGGAAATGAAAAATAGATCTCAGAATAAAAAAGCAAAAGAATATAGTACATAGAGTTAAGTTAATGCACATTATATCATAAAATAATATGGTAAAGCTGGAGGATCCTTTTTAATATTGAGGATATTAGATCTTTTTTGAAAAATAATAAATTTTCTCCTGGTTTTTCATTTATCACTTAATTTTGTTTTGATAGTTTGCCATGTAGATCTTATTTCATTTTGATGTAATATTTTATCAACCTTTCATAGCTTCTGGATTTTGTGTCAACTCCTCCACTCTACAACTTTTGATAATAACTTTCTCTCTCTCTTTCTCTCTCTCTCTCTCTCTCTCTCTCTCTATATATATATATATAAATTTCTCCATCAATATTTCCAAATATTCCTCTGTGGAAAAGTGAAAAGATGTCAAGTTCTGGACTGAACAAGATCCAGATTAGAACACTGCCTCATTTTCTTCCAATTTTGTAACCTGTGTATATATATGGCATATTATTCTCCCATATTTTCTTCTAATAGCTTTATAGTGTCATCTTTCATACATTTTATTTTTGTGGAAGGGGTAAAATAAATAAATTTTAAATTTATTTTTCCAAACAGGTATCTTTTTTTAGCATCACTGATAGAAAGCATACCTTTCTCCACTGACATATTATATTACCTTTATTGTATAATAAACTTCCTTATATTTTGGGAATTCTCATTGTTCCAACTATTCAATTGACCTATCTGTAAATCCATGTAGCAGTGCCACATTGTTGAATATGATTTAATATCTACTAAGGCAAGTCTCTTGCCATTACTCATTATTTAAAACATAACAAAAGTCTTCACTATTTTTGGATGTAATGTTTCCATGTACATTTTAGAATCACATTGACTAGTTCTATTGGGGAATCTTCATGAATTATCAGTTTTGCTTCAATACATGTAGTTTAAAGCATCATATTCATGAAAATAATACAATAAAATTTGCATGTAATTTTAAGATGATATCCAGTTGGAAAACCACCATCAAATTCTCCATCAATGTTTCCAAATATTCCTCTGTGGAAAACTGAAAAGATGTCAAGTTTTAGAGTCAACAAGATCCAGATAAGAACACTGCCTCATTTACTTCCCTTTTTGTAACCCTAGACCCGTTACTAAACTTGGCTGAATGTCAGATTCTTCATTTGAAAAATCAGGCTAAAAATGCTTGTCTTGTAAATTTTTTCAGAGCATTAGATCAACTGCATTTTGAATTTCACTGACTCTCTGTGGGAACTCTCTGGAATATGATTTCCACAAGAGGTTTAACAACATACTCATCTACAGATTGAATTCAGACTTTTCTTCCAACTCCAGAATTGCCATGGCTCACTCCTTTTATCTGTCTGACAAATTTCTATTTACCCTTTAAAATAGCTCAAGTATCACCTCTTTTGAGAATAGTGTTTTTCCCTTTCTAATGTTTGACACTTCCTCTGTGCTCCTGTATCACTCTGTGCAAAGTCTATTCCAGCCAAGCACAGTGTATTTATCTGACTATCGGTTTGCCTCCACAAGGAAACTAAACTCCTCCACAGAGGACACCTGTCACTGATCCTATTGTCCTAGCATATTACCTCCCTCATAATCCATCTCAAAAATAGCTGGTAGCATAAATACAGATACATTTTTTTATGAGAACGGGAGAGTAGATAGGCATATTTATACCTGTACTTTTCCAATTTTCTGTTCTTTGTTTCACAAAAGCAAAGGGGAAAAAGATGACAATGTATCATTCCCTAGCAATGTTTTTGTACTGATCTTATAAGATTGCATATACTGGGCCCAGCTGCCCAGTCCAGCCCACTAAGTCAGAAGTGTGGGCACAATAGCAGACTATCCTGAGCATGGGGTCCAGGAAGAGTGTGAAGAATAGCTGGGTGAGGCCAAGCCCTTATGTGTTTACTCCACTACAACCACCTCAGTATCCCACAACTTGTCCTCAAAAGCCAGAAGGACAGGGCTTTGCATGATGTTGAATCATTCTACAGCAGAATTCTCAGTTTACTCAACAACCACCACTACAGCCATCCAACAACTCATCCTCACAGCCAGAAGGACAGGGCTCTGCATTAAGGTTCAACCAGTCAAGTACAAGCCTTAGCCACCCAGCAAGCTATCGTTAACCTTACTAGAGTACAAAATTTCACATAATCTCGGGTAGCTGTGATATCTCAGTTTGCCTCTGGCCAGATGAGACCTGAGCAAATCCTTCCTCATCAGATATTACAGATCCCCTCTGCCTTTCCATAGTAGCAGCCATAGATAACACAGTACAGAATCTTGCACCATCCAGTGATCAAGGCAGCAACACAAACATCCCAGCCATGTCATCACAGGGTACAGACAGCTAGTGCAAAGGCAGAATGAATATAGATACAGCAAGTGCTCCAAAGTATTAAATCTTCTGCTATTTGACCCCTTTTGTTTAGAAACACAAGAGCATTGAATCAAAAGGATTCTGAGTTTTTACTTCATTTTTTTCAACATATCAGTTTTTCACACTGTTAGATATACAGACTATATACAAAAGCACAACCTTATGAATTTTAAATAAAAAAATAAACAGAAGGAAATTATACAAAACAGAAAAACAATAACAACAAAACTACATGGACTATGATGTCAACGACTATAGGGTCAAAATCACAACTCTGCCATTTACTAACTTTAGGTCTATTTCTTAACTTCTCTGAGCTTCCATTTCCTCATCTGTAAAATGTGAATAGTAATATCTACTTCTTAAGTTTGTTGGCAAGGTTATTGATGGTAAGGCATGTTAAATGTAAAGCATCTAGGATGAACAAATATATGCCATTTCTTTAATAATTATACACATAAAAAATTCTATCTTGTTTGACTCATTCAATTTTTGCTAATGTTCCAATAGAATAAATTTATTTATTTATATATTTGGCTTAACAAGACAAAAGTTTATTGCTCACTCCCATGAAGACCCACAGGAGTCTACAGTACACTTCGCTAAGCAGACTCAGGGTTCCATACCACCTCTCTGCAATCCCCAGGAGGCTTTTATAATCATTAACAAAGGGAAAGGGAGAGGGAGGAACAAAAGTGTCTTTTCAGTGATGCACAGGCCATCACAATCCTAGCCACAAGGCCTCAAACTACAAGAAATGCTGTAAATGCATGGGAGTTTTGGAATCTTGTCAGCCATACTTGTTGACCTACCTCAGCCAGACTTAATGACAATCACATCTATATTTCTTTCCCTTGTCTGTACTTGTATAATTGCATGCATTATAAGAGCTTTCCTTCCACCACCTCCTTGTGGTTATCCCTTCTTTGTGTCCTTCCTACCTATGCATTCTTGCCTGCCTAGCTTTCTCCCTGTGCACATGCTGCCCTTCTGGTCATCCATGGTTGACTCTTCTAAGGAGTGCATCTCCCTGCTGTAGTTGTTCAGCTTGTGGGCCTGTCTTTTGTTTGGCTGGGAGTTAAGACATGGGAGTGAATCCAATTCCAGGCCTGAAGTGTGACTCGGGGCCAAGGTCTCAGGGTTTCACCAGTCTCTATCTGACCAGCAGTCCTGATCTTTTTTATGTTTTTCAATTTTATTCCACATTTTGTCTCCTACTCTATTCAGGATCTCCAATTTTGATCCCTTTCCAAGTGGTTGACATTAGTAGCCTGGCACCATCTAGTTCTTCTGGTCTCAGGGTCATGTAGGGTGAGGTTCCTTTGGTCCATTGGTCCCTTGGACTAATTGTTTCCATGCATCTTTGATTTTCTTCACTCTTCTTTGCTGTGGATGAGGTGAGGCCAATAGTTGCATTTCAGATTGCTGCTCACAAGCTTTTAAGACCCCAGGCACTACTCAACAAAGTAGGATGTAGAACAATGTTTTGTGTGCTATTATTGTGCCAATTGAGCTTGATGTTCCCTGCAACCATTGTCCTGAGTCCACAGGCCAAAGACTCATTCTATCAAGGTACTTGGTTATGGCTAAGAAGTTATCCTAACTTTATCCTCTGTTAGCTCTATAATGTATATTGACATTTTTATAGCACATATAAATACATATGTGGGAATATCATCTGCCAAACCTATGTATGGTCATGGATATATTCTCACTCACCTACTTATACCTGTTCTTCTTGCTTGCCTACCTATGTATCCACCAGTAGATCAGTATTTGCCATTACTGATAGTGCAGTATTATGTATGTAATAGTATTTATCTTTGTTGCCTGTACCTCTTGTGCATCTCTCTGTGCCTTCCTTTTCCTTAGTGACATTGTACTGGTCACATGCTTTTGCTATACTTCCTTTCCCTTCAACCAAATCAGCACACGTGTCTTAACTAGTTAGCAATTTTCCCTCTCCTCCCCTCCCAATCCTGGTTGCAACAGAACAAATTTAAGTGGAAAATTTTCACAGCCTAAGTTTTATGAAAGGCACATTTATTTTTATACAAGTGAAAATTGGCTTGTTTACAGTGATTAAGATTCATGAATCCATTTGTTCATTCACTCAACAAATATTTATTGAGTGCTTTCATTGTACCAGGTCTTGATTTTGGTGCTTTGGCTATAGTACTTAATAAAACAGAGAGGCCGGCCTTTGTTGATTACATTCTAGAAGAGCAAGAGGAAGACCAAACAATGCATACAATAAATAAATAAATGATACTGAATGTTAGTCAGTGGTTAATACTAAGAAATAGAAGTAGAAGAGACTAAGGGATAAAGATTGTGAGACTGGGGATAGCATCGAGGGGGTTGTGATTTTAAATAGGGTGGCTAGACCTCTTTGAGAAGGTAGATATCATTGAGCAACAACTGACAAAGGTGAAGGAGTTACCTTTCTGGATATGCAGAAGAGAGTTCCATGAAGGAGTATTAGCAGTGCCCATGCTCTGAGTCTGGTATGTTAGATGAACAGTAAGGGTACAAGGGCTTGATCTAGTCATTTAATTTCTAACCTTACTATGTTATCCTTAAATATATTGTGTAGGAGCTGAAAAAATAATTTTCAATTAGAAAGTATATTTAAAGATATTTACACTTTAGAATTTTTCATTCTTTTCCTTATAACTCCCTGTTGCAATTTGTGTCATCAGTTCATCTAAACTTATCATTTTTCATTCAGTTGTCCATTATAAGCCAAGAAACTTTTACCTTTTTTCTCTTGTGATTATTATCATGTCTACTGGGGACAAAATCATTAAGACAGAATAGAAGAGCAAGATGAATGACAGAGAGCAGGTGCATTTGTATATTATGAAGTGTTTGCAAAATAATAAGCACCACATGAATAATGCATTTGAAGGTTATTGTCTGGCAAATAATATTAAGAGTCATATATTCAAATCATTCCCCAATTACTGAAGAACCAAATACAAAGTGTCTAATGCTTCAAATTTTATCAGGCAGAGAGAGAAACCCAAGGAGGGGTCGCTATGAGTCGGGTCCGACTCGATGACACAAAACAACAACATATACATTAATCCTTTAATCTTCTGCTGCTATTCATAAGGTTGTCATTGGCCAAGTTTTTCAGCAGTAGATCATCAGGTCCTCCTTCCTAATCTGTCTTAGTCTAAGTTGTGGTTCCCTAGTGCCTCTCTGACAGGAATATACCACAAATGGGATGGCCTTAACAAACAGGAGTTTATTCTTACAATTTGGAGGCTGTAAGTCCAAGTTCAAAATGCCAGGCTCTAGGGGCT
>NW_006922021.1:1033418-1034465 GCF_000298275.1 Orycteropus afer afer
TATCAGCATAGCTTCCAGCATCACAGCAATATGCAATCCACTACAGTATGACAAACTGACAGACAAGTGGTAGAACTAAGGTAATAGTATAATACAGCTGAAGGCAGAATGGTTATTTACTGTAGTGTCTTGGCATTAGCAAATGGATTTATGATAAAACATTTTCACCTGTGATATTTCTGACCATGAAACACTTCTTTGCTTAATATCCTTCTCTGAATCCCCATACTATGTGGGATCAAGTTCAAGATATTTTGTTTTGCTATAGGAGGTCTTTCTTGACTTAGACACCCTATCTCTCTTTCTCATCTCCTACCACTTCCACACCCATATCTGCAGCTCTGGCTAGACTTAACTATTGATACTGCCTGTATGCCATGTTCTTTCTCACCTCCATGTATTGATGGAGACCCTCAACTGGGAATTTCTTTCTCCTGTCATTTAGTACTTAGCTTAAGCACCACCCCTCTGGAATCTGGGTTTATTTCCATAGCATCCAGTAGTAGAATACACTGTAAACTGCATTAGAAATTTCCACCTATTGGTTTGTCACTGGGAACTGGTGGTTAAGGCACTCAGCTACTAACCAAAAGGTCAGAAGTTTGAACCCACCAGTCACTGTACAGGAGAAGGATGAGGCAGTCTGCTTCCATTAAGATTCACAGCCTTGGAAACCCTAAGGGGCAGTTCTACTCTGCCCTATAGGGTCTCTATGAGTCGGAATCAACTTGATGGGTGTGAGTTTGATTTTTTTTTTTTAATTTGGTCCGTCTCTTCCTCTCGTATGAGATCCTAGACAACAAACAGCACATGTGTTTTATCCATGCTGTAATTCTAGCACATTGCCTAGACCTTGCTACAGTGAAAGAGAAATTGAGCAAAATATTGATTCAACTTCACAGGTTGGTTTGAGGATCAAATATGGTAGTCAATATTTTAAAAATTAAGAATTGAAAATCTACAATAATATAAATGTCCTTTTCAGGTTTTGTTTTCAATCATAGGTTGCATAATTTTGTGTGCGTTTTTATAATATTAGTACTTTTT
>NW_006922021.1:1034565-1040222 GCF_000298275.1 Orycteropus afer afer
TTTTTAAATATCAAAAAAATACTAAATAAGAATTATTCTTACAAAATAGAATATATATATCATATTAGTACTTTTAAAAGTATTGGCACATAATTTCTCTTTATGCAGAGGTTAAAATAATACTCATATATATGGCACAAGAAAATTAAATATAGCTTTTTGGTTTTCTGGCTTTGAACCAAATGACTTTCCTAAAGTTATAATTTAGGCATACATCATTAAGAAGAACTATGAGTATTCTTTTGTAAAATTCCAAGGCTGAACTGAAGAACAAGAAGACAAATCACTAAGACACATTTTTATTTAAATAACACCATTTCTTGTGAATTTGTATTTCTTAGAAGTTTTGAATGCTGGACATATACTAATTGATATAAGTAAAACAAAGTTCTTTTTAGTTATTATCACGTGAAAATAGCACGATGGCATCATATCAGATTAGGGGACTACATTTGGGATGATAAGACTTACATACAAATGCAGTATGCAAAATATGTCAGTTTCAGTGATTTTAGTGGGACTTCAGACACCTGTGTATTCAGAGCACAGTAGTTAAGAGCATGACCCTTTAGAACCAGACTCATTTAAGACCTGGCTCTGTCACTTATTAGCTGTGGGACCATAGGTTAGTCATTTATCCTCTTTGTACTTCAGTTTTCTCATTTGCAAAATGGAGATATTGACTAAAATTTTCTTTACACCCTTGTTACAAGGATTAAAGGAGAGAGTATTTGTAAGATACTTAGACATTCCATAAAGCAAATTCTCCAAAATAATTGAAATGAAGGGATTATTCTCACCAAGTTTAAAGGTTATATTTCAGATGATCTGGAACAATGTAACTGGGAAACATGAAATCACTATTGTAAGCATATAGGACTACCTGAAAGTGACACTGATTTTTCAGTGCAAATGAATGAGGTCTGCATTTATTGTTGATTTATAAAATGATGTGCCTTCAGTTTCTGGATACAGTGAACACAACAAAGAAATGCTGGTTTCTAAAATAAGCTGCAAATCAAACATCCCCAAAAAAGATCCTCTGAATGGCAATCTAGTTGCCTCACACATGTCCTATTCGACATAGCCTGCTTCAAAGTAGGTGGCTGCTGGGTTTCACCCATTTAATAATGACTGAGGAATCCCTCTGGGGCAGTGGTTCAGCACTCAACTGCCAACTGAAAGGTCGATGGTTCGAAACCCACCAGCCCCTCTGTGGGAGGAAGATGTGACAGTCTGCTTCCATAAAGATTATAGCCTTAGAGACCCTTTGAGGCAGTTCTCCTCTCTCTTATAAGGTCACTATGAGTCACAATCTACTGGACAGCAATGGGTTTTATTTTGAGGATTCTCACAAGAGGGAGAAGGCCAGTGAGCACACAGAATTTCAAAGTGGTAGGTAACCTGTGGATATAGTTGGAGGCACCTTCAAAACTAGTACTCAAACATTCACCTAAAATCCTTTGCAGTAAATATGAAGAGGTTACCCAATCTTATATTCATTCATTCACAAATAATTATTGAACACATATTACATGTCAGACACTAGGTTAAAATCTTGAAGATTCAATATTAAAGAAGACATGTCTTTCAAAATTTTAGTCCAATACATTAAGAGCAAACAAATATTAACAACTTGCAAAAGTTCTATCTTGGTTTTCAAATCAAATTGCATTTATTATGTCTAGTTCATGTACTGGGAGCTCTGGTGGCATAGTGCCTAAGGCATTTGACTGCTAACCAGAAGGTTGCCAGTCCAAACCCACCAGCCACTCCTCGGAAGGAAGTGAATTGGGCAATCTACTTCCATAGTGATACCATCTCAGAAACCCAAGGAGGGATTGCTATGAGTCAGATATGACTCCACAGCAGTGTGTTGCATTGTGTTGCATTAGTTCATGTACTAACTTTTTTTTCCCTGAATTTCAAGACTGCATGGCATTCAATGATATTTTAAGAAACGTTGCAATTTATGATTCAAAATGGAAATAGCAACAGACCTCCAGATATACTGTTGACATAATATCACTTTTTTATCACTTGCCCTCATTTTAGCTTAATAAGCTCTCTTGGCTCTCATCTTTCATTGTTTAATCCAAAGCAATTAAACTGATATGCAAATGCCATCTCTATTGCTTTAAAAGTGACACTAAACACACAATTTCATTATAATAGGCAAGTGGGATGTTTGTAGAATGATTAGCTTGTTTTTATTTTTAAAATATGTGCTTCGTTTGCAATATGTGCTTGTAAATGAAATGTCCACATAAATTTTATCTGATAAATGCCATGTGGATAGTACTTTTCTTATATACTGTACATAGTCTTGTGGTATTTCTACTTAAAAACCTGCTATTTTTTTGCTCAATCTCCCCTGATATGTGGATATCAGCTAGTGAACTATATTACTAAAAAATACAATAAGATCAGATAATGAACAAAGTGAGGGGTATGTATGTTTAAGGTAGTTTGTCTTTTAGATTCAGTTCTAAGTAGAGAATGTGAAGGTTGTAGGAGAAATGCCATATATGTCATATAGTCAATTAGTTAAACTTGTATGGTTGTTTGATTGCATTAATGGCCCCAGTTTTTCACCCCTTCCTGTATTGATCTCATTTGCCATGTAACTTCTACCCTGAATCTGACCCGATTATGTGACCTCTTTGGGCCAATGAGATGTTAGAACTCATGAAGCAAAGGCTTGAAAAAAAGTGCTTGCACATCTCTCTTCTTCCTTTGATGCACCTCTGCTATTGAAATTAGAACATGCCTGGGCTAGCCAATGGAGGACGAATGTCTCATAGACCAGTTTCTAGACTTCCCAGTCATCTCCTCTGAGGCTATCCTAGATCAGTCAATAGCCAGAGCAATGAGCATGTCTAGCCAAAGTCATCCAAGTGTCAGTGGTGAGATGTGGTTGGCTAGGTCTAGGAGACAATATACTTTCTCACCACTGAGAGCAAAATTTTACCATCATAAGTTGGAAGAAACACATCCTATATGGTATGCATCACTGCCTTAAGATTTAATAGATTTTTCATTAAGCAACATGTACATATATTCAATTACATCCTTGAACATAAAGGAATTTTAGAAAAATACTGTTTTATGAAGAATGATGTATCAGTATTTGAGCAGTTTTTAAAGAGGAAATACTTTTCAGTTAAAAACTTGGTCTAGTAGCTTAAAAAAATCATTTGATGGGGAAATTAATACTAATAATGAATGCACAGTAGTCCAACAAATTCATTCATTAAATATTTGTCGAGCAACCACTATATGCTATGCATTGACCAAAGTACAAAACAGGTTAGTTTTGGGGCATTAGCTTAAGGACTTGGAAAATACAAATAAATCCTTAATTCAATCAAGTAATATGACTGAAAACATATAAACACAAAAATAGAAAAATCAGCATTACAAATTTATGATAATTAAGTTGAAACAATTAAATTTGTGGTATTTATGAACAAAAACGAAACTAAAACATAAGAGTGAAAAGTGTGAGCTATAATCAAGTTTAATTTTACTTTAACTCTGACCCCTTTGTTTATATCCTAAATACTCTACTCCATTATTGACTCAAGGCTTATGTGGTCAAGAATCATTAAATTGAATATAAACGTCATAGTATTTGCTGGATCCCAAGACAAATGGTTGACCAAGTTACCAAACTTGGAATCTTGAAAATCCACATCTGTTGGGAATATGTGGTGTTTGCAGTATGGATGCTACAGTGAAGCAGACTGGCTTTAAATCCAAGCACTGCAATTTATTAACTATCCTACTTTGGGTCAGGAGCTCTGGGCACTTGACTGCTAACCAGAAGGCTGGCGGTTCAAACTCACCAGCCACTCCTCATAAGGAAGGTTGGGCAATCTACTTCCGTAAAGATGCTGCCTCAGCAAGCCAAGGAGGGGTCGCTATGAGTCGGGTCCAACTCCATGGCACATAACAACAACAACACCACTTTGGGTCAGTTATCTAAACTCTTTTAAGGCCTGATATGCTCATTCATAAAGTACCACCTAAATTGAACTGTGAGGATGAAATGAGATAATTCATTAAAAATGACACAGTGCCTGGTACATGTTGTTGTTGTTAGGTGCCGTCAACTCAGCTTTGGCTCACAGAGACCCTATGCATAACAGAATGAAACACTGCCCAGTCCTGGCCCATCCTTACAATCTTTGCTATGCTCAAGTCCAACATTATAGCTACTATGTCAGTTCATCTCATTGTGGGTCTTCTCCTTTTTCACTGATCCTCTACTTTACCAAGCATGGTCTCCTTCTCCAGACATTGGTCCCTTCTGACAACATGACCAAAGTACTTGAGATGAAGTCTGGCCATTCTCACTCCTATGAAGCATTCTTGTTGCACATCTTCCAGGTTAGATTTGATCATTCTTCTGGCAGTCCACGGTATTTTCAGTACTCTTCACCAACACAATTCAAATGCATCAGTTCTTCTTTGGTCTTCCTTGTCTATTGTCAAGCTTTCACATGTGTATGTGGCTATTGAAAATAATATGGCATGGGGCAGGTACACCTTAGTCCTCAAAGGGACATCTTTGCCCTTTAGCACTTTAAAGAAGTCTTTTGCAGTAGATGTGCCCTGTGAAATATGTCATCTGATTTCCTGACTGCTGCTTCCATGGGCGTTGATTGTGGATCTGAGTAAAATGAAATCCTTGACAACTTCTGTTTCCTGGTACATAGTAGGCACTTAAATGTTAGCACAAGAGAAAACAATAATAAAATAAAAATGACCAAAATAAAGAGTACCATGACTCTTTTTGTTTCCATACTTGTGGGTCTTCCCTGCTCTCTTAACATATCTGAGAGTCATGGTACTCTTTATGTTAAGAGAGCAGGGAAGGCCCACAAGTATGGAAACAAACACAGTATTTGGAGTCCCACAGCCCTGTGTTAGAATACTGGCTGTGGTACTTGAGGAATCTTTGTGGAAAGGGAACAGTTATAGCCTTCCCACCCAGAAATATTCAGAAGAATTTTCTAACCCATAGCTTAGGAAGTGCTCTGCTACCACCACCTTCAGGCAGAAGTCACACAGGTACCACTTTGAACTCCTGTAGTGCTAATGGTATCACAATGGTTAATTGCTGCTAACCAAAATATTGGTTGTTTGCTTGACTCTGCCAGCCACTGTGTGGGAGAAAAGACCTAGAGATCTGCTACCATAAAGATTACAGCCTAGGAAACCCTGTGGAGCAGTTCTACTCTGTCCTATAGGGTCTCTGTGAATCAGAATCAACCTGACAGCACACAACAATAACGGGGCCAATGGATATAGTATACTCTCACTGTCTTCCTCTAACTAGCTCCATAGTTTCCCAAATTTTGATGGGCTGTATGCTATGAGTGGATCCCATAAATAATAGAGAGAGACCTTGACCAGTTGTGAGGGACCCTATGAAAGCTTCAGAAGAAATGGCCTTCAAGGAGTGACGACAGACAGACAACATGTGGGAAAATGCCTATTTGCGAATGATCAAAGGAACCAACAAAGTAAAACTAAATAACATATTTTGGGGATCAAATGGAGACGTACCTGACTGGACAGGGGCTCCATGTTGAGATCATTTGACAATTGATCTTGGCACGGGTTGACAGAGAACACACTGTACAGGGCAG
>NW_006922021.1:1041355-1059391 GCF_000298275.1 Orycteropus afer afer
GCTGGCGCGGGATTGGGCAGTGTTTCATTCTGCTGTGCATGGGGTTGCTATGAGTCGGAAACGACTCGATGGCACCTAACAACAACAACAACAACATCATACTATGTAAGAAACCCTGGTGGCACAGTGCCTAAGACATTTGATTGCTAACCAGAAGGCTGGTGTTTCAAACCCACCGGCCACTCCATGGAAGAAAGACAGGGCAATCTATTTCTGTAAAGATTTACTGCCTCAAAAACCCAATGGGGGTTGCTATGAGTTGGAATTGACTCAATGGCAGTGAGTTTTTTTTTTTTTATCATAGTGTGTCCTGTGTTTTACTGAAATTAATTTTTTGAGCGCCTTCTAGATTGATGGTCTTTGAAGAAAAAGACCATGTATTTTTTCATACATGTGTTCAAGCTTTTTGGTACCTAAGTGAAATATTTTGGCAATCACATTGTAACTATGTTTTGAATACATTACTCTGCATGTATGTATATGTTCTTATCATTTAACTGAATACATTATTTTCTCATGTTAAGCAACCTTACACTCTTAGCTACATTGAACAAAGGATAGGTCAGCAGTTGGCCAAGAGATTTAGAATAGTGGTAGTTCACCTTTGTACTCTTATGTGGTTTACTCTTATTTGGAGAAAATATTGAATCTTTACCGCCATTGCATGATTTTAAAAAGAAAAATAGACAATGGAAATATATATCAGCTGTATTCATATTCTCTTTTATGTTTTTAAAATGAAATCAAAATTATTTACTTCCAAAGCCTAATGAATGCTACCTCTATATTTAATTTGCATGTGAGTTATTCATGGACACTTTATTTATGGACAAGTGGATTATACTAGTAAGCATGTTATAACTAAAAGATGAATGTTGTCATTTACTAATCTAAGAATACTTATAAGTCCCATATCCAATCTGAACAAAAAATCTGGACAAAAATGTAACACAGAAAGTATTCTATGACTAGGAAAATATTTTGCTATGATCATACTAAACCAAAACCAAACTCACTGCCATTGAGTCAATTCTGACTCATAGCAACCCACATTGGGTTTCAGAGGCTGTAAATCTTTACAGGTGTAGATTGTCTCATCTTCCTTCTTTGAATCTCTGACCTTTCAGTTAGCAGCCAAATGCCTTATCCATTATGCCATCAGAGTTCCTTTGGTATGATCATATAAGGGATAAAATAGAAACAAGATAAAATTTCATCAATTCTAAAAGCTAACAAAATTAAGATGTCTGAATTTTTTTTTCTAAGGAAAAAATATTTATTTCCAAGTAAACATATCACAACTAAAAGTAGACTATCACATTCTCATGTGGACTATAATGGTTCTCTTGAGAATAGTTTAGTGGTTTCACAGTAATAACATTTAATAGTCAGAGGGACTAGAAAACACTTGCAAAACTTTTTTTTTTGTTTTCAAAAAAATAGGTTAAATATTTCCTTCTGGTAAAAACTATAATGCTGTTGAACGCCAAGTATCAGTGAGGATAGGGGATCATGAGAACCTTCAAGCACTAGTAGTGGAGGAGCAGATTGGGGCAGATATTCTGTAGCACATAGAAATATACATTTCCCTATGACTCAGCAATTCTACTCCCACATGTAAATTTAAAGGAAATTCTCACACAGATCTATAAATGGATATGTATAAGAATGGTTGCACCATTCTCTGTAGTAGTGTAGGGGTAGAAGAGTGTCCATGCTGGAAGTGAAAATAGGATAACATGTGATGGATGCCCTCTAAGGAGAATCATGCAGCAGTTAGAAGCTAGATTGTGTGTGCATGTATACACACACACACCTATAACAACGTAAGCAAAACTGAAAAACATAGTGCTTATTGAGAACAGTTGAAAACTGTATAAGATATATAACATAATTTACATAAATTAAAATGCACTCATGCAAACCAGTAACATATATTTTGTCAAAGCACATTCACATAAAAATATATGCATTAAGTATATTAAAAGGGTTGCCTTATTCTGAACACCTTTTAGCCATAGCTAAATACCTTGAGGGAATGAGTCACTGGGCTTGGGGGCTTAGGAGAATTGTCTCGTGGGACATCCAGGTCAATTGGCATAACACAGTCTACAAAGTCAATATTCTACATCATACTTTGTTGTGTAGTGACTGGGGTCTTAAAAGCTTGGAAACAGCCACCTAAGATGAAAATATTGGTCTCTCCCAGTGCAAAGCAAAGAAAAGTGAAGATAATCAAAGACTCAGGGAAACAATTGGACCACGCAAATCTGAGGCTCCATGGCCTTGAGACCAGAAGAAATAGATGGTACCTGATTCCCACTGCTGACTGCTCTGAAAGGGATCACAACAGGAAGTCCTGGATAGAGGGGGAGAAATATGTGGAAAAAACTCAAAATCATAAAAAAGACCAGGCTCACTGGTTGGACAGAGATTGGTAGAACCCCTGAGGGTATGGCCTTGGACACTCTTCAAGTCTGGGACTAAATGCACTTCTGAGGGCCATCTTTCAGCCAAACAATAGACAAGCCTATAAAGTAAACAATAACACCAGGAGGAGCTACTCAGAACAATCAACCATACAAGACAAAAATGGCAGAATTTGCCCAAAAATGAAGGTCAGAAGGCAGGAAGGCAGGAAAGGTGGGCAAATGGAAACAGGGAACACAGGGAGGAAGTGGGAAGAGTGTTGTTACATAGTGGGATTGTAACCAATGTCACAAAACAAAACGCATATAAATTGTTGAATGAAAAATTAATTTGCTCTGTAAACTTTCACCCAAACCACAATAAAAAGGTAAAAGAAAAATCTTTTTTAGGGTGTGTGTGTGCGGAATGGGCAGGGAGAGGTTGGTAAAAGAACAAAAGAAAACCAAACAAAAGAGTTGCCTTGGTGTTGGAGAGTGCAGGGGATTAGTGTGGGAGCTAAAAGAGCATATATATGTGCATACATCGATTCATACATATGTGCATACATACATATTCAAGAAAGAGGGCTATTCTGGGCCAGTCAGGTAAGGAATTTGAGGTTAGAAAACTATGAATGAATAAATAAATTTATACATACATAACATATCTTCTCCAAACTAGTTTATCCAATATAAATCTTTGGAACACATATTTCATGAGCATTTCAAACATAAATTTAAGATTATCCCATGGCAAAATTTTAATCATCAGGTACAAATTATATGTTTCAATATAATTACTTCAAACTCCTCTGGAGGTAGTTTTCCCTTACACCTGCAAATATTCTTATTCTGAGTAATCATGAAAATCAATCTAAAGAAAATATATTATTTTACTATTTACTCAAGAGGCAGAATAGCCCTAGAAAGTCTTCTCAAGATTATAACATGCTCTATGAATACTTTCACTTATTACTGTATTTCTTAGAAATTCCAGAGTTGTACTACACTGAACATGCCCTTGTAATACATGAGTTATTAAAAATTCAAAGATGATCTTTTTCCTTTGATTCTATCTCCATGCTATAGTTTCTCAGCAATATTAAGAATGTGGAAATAAAAAAAAAGGGAAACCAATTCTACATAATTATCATAACAAGTTACCTCTCACTCTCTTTTATTTGGTCTCCATGCCTGAATTTACAAACTAGATTTTTCTGACATTCAAGAAGCTATAACTAATTGCTATTTGGGGGTTATAGCCTTATGTCTGGCTGTATAGTGAAGCTTGTAAGAAAGAAAAGCATCTACTGAATAAATAATGTATCTGACAACACTAAAGAAATTGTTGGGGCAGAGATTGCCATTTCTAATTATATAGTCTACTTTTCATGTTCTTCCTAGAACTCTTCTTCACACATTATCCATCCCTTGGGTTCTTACCATGACATTAGATAGTAAGGTACATGTATTATTAAATACAATTAGTGTTGCTTAGTAATTTTTCTCTAAATACAAAGCTCTGAAAAAATCTCTAAAGTTATCAGTATCATCACCATCATAGTCATCATCCCACCATTAATATTTATCTTCCAAAGAAGTGGAGCATAGTAGAAAAATCAATAGACTGTGACTTAGAAGCCTTGGAACTGAGTGCTATCTGTATCGGTGTGCTTGAGCAAGCCACTTCAGTCCTCCTGCACAAAACATGAATAACAGTATCTGACTTAGGTTTGGTATGATGACCAAAATGAAAATGCACATCAAAATAAATACAGAAGAAAGATCTTTTAAAAAGAAAAGGAACTTTTTACTTATTTTGCATGTCTAATTTTGTCTGTAAAACAGCCAGAATAATTTCTACCTTACAGGATTGTTCTGAGAATCCAATGACAAAATATATGCAAAGCACTTAACATAATGCCAGAGACAGAGGAGCAGCTCAATAAATGCTTAATCCTGGTTAAGCCACTTAAAAATTCTAGACAAACTTTAAAAGTTAGAGATAAAGAATTATTCTCCATATTTTTTTCACATATTATAATCCAGAAATTTTAAAAAAGTATTTTACTTTCTTTAATTCGCAGTACATTAAAATGTCCCAAATGAGAAAGAACAACAGGCAAAAAAAATTTGATGGGAAAATAAAATAGTGAAACTCATACTTTCTTTGATTCCTGCTAATATCTTCAGATTAAAAAACAAATCATAAAGTATATCTATTTTACCTCAACTACCTATGTTTCTATTGTTTCTACATATTGGTTTTGTTAGAAAATGTACTAAGAATGTTCTTTTTAAAAATAATTGATTTTTTTTTTTTGTACTGAGGGAGCTCTGGTAGCATAGTGCCTAAGGCATTTGACTGCTAACCAGAAGGTTGGCGGTTCAAACCCACCAGCCACTCTTCGGAAGGAAGGTTGGGCAATCTACTTCCATAGTTATACCACCTGGGAAACCCAAGGAAGGGTAGCTATGAGTTGGATCCAACTGGATGCCAGTGTGTGTTTGGTTTTGGTTTGAGTATGTATACATACATACACATATATATATGTTGTTGTTGTTGTTATGTACCGTCGAGTCGGACCCAACTCATAGTGACTGCTCCTTGGGTTTCCGAGGCAGTATCACTACAGAAGTAGATTGTCTCATTTTCCTTCAGATAACAAAATAATTGCCATTTCAATGTTTTTACATGCACAGTTCTGTGACATCAGTTGCTTTCATCACACTGTGCAATCATCACTACAATCCATTTCCAAATTTCTCCATCACATTTAACAGCTGCTCGGTGCCTCTTAATCTATGATTCCCTCTTTCCCCCTCCCTCCCACTCCTGGTAACCACTAATACACTTTTTTCTCTATACATTTTCCTATTATAGATATATAGATATTTCACATAAGTACGATCATACAATATTTGTCCTTTCGTGAGTTACTGATTTGGCTCATACAGTGTTTTCAAGGTTAGTCCATGCTGTAGCATGTGTCAGGACTTTATTTCTCCTACTAGATGAGTAATATTTCATTGTATGTACTACGTTTTGTTTATTTTTCCATCTGTTCATGGGCATTTAGGTTGTTTCCTCCTTTGGGCTATTGTGAATAGTGCTGCAATGATCAAGTCTATGAATGAATTTTTTCCTGAGTCTCAAAAGTGTTCTTTTGTGGTCATTACTTTTAACAGTAACTATTTCAAGATGTTGGAAGATGATAAATTGTCCAAAGGAGAGAAAAGTTGAAAAGGAGACTAGAAATATAACTGTCACTAGCAAGAATGTAGAATTATGCTCAAGAATTCTGAAATGTCAAATACAAAATCCCCTATATAACAAATGCTGGGGAATTTCTGTTACTAGCAATATGGCAAGCAATAAGATTGGGACCAACCCTCTTACTGAAAAATAAAAGTACTGGATTGATTTTTTTTTTCTGTCAAAATTATAAAATAGTTTACAAAGTAGTTCCTAGTCTAAAATCTAAATAAGACTACAACTCAAGGAGTTAAATGGCCCACTGAAGAATTTTCCTGAGGTCATTTACTGATCCTGATAATCCTGGATGGTTTAAGCCTAGATTTAATGGCAGTGCTGGGCTGGAGGGGTGGGGGTAGAGGAGACAAGTCAAATCCCAAGTAGGAGATAACCTCCAACCAGTACATCTAAGGGTCATATCCTCAGGAAAACGATGAACTATAATTCAACTTGATCCTCCTCACCCCTGAAACAACCTTAAGGTAGATTTACAGCACAAATTCATATTACCTAGCTCATCTCAAATGTCTCAAGGTATGACTTTATTTTGAAGTGATCCCTTGGTGGGTATAATTTAGACATCTGCTGGGGCAAGTGAAAATCTTCTCTAGAAGTGTTCCTCTTCATCCTAGGCCTCAGAGAATTCCCACAAA
Source organism: Orycteropus afer afer (assembly GCF_000298275.1). Lineage (NCBI taxonomy): Eukaryota > Metazoa > Chordata > Mammalia > Tubulidentata > Orycteropodidae > Orycteropus > Orycteropus afer. The sequence goes on from NW_006922021.1 coordinate 1,047,673, forward strand.
TAATATTCTAAGGAAAATGATGAGCTCCTTGGAAAAAACAAATAACTGAGCACAAAAGGAAATAAGGTACCTTGAGCAAGAACCATGAGAAAGAACAGAGAACAGAAATTAACCTGTGAAAACTGTAGATCTGTAGATTCTAGAATTATCAGCTGACAATTTTAAAACAAGTACTTCAAAGAAACCAAAGACATGCATAAAGCATTTATAGCTATGTTAATATCTGTACATAAACATTACTTAACTGAGTTGATGTAAAGCAATTAGAACTTTCAGAAATGAAACATAATAAGTGGAATGAAAATATCAAGGGATAAATTAAATAGCACAATAAATATAACTTATGAGACAATGGAAACATAGCAATGGCAGGGAGGGTGGCAGTCACTGAAATAGGAAAGTGCTCATCATATCCTCAACATCTTCTTTTTCTCAGGGTGAGAATGGGTAATGGAATACTCTTGATAAACGGAGATGGATCTTAAGAGTTAACGTTCATAAGAATTTTAGACTACATCATTGGCCCTGATCACCTGTAACATAAATGAGTACTGCTGATTCTATAAAGGAAAGGAATAAGATAAAAAAACCAAACCCATTGCCATCAAGTCAAATCCCACCCATAGTGACCCCCACTGGGTTTCCAAGGCAGTAGATCTTTACAGAAGCAGACTGCCCCATCTTCCTTCCACAGAGAAGTTGGTGGGTTTGAACCACCAACCTTCTGGTCAACAGTCAAATGCCTTAGGCACTACTCCACCAAAGCTCCTTGGGAATAAGGTAGAGTAAATAAAAATTCACTTTAAGAATTTAAAAAGTCAGAATACTTGCCATATGTGCAGGAAGTTTATTCCCAGGTATATAATAACACAATTTTCTTTCAGTTTGAAAGCAAAGGCAAAAGCCATAAAAAAGTCATCATATTTTTGTACTATTATCATACTTTCATGAAAAGAAATAACCAAGCATTTATTATATACCAAACAAGATATTAAATACTTTCTGTACATCATCTCCTAAGTACTCATAACACAAAGGAAGAAGGCATTAATATCCTCATTTGACACTTAAGGAAACAGATTCAGAGAGAATATATACACAATCTATAGTTCTACAGCTAGTAACTGGTAGAGCAGGATTTAAAACCATGTCTGCTGATTTCAAAGCCCAATCTCTTAACACCAAAAATACTGTTATTTTATATAAATAAATTCAGATTATCACCGGAGTGTCATCTTACTTAAAAACTCTTTTTACGTCCTTAGCATTTTAATGAAGGATGATAAAGTTCTCAGCAAATTCCTTCCCAGACTTACTATAAAGCTAGAAGAATACTGCTAGGTCAAGGACAGTTTCCTAAATATAAGCTGAGTATCATTCTACGTTGTGAACAATGCCAGTTGCACGAGTACAGAATGGCCTAGAAGATTAACAGGCATCACTGGCAGGGTGCGGACTGTGGGCCAGCAGAGGAATCTATCCCAAATGAGCTTAACTAGAAATAAATATATAAATAAAAACAGTATTTAAACCAAGGGAGGTGCTAGTCTTACTTTTGTCCATGCTGTTGTTGTTGTTGTTGTGTGTCGTCCAGTCGGACCGACTCATAGCGACCCCTCCTTGGGTTTCGGAGGTGATATCACTATGGAAGTAGATTGCCCAACCTTCTTTCCGAGGAGTGGCTGGTGGGTTTGAACCGCCAGCCTTCTGGTTAGCAGTCAAGTGCCTTAGGCACTATACTACCAGAGCTCCCCTTCTCCATGCTATTTAGCCCAAAGGAAAGTGATATTGAAGCCGTTCAAACCCACTAGCCACTCCTCGGAAGGAAGGTTGGGCAATCCTACTTCCGTAGTGATACTGCCTCGGAAACCCAAGGAGGGGTCGCTATGAGTCGGGGCCGACTCGACAGCACATAACAACAACAACAACAGTTTAGAAAACTATTTTACCTTTGAGGCCAGTTAAGCTTGAGAGAAAGCCTCTTATCAGTCCTGGGGATGGGACCTAGGGACACCATAAACAATAAACAAGCCCACCAGCCAGCCACTCCTGGGAAGGAAGGTTGGGCAATCTACTTCCGTATTGATACCACCTCAGAAACCCAAGGAGGGGTTCGCTATGAGTCGGTCTGATTCGAAGGCAGTGAGTTTGGAATTTGGAATCAACTAGACTAGAAACACCCCCACCCTGCTTCCTTCCAACCCTCCTGCTTACAAATACCTTTCAGCCATAAATTCTGAACTGGTCCCAGCCAGACCCAGGAGCATGCCTGGGTCTTGTTGTTGTTGTTGTTATGTGCCGTCGAGTCCACCCCGACTCATAGCGACCCCTCCTTGGGTTTCCGAGGCGGTATCACTACGGAAGTAGGATTGCCCAACCTTCCTTCCGAGGAGTGGCTGGTCTAGGAGCACAAAAAAGAACAACTTTGCCTTCTAACTGACCCCAGAACCAAAAGTCACGGAAACTACATCATTGGTGCTACATGGACCCATTTCAGAAATGAGGGGTCTGTTGCCCACTTCTGTGCTAAGCTGTAACCCCGCCTCTATAAGGGGTCTGTTGCCCACTTCTGTGCTAAGCTGTAACCCCGCCTCTATAAATAAGGCATGGAACTTCCCCAGAAACTATGTATAACTTCCCTATTTTCCTGAAACCTATAAAACCCTAAATCCAGTCCCCTTCAGGGAACTAGTTGCTTAGTGGCTCTTTAGCCCAGCTGTCTCCATTTTTACTTGGCAAGTAAAAATAAGGAAAAATCTACCTGAGAAAGTTTTTGCTGTCTCTGACTATTCTTAGTAGAGATAGGCAAGGACCATTGACTAGAAAATTCTGACCCTTTTCTGTAACAATATGAGTGGAAATCATGTCATATCACTGGACTAGAGATGTTTAGCTTAGAGAAGAATATAGGAGCATGGGGAGAAGGAGAGGTGACAGAGGTGGTCATGTGACCCCAGGTGTCTGTTTCCAACAGGGATTTTTTAAAATTCAATTTTGCATGATAGATTTATTGAGTGTAGAATCTACTCAAGTTTTGTTTTGTGTTTTCTCTGAATTTATTTTTGTCTGAGAAAATTCTAGTAAGGCACGCAGCAAAAGAAGGCATAAACATATTACATTGCCTCTGAGCACTATTTACGCTCCCTAAGTTTCCGGAAGAGAAGGCTAAATATGAATTTAACAGCATTCGTAAAATATCAGAAGAGCTTTTGCAGAAAGAACTGGAATTGCTCTAGGGTAGGGTCCCAGGATGTTGAATCAGGCCCAAAGCGTTATAACTTTGGAGAGTTCAGAATAAAGAAGAAGTTTTGAACGGAATGGTGCAAACAGAAATATCTGCCTCAGGTGTCATAGATTCACAGTTCAAATACAGGCTAGAAAGCTGTTTGGTAGAAATGGGAAAAGGGTTACAACTCAAGTAAGATGAATTCGTAAGGCTACGAGATCTACAAGCCCCTCACCCCCATGCTAAGTGTATTTTAGACTTCCAAATCCCTTTCTCTTTCTTTATCTATCTCTGGAATTTTTAACCTCATTTCCAAATACTTGTTTGAAACAGTCACCCTCAAAAGTCTTCTAATATCTTAAAGCCATTTAGTTAAAGGACTGAATACATCATCTGTCCAATTTCCTGTTTCTATTCTGATACCACATTATCCTAGTCATCCAAGCAGGAAACCAGCCATTATGGACCCCTCCCTTCCCTCCTCAATCAGTTGCTAAGTCATATGGATTCTGATTTACACAATGTCTCTCCCATCCACCTCCTCTCCATTCCTTTTCCAACACCATAGTCAAAGCCATCACTATTTTTCACTTTGCTTATTTGGTAATGAGCTGTTAACTGTTATTCCCCCCTCTGATCTCATCTCCATTCTACTTATCTAATATATGACAGCTAATCAATTTCTCTAAAAAGTAGACTTGATGACACATCTCCCTCTTCAAAAATCATTATCTCCTGTGGAATTAAGCATAACCCCCTCACACTGGTATATGATCTATAAGCTACATTGAACTTTTCTATTCTCTCTATCACTGTGCTCATACATGCAACACCCTCTATTCCTGCCAAAGTTTTTGATTTTATAGCCTTTCTATCTCTCTGTCTTAGGTAACATTAATCCTTTGCTTGGAGTGTCCTGTCTAATCTTCCCTTTTACAGTGAAAACTCGTTTCCAATATGACCTACTCTAAGACATCTTTCCACGTGTGATCTCATTTATGAGGTTTTATAGCCCTTTGTATTTTCTTTAGGTCACAATGTAATCCACTTTGTATCATAATATTTGTATACTCTGAAGAATTCACCCTATTAGACTTCCAGAGCTTCCAAGAACGAGGTCTGTCTGTTACTCATCATGGACATTCTGTAGTATCTGGCACGTGTAAGTGTTCAATCAATAAGCATGAAACAGCCCAATTAATTTGCCACTTTTCAGTCTATACATTTCACTTTTGATGTCAAGCTCATCTTACAAAACTCTGCAAATTAATGTACAAATCCATACAAAATCACAACCACAACAGGAAAAACATCCCAAGGCTCATTTCCTGCTGAACTCCACAGCCAAGGTTTAATAGATCCTGAAGAAAGTAATTCACAAAACCCGTCGACTGTCTAGGTCAAGAGGTACTATCACATTTGCAAACCAATCATTTCCTTAAAACCTTCCTTGTAAATATTTGTTTGTTTGTTGTATTTAACAAGTACAAATGTTAATAGAATGCTTACTATGTTCAAGCATTGTTCTAACTAGTTTGCAAAATGTAGTTTATCTAATTTTATCATGAAGTTTGATATGTAAACTCTTTCAATTTAGGGTTCATGCAGTGTTGTAAGTTGCTGTGAGGCCACACACAAAGAGATATTTTTATCGTGCCTACTTACTTCAAACTCACTGCCATTGAGTAGATTCTAACTCATAGTGACCCCCTTTGGGTTTCTGAGGCTGTAAATCTTTATGGAAGTAGATTGCCCAGTCTTTCTTCTGCAGAGTAGCTGGTGAGTTTGAACCACTAACCTTCTCATTAGCAGTCAAATGCCTTAGGCACAATGCCACCAGATCTCCTTGCCTACTTAGCTATATCTTATAAATGACACCGCACCACTGAAAGCACTGGCTCAAGCTCAGCTGAAGGCAACCAAGCATCCCTCCAACTCCTACCATTCTACTCTTCCTCATACACACCCACACATTGAGGACAAGTGACTTGTACCAGACATAGGCACTACAATAAGCAAATAAAGGCTTCCTGCCTCCCACCACCACCACCGCCACAATATGACCACACACTAATCCTAGAATCTGTGACTGTTACCTTATATGTGTAGTTAAATTAAGGAACTTGAGAAGGGAAGATTATCCTGACTATCTGTTGTTGTTGTTATGTGCCATCGAGTCGGACCCGACTCATAGCAACCCCTCCTTGGGTTTCCGAGACAGTATCACTACAGAAGTAGATTGCCCCATCTTCCTTCCAAGGAGTGGCTGGTGGGTTTGCACCACCAGCCTTCTGGTTAGCAGTCAAGTGCCTTTAGGCACTATGCTACCAGAGCTCCTTCTGAGTGGGCCTAATGTACTCATAAGGTCCAAATTAGGAGAAGAGTAGGACAGGAGAGTTCGAGACAGAGAAAGAAATGGGAAGACAGAAGCAAAGGTCAGAGTGAGGTTATGTGAGAAGCACACAACTGGCCTCTGCTAACAGTGAAGATGTTAGGAGACCAGGGGTCAAGGAATTAGGGCAGCTTCTAGAAGCTAGAAAAAGCAAGAAAATGGATTATCCCCTAGAGCTTCCAGAAGGAATGCAGTCTTGATCATAGATTGACTGTAGCCCAGTGAGACTGCTGACTCCAAGAATTTTAGCATAATGAATTTGTGCTGTTTTAAACCACCAAGTGTGTGGTAAATTTGTTACAGCAGCAGTAGGAAACTAGTATGGGCATCTGACTCAATATCAGCCAGTTCAAAGTTAGGCCAGTAATCCTGTCTGGATGTATAAAAACATAAGTTGAGTAATCAGTATTCTTGAGAATTTAAAATAGGAAATATGAGGCCAGAGGCGAGATATGAAGGTAACAGTAGGAGACAAAGCTGAAAGCACACAAAGAGAGAAGCCATGGTGAAGAAACATGAAAATGGTCCAGGATAGAAGGGGGTCATTGCATAAACTTGTGAAGGACCAGTCTCCTAGGGAGAAGCTGAGGTGCCAAAAGGGGAGACCATGTGGCTAATAAGAATGTGTACAGTGACTGAGAAGTGGTACTGGTCTGTGATAGTTGGAGTTGTGTCAACTTGGCTGGACCACAATTCTGTGTGGTTTGAGCTGTTGTGGTGTGGTTGTCCCATGATGGGATCAGATGACTATGTTTTGAGCAGCCAATCTGTTGAAAGGGAGTTTCCCTAGGGGTGTGGCCTGCTTCCAGTATATCTGTGGACATCCTGGGAGGGGAGACATTCTTCTGTGGATCAGGATTCTGTTGTGCTGACTACAACTGTCCGTGAGTGAACAGTCCACCATTCGGCCTGGAGATCCTGGATTCGTCATTTGTTGGAGTCCACAGCCAGTGTACTGCCTGCCAGCTCTGAGCTCCTCTGCCTCTGTGGCTGCAAGAGTCAGGAAAAGCCTCCAGCTTGACGTGGAAAAGCCTCCAGCTTGACGTTTGATCCAGGAACTTTGGACTTGCCTGCTTCTATAAGTGTGTGAGCCATTTTCCTAAGATAAAGCTCTCTCTTTCTCTCTAAGCTTTACTGGTTTTGTTTTTCTAGAGAACCCAGTCTAATACAAGGTCTAATGGTTTTCCATTTTGTGTTTAAGCCCAGGTATCCCCCCATTTCTTGGGCTAACTTGGGGTAGTTTTTTCCTTTGCTCCTCTCTAAGCTTTACTGGTTTTGTTTCTCTAGAAGAACCCAGTCTAACACAAGGTCTAATGGTTTTCCATTTTGTGTTCAAGCCCAGGTATCCCCCCATTTCTTGGGCTAACTTGGGGTAGTTTTTTCCTTTGCTCCTTAAGAACCCCTCTATAATTAAAGCTATAGACTACACTAAACCAAAAACCATATTCACTGCCATTGAGTCGATTCTGATTCATAGCAACCCCCTTTGGGTTTCCAAGGTGGTAAATCTTTACGGAAGTAGATTGTCCCATCTTCCTTCTGCAGAGTGGCTAATGGATTTGAACTGCCAAGCTTCTGGTGATCAGTCAAATGTCTTAGGCACCACGCCACTAGAGCTCTTTATAGTCTACACTAGTGTTTATTATTTTATAGAAGCTAACACATAAAAACTGAAGAAATAAAATTAAACGAAATATCTCATTTCCTGAAAGTATGAAATAACATTATCTAATAGATAATAGAAGGAATCTCTCCATAAAATACTAGCAAACCTGATGGTATTTTATCGGAAAAGATTGCTTTTTATTGTTTTATACCAGTAAGCCCATATGTGTATGTGAGTATGTGTGTGTATGGTTATTGAATTAAGGGCTAAACATCCTCCCCAGAAAAACAAAAACCAGTAGTGAGAAACTACTTTTAATTAAGCTTCCTTTCTTGTCTCTTATTAGTCACACACATGCACATACACATATACATACACACACACACAGGTGTAGATGGGAGAACAGGAGAGGAATTCTGCATTAAGGACACATCAAAAGTAGGTTAATGCAAATGAACAGGATGCCAAGTACAGAATGAAAATTGACATTTATTAGCACACACTGCATGAAGATATTTTCAAAGCTTTGCCATGCATATGAACATACTCAATTTTTATGCTTCTGTTTTCATTATTTAGTAATATGCATTACTTCCCATTGTTCCCAAGACTAAGTTGTAAATCTGCTCAGAAAATTTCACTGAGCCAGGATTCCACTTAGTTTTTTGCAGTTGACCTGATCATTCCATTTCACTCAGAAAAGTAATTCAATGGAAATGATTAAGAATAAATAGAAATAGGAGATCATATATCTTTGAAATTAAAAAATAATAAAATCAATTATTCATTCTTAGTGCCCCCCCCACATTCAAGTTCATATTTTCATCTTTGGAATCACATTTTATCATTATAAACATGAAATATATTTCTTTTCACAGAAAAGGGAAATTGAAAATGTCCCATTCATCTAGCTATTCATTGTACACGAATATTTGCTTTGATTCACTTTCCTTTCTTAAGTATTCATAATTTTCATTTATTTTTAATTATATAAGTAATATACAAATCTATTCCTATTATTAAAAAAAAAAAAAACCCACAAAACACATAAACATACACACACAGAGAAAAGCTTAAAGTCTCCCTTGGCCAATACTTGTCTCTACTGTCCAACTTCTTCAGGTGTAACTATTTTTATAAGACAAGGGCACAACCAATGAGACATTTTTTTCCAACAGTGTATGCAATATTTTTGCATATAATTTTAACACATTTTGGAGGGTTTCCCATGTCAGTACATATAGGATGAACTCATTCTTTTTAATTACTAACAGTATTTCATAATTAGACTACATAGCAATATCATTAAATCATTTCCCTATTGGCAGATGTTTAGGACTGCCCAAATGTTCCACCATTACAAGCCATGCTCCATTTATCATCCATGAATATGCTTCACTGTACATATATGCAAGTGTTCTCTAAGATAGATCCTAAGACGTAAAACTGATGGTCACAGGGTAGTCCTCCAAATGCCAACATCAATTTACTTTCTCACCAGCAAAATATAAGAGTTCCCAGGCCCCTGTCTTTAAGAAGCACTGAGAAGAGAAAATGCTATTGACATGTTGTTTTAATATGTATTTCTTAGATTTCTAGTGACTTCAGGTTTTCATAAACTTACTGGTTACCTTGCCTTTCTTTTCTTTGAAATACCTGTTCATAACCTTCAATCATGTTTGCATTGATTTATTTTATTTTTGATTGATTTATAAAGTCCCTATTTTTGTAAATTGTTCTTTTTGATTCTTTGTGGATTTTATAAATTGCAGATAATTTTTAGTGTATTTTTTTTACTTTCCAATTTAAAACTATATATAGGATAAAGCATCAAACTTATCTTTAATTTTTGCTCTCCACGCTGTTTTATTTAAGAAAGCCTTCCCTATCTCAGTATCAGAGTCTAGACTCTAGTACATTTATAAATTCTTTTTTAAAAAAAGCATTTTGTACTACAGTCCATTTGTGATTTATTTTGGTATATGGTAGCAATTTGTGTATATACAAATATGTGCATAGAGTGGATGGCACCTAACAACAAGAAATATTATATATACACCTAATAGTTGTCAAAACATTGCCATTGAGCCAAGTCCTACTCATGGCGATCTCATGTGTTGCAGAGTAGATCTGTGTCCCCTTGGGTCCTCATGCCTGTGACAGATGGCCAGGCCTTTCTTCAAAGGTGCCTCTACATGGATTTGAACAGCCAAATTTTCTTTTTCTTTTTTTCATTTCTTTTATTATTATTATTATTTTAAGAGCTTGTTTTACATTCAACATTACGTGTACATTTAGTTTTGCTCCCCATTTACCATGTCCAACCTTAACCCAGTCTCTTCCCCTCCCTACCCTGTAATCCTCCCCCTGTGCCCCTCACATTCATGCACTCTTGTTTGTCCTGCATTTCCTCAATTTGAATGTTGGTCCTCTGGTGTCCCATGGTCTATTGCTCTAAGGGATATATTACCATAGAGTATGTGGGTGTGTCATCCTGGATTGAGTGGTTTTCATGTACATCTTGTTAACTATTGGGTAAGAGCCAGCCCCTGGGGGTGAGTTTTATTCCAGGCACAGAATGTATTCCAGGGCCACAGTATTGGGGGTCTCACCAGATTTCATCTGACCAGTAATTCTGGGCATTATTGAGTGTTTGGATTTTGTTCCACGTTTTCCCTCCCATTCTATCCACGATCTCCAGATTTGACCCTTTCCTGAGTGGTTGGCATTGGTAGCCAGGCACCATCTAGTTCTTCTGGTCTCAAGGGCCAATCATGTCCTAGGGTTGGTTGCTTCCAAATGCCCTTGGTATTTTGCACTCTTCTTTGCTTCCGACCATAGGAAACCATTAGCTGCATTTTAGATGGCCGCTTGAAAGCTTTTTAGACCCCCAGTCGCTACTCAACAATGTAGGATGTGGAGCAAGGCTTTTACGTATTTTGTTGTGCCAATTGAATCTGGTGTCCCCCAGTACTATGGTCCTAAGATAGTAGATCTATTGGATCTCTCTCCCATAGTGTCTGGGTGTCTGTGAGGGATTACTCCGTGTGTGTCTTCTATTGTTTCTGTGAGGATTCTAAGTATTTTGTATCACTGGTGTCTGGGCAAGATTAGCCTCAGCTGAATTTATTCTAGGTCTGGCGTATGCTCCTGTTCACTGACCCCCATCTGATTCTCTGAGGTTTTTATGTGTTTATCTATAGCCTGGTGTTTGGTGTTAATGGTAATGCAGTATTGTGGACACATTGGTTGCTATTAGTATCTGTCTTCTATCTCTTATGTGCACAATTCGGTGTCCTTCCATTTCCTAATGTTATCATGGTGGTCACAGATCCTTTCCGTATATCCCTTCCCCTACCTGCATCAGCATATGCACTCCAAGTAGCCCAAAATTAATCCCCCTCCTTCCCTCCCCATCCCGGTAACCTACAATGTGAGTTCCCTTTCCCAAGCAAACCCTTTGTCTTTTTACAGTAATGGGCTCATACAGTACTTGTCTTTCTGTGATTGACTTATTTCACTCAGTATAATGTCCTCCAGGTTAATCCACATTGTGAGATGATTCGCATATCCCTCATTGTTCTTTAAGTAGCACAGTATTCCGTTGTGTGCATGTACCATAATTTGGTTATCCATTCATCCATTGATGGACATTTAGGTTGTTTCCATCTCTTTGCTACAGAGAATTGTGCTGCGATGAACATAGGTGTGCATATGTCTGTCCATGCGCTATCTCTCACCTCTTTAGGATATATTCCTAGTAATGGAATTGCTGGGTCAAAGGGCATTTCTATTTTCAGGTTTTTTTTTAAGTAAATGCCATACCATTTGCCACAATGGTTGTACCATTTTACAATCCCACCAGCAGTGCACAAGAGTTCCAATCTCTCTGCAACCTTGCCAGCATTTGTTACTTTCTGACCTGTTGAACTTTGCTATTATTGCTGGGGTGGGATGATAGCTCACTGTTGTTTTGATTTGCATCTCTCTAATGATTAATGATCACAACAATTTCTCATATGTTTGTTGGCTGCCTGTATATCTTCTTTGGTGAAGTGTCTGTTCAAGTCTTTTGCCCATTTAGAATTGGGTTATTTCTCTTTTTGGTGTTGAGGTGTTGAAGTTTTCTATAAATATTGAAGATTAGTCTTTTATCAGATATGTCATAGGCAAATATTTTCTCCTAATCTGTAGGTTCTCTTTTTACCCTTTTGATGAAGTCTTTCAATGAGCATAAGCATTTAATTTTTAAAAGGTCCCAGTCATCTAGCTTCTCTTCTATCTCCTGCACATTCTGGGTTATGCTTAATAGTCTATCTATGCCATAAATTAGGGCTCCCAGATTTGCCCCTATTTTATCTTTGATGAATTTTATAGTTTTGGGCTTTACATTTAAGTCTTTGATCCAGCTTGAGTTTGTTTTTGTGTGTGGGGTGAGGTATGGGTCTTGTTTCGTTTTTCTGCAGGTAGATATCCAGTTTTTCCAGCGCCATTT
>NW_006922021.1:1059991-1060855 GCF_000298275.1 Orycteropus afer afer
TTTCTTTGTATAGGTCTTTTGTGTCTCTGGTGAGGTTTATTCCTAGATATTTTATCTTTTTAGTAGCTATAGTAAATGGTATTGTTTCCCTTATTCCTTTATCAGAGCACTCTTTGTTGGTGTAGAAGAATCCAACTGATTTTTGTATGTTGACTTTGTATCCTGCCATTTTGCTGAACCTCTCTATTAGTTCCAATAGTTTTTTTTTTTTTTAATTGAGTCCCTTGGGTTTTCTATGCATAGGATCATAGCATCCACAAATAGAGATAGTTTTAGTCCCTCTTTCCCAATTTGTATGCCTTTTATTTCTCTTTCTTGCCGTATTGCCCTGGCCAGGACTTCCAATACAATGGTTAAATAGAAGTGGTGATAGAGGGGATCCCTGTCTGGTTCCTGTTCGTAAGAGGAATGAGTCTTTCTCCATTAATAGTGATGTTGGCCATTGGCTTTGCATGTTGTTGTTGTTGTTATGTGCTGTGAGTCAGACCCGACTCATAGCGACCCCTCCTTGGGTTTCTGAGGCAGTATCACTACGGAAGTAGATTGCCCCATCTTTCTTCCGAGGAGTGCATATATACCCTTTATTATGTTGAGGAATTTCCCTTCTATCCCTATTTTGCTGAGGATTCTGAACAGGAAGGATGGTGGATTTTATCAAATGCCTTTTCTGCATCAATTGATATAATCATATCATTTGTTTGTTTTGTTTATGTGGTGGATTACATTGACAGTTTTTCTGATGTTAAACCACCCTTGTAAACCTGGTATGAATCCCACTTGGTCTGGGTGTATTAATTTTTTGGTATTTTGTTGGATTCTTTCGGCTAGGATTTTGTTAAAGATTTTTGCATCTATGTTCATGAG
>NW_006922021.1:1062121-1063349 GCF_000298275.1 Orycteropus afer afer
TGGTTGATTGTATTGTTGAGTTCTTCTGTATCTTTGTTGAGTTTTTTTTCTAGTTGATCTGTCCCTCTTTGAAAGTGGTGTGTTAAAGTCTCCTACTACTATTGTAGAGGACTCTATTATCTCTCTCAATTCAGTTAATATTTGCTTCACATATTTTGGAGCACTTTCAGTGGGTGCATAAATATTTATTATTGTAACATCTTCTTTGTGAATTGACACTTTCAGCATCATATAATGTCCTTCTTTGTCTCTTTTGACGTTTTTCACCTTAATGTCTATTTTATCAGAAATTAATATTGCCACTCCTGCTCTTTTTTGGTTCCCATTGGCTTGGTATATTTTTTTCCATCCCTTAACTGTTAATTTTTTTTTTTTTATCTTTGTGTCTAAGGTGGGTCTCTTGTAGGCAGCATATCAATGGGTCTTCTTTTCTTATCCAGTTTGCTACTCTCTTTCTCTTGATAGATGCATTTAGTCCATTCACATGGAATGTAATTAGTAATAGGTATGAATTGATTGCTGTCATTCTGTTGTGCTTTTTTGTCATGTGGTTGGTGTTTCCTTGGTCCATATACTTTTCTGTGCTGAGTTGGGTTTGTTGGATAATGCTTTTGCCCTTTTCTTCTTTATTGTTGGCTTTGTGCTTATTAAACCCATATGTTTTCCTTCCTTCTGGATTTGCTTTGGGGGATTGTTACTTTTCTCTGTGGTTACCTCGGAGTATATTCTTGTCTCTGCATTTTTAGAACAGTGCATACTGTGAAGGCATTGTCCAGTTTTCCTCTTCATTTGGAAGTTTGTACCTAGAAGTTTTATTCCCTCTGATAGGTTAGTTGCTGTTGTCATGTGCTGATTGACTTCCTTGGTTTTTAGTGTACAATGTTTTATGGTCTTATTTTGAGTTCCTATTTTTGATTTGGCTTTAGTGTTGATGCCTCATATCCTAATTTTGTTGATCTCTGTTGTGGGTTCTCTATTGGAAGGACTTCCTTAAGTATTTCTTGTAGGGTTGGTCTGTTTTTCACAAAATCACTTAATTTCTGTTTGTCCGAGAATGCCTTGATTTCACCCTCATGTTTGATGGATAATTTGGCTGGATATAGGATTCTTGGTTGGAAGTTCTTTTCGTTCAGTGTTTTATATATGCCATCCCATTGCCTTCTTGCCTGCATGGTTTCTGCTGAGTAATAGGAACTCAGCCTGTTTGATTGTTATAAGTAATAATTCT
>NW_006922021.1:1063631-1071452 GCF_000298275.1 Orycteropus afer afer
TCTCCTTGTTCTGGAATTCCAGTGCCAGTGAGTCATATGATGCTTCTTCTCATGCCATACCATATAATTCTTAGGTTCTCTTCATTTCTCTTAAATCTTTGTTCCTATGTTTTCTTCATACAGACTGGTGTCCAGGGATTTGTCTTCTAGTTGAGATATGCGGTCTTCAGCCAGTTCTAATCTACTCTTTTGTGCTTCTACTGTGTTGTGTAATTTTGTAATTTTGGTATTTATCTTCTGGACTTCTAACTGCTGTTTTTGTATGAGTTCGGATTTGTGCATTAATCTCGTTATTTTGTTCTTGAATGATTTTCCTGAGTTCTTCCAGGGAACTATCTGTGTTCTCCTTGCTTCTATTTGGGGTTTCCTTAGGCTCTTATAAAGCTCTATAAACATATCTTCTAAATTTCTTCTCAGATAATTCTATTGCCTCCTCTTCCTCCATGTTTCATGAGACATTTGTTTGTGGTTTTGCTTCTAAAGCCTTGTCTTTTTTGTGTTGTTGTTGTTTATTTTGAGGTTGTCTGTTGTTTCCTGGACATTTGGAGGTTGTCTTTAATTGTTGGTTATGTATTGATTTGTTTTGTCTTGGTTTTATGGTTTAATATTTTGAAAAGGCAAAGCTGGTATATTTTATTTTTTTAGTTATTAATTCAGATATGCTGGGTTGCTTTTCAGTTTTCTTTGAGAAGGTGGAATCACTGTGTGGAATGTGGATATGGGTTTCTGTTTGTCAGAAAGAGGGTTTAGAGTTTGAACCAGGATATTTTATGTTGGCTGATTGTGGTCTGTTCTATTGGATGAGTTTGTCCTATTGGAAGATTGGGAGAAGGGAGGTTCGCTGTTGGTAGGGGCGGTTTCTAGGGTTTTGAGCAGGCTGCTAATGATGACAGTGTACTGTTATTCAAAGGCCTGCAGCTCAATTTTAGCAAAGACCCCAGTTGGCAGGAGGTCTCCACCTTCCACCAGGCTCAGACACGTGCAAAACTTCACTCCCAAGGTCCCTCAGAACCAAAATACTGACCCCAGACAATTGCCCGGCTCCATGATTTGCTGCGGGGGCTCCTTTCCCTGGGCCCACCTACCCGTGACACTGGCCCAACCAGCCCAGACTGTGATCTGCTGCAGGAGCTTCCCTGTGGGTCCACTCACCTGCAGTGTCAAAGATCCGCTCAGTTTCAGTGGCACTGGAATCAGGAGAGCGCCTGTTAGTAATCTGTGATCCCAATATATAAAGTCAAACGAAGGCCTCTCAGTGCCACTATGCTGACCCAAACCTGATCAGTGACCTGCTGCAGGGGCACCTCCCCAGGCCGGTCTTGCTGCAGCACCAATGGACTCTCTACTCGGGTTTCAGAGTGCTGAATGTGTCTATTTGCACCTAGTCAACCCAAGTTACCAATAAAATTAGGTGCTGAAGGTAGATCCTTGTGGTGATCGCTGATATGCTGGTGTGTTTGCTGGTATGCTGGTGTGGTGTGTCTTCCTCCTTAATCCAGGGAGATCTTGGATGACATTTCTTGTCTGCTGGTCAGTGTTCCCCCAGTGAAGTCTCCGATGGCCTGTCAGTGCTCTGCAGGATAGATCGTCCAATCCTATTATTTTTTCCCCTCCTGTCCTTTTCTCCTTTCCAATTCTACTCCTCTGAGTTTGGTATACTCTGACTTAGTGAGCTGTTCAGAGCTCCAGGATCCCTAATTCAAACTGCTGTACCTAGTTTTTCAAGCACTAAGATGCTAGAGGGAAATAGTGTAGTGATCACTGATGAGACTCCATTTTGAATCTCCAGCCAACTTTTCATTTAGTAGCCAGGTACTTAAAAGTTTGTTCCTGCCACCCAGGGAATAGATAGAATTTCTTCACATTATTATCAAATTACACATCAGAGTCAAAGAACTATGGAATATTTACTCAGTTACTTGGGTAATTAGCAAGATTCCCTGCCCCCACCCCATCCCCACCCCCTTGCTCTTTAATGTTTCTGCTAAAATAAGAAGTTACACCAAAATGTATTTCTTCCTGTTTATTAAAACTGGTGTAGTTAAGCCCCCAAAAGTTAAACCTCCTTTGAGTTAAACCGAATAGCCTTCCATGAGGAACACACTCATTTATTCTCTTCTGTACTAGTTCTAAGATTCCCCATGTGGGTGTACTCAATAATAAAGTGATGGCTGGAAGAATGGTCACCAAATGATTAATAATGATTTTTTTCCCATGTTAGGATTTCAGGTGATTTTGACTTTCTTCTATTTATTTTCCAAAGGAGCTTTTGTTTCCCAGTGAGCTTGTGTTTTATTTCAACAGCTAGAAAAATAGTTAAAAGCTGTTTTCATTTAAAATAATAAATGCAGAGGGAATATAAATATATTGTTTTCATTACCCAAGTCATTAACACATTTTGGCAGACAATTTAGGGATTGTCATCTCCACCAGGCACTGATAGGAGAGACCTTCAAAAGTAATGAGGTTGAGCTGTCCTGGGGAGCTTTTGCAGTCATCTATTTGAAATTCTGTTCTAGGGGGGAAAAAAGATGCTTCGTTCTCTGTTAACACTGGGACCTGTGACACAACTCCTGTGCCTTATTATCCTTCTTTGCCATGGCCCATTCCACTTGCTTTGTGACATTTACTTGAACTTAAAGAGAAACTGATTATTGCCATCATTATTTTAAGCTGCCTGTTAGCAAAATTGTACAATTCAAGTGACACTAAGTTATGTAAATTGTAAACTGGTTACAATTTTAAAACTGACAAATAATTAGAAAAGAAGCCAAGGTGGGCTTCATATAATGATGTATATATGTCTTTTTCTACATCTTCCTCTGGTAATTTCCATCCTTTGTTGTCACACAACCATAAGGGCAAAGGTGCCCATATACATCGCTAATGGACAGGTGCAAATATACTTCTTGAATGATTTAAAAAAAAAGACACATTCTTGATCCCTCTCCTTCAATCATGTGTATCTTTATTTTATCCTGCATTCTTACTCCTACGTGGAATTTAAATTGGGGAAAATATAACACCACTCTTTCTCTCTGCACAAAGTTTATCCTGAAGCCATCATAAAAACAAAAACAAAACTCACATCAATCATAATGCATCACTACACAATATCCCATTTCCTTTTTGTACTGTGAGCTTATTTTCACCCTTAAAATTTATTCTCAGTGCATTCACTATTTTCATTCTAATGTCAGCATACTCCTTGCTCTAATCCCTTATTATTTTATCTTCTTCAAGGAATAGAAAATTCTCCACCTACCAAAGTAACTATCTTTTTCCTTTGCAGCAATCACACTATTCTTTTCAAAACTCTCACTGGCTTTTCACTGTCCTTCAGATTCATTTCTTTTCATCTTCACCTTCAACTTGAGTCATCATTATTCTAGCCTCTCTAAGCAACTCTAGCATTCAGTTTTTCCCTCTATTTTACTCAAATACATATCCTGTTTT
Source organism: Orycteropus afer afer (assembly GCF_000298275.1). Taxonomy (NCBI): domain Eukaryota; kingdom Metazoa; phylum Chordata; class Mammalia; order Tubulidentata; family Orycteropodidae; genus Orycteropus; species Orycteropus afer. The sequence goes on from NW_006922021.1 coordinate 1,067,088, forward strand.
GGCTTCTGTGCAGTGTATCTTTTTTAAAGTATGTTAAAGAAGCATGCTGGGTAGCTATATATCTCACCATCAAGTTGTCATATACTTTTAATAAAGGAATTGAGGTGTAGTAAATTACATAGTGTGGCTTTTCTAGCCATAAGTTTTTGTAAACTCCATAGTGGACTTTGCCATGAGCAACTGAGTAGCTGCTGATTGTTAAAGTTATCCACCTGGGGTATTTCTGCTGAACCAGCACAAAGCAATCTTCTGGGAAGTTTGCTCTCTCTCAGGTATATAGAACTCTGATGTTGGGATTGGTTAGTGGTCACTCTGCCAGACTCAAAAGGAGCCCTTCTAGAGGGAGAAGGAGTCTCTCTGATTGATGGCTGAGAAAGATGTGCTCCTGAGAGAATTGCACTCCTGAGAGATGCATTGCTGAGAGAGAGACACCAGGAGACACTTGCTGCTGTGAGAGAGACACTGAGAGACACACACTGCTGAAAGAGACTGAGAGAGACTGTTAGCTGAGAGACAGCAGGCTGAGATAGACTGAGCGTTGTTCCTGAACTTGAATTGTAGCCTGGTACTTCCCTAATAAACCCTATAATCTTTGAGTTCTGTGTGGCCACTGCAGCAAATTATCGAACTCAGCAGAGAGGTAGTGGGTGCTGTGGGAGGAACGGTTGGTGTCAGGGTTGATGAAAGGGCTGGAGGGAGGTGGCATGTCTAGCCTCACAGGAATAGGCCTTGGGCTATTGATGGTGATTCTGTCTTTCTCTTGTGGGGTTAGAGGAGGACAGAAGATGTGGCCTCTCTGCCCCTTTGCCAGGAATCAATAGATTATAGACTCCAAAGATTATTACACTTCATTCTCTCCTAAGTGGGTGCCAGTGGGCAACAAATAACCTAAACTTTTAATCTGGTCTGCAGAGGTGCCCTTGACATTTTGGGTTAATTTCTTGGAAGTGGGTCACTACATATGTCAAGACAGAAGCTATGTCAGAATATTGATATCCAACTCACTTTATCAATCTGCAACCTCCATTTTCAAACATAATTTATAGTCTCTTTTTCTCTCTCATAGAAGGCATATAGGAATATGCCAAAGCTAAGGATGACAATGGTGAAAATTATTAAAATATTTATTTCAGTGGACATTTGAATATTTGATCTCTTACTTAGGTCTACTTCAGAATTATGATAAAGTCTTTGGTTGTGAACTGTCTCTAGTTTTAGCTAGATCTCTAATGCTTAATAAAATATATGCTATTGTATCAATATTTTTCAGTACATCAGATGTGTATGCTGCATGTAGTGACATTTTCCAAAGACCACAGTCTGAAAAGAGGTTGTTGTTGTTATGTGCCGTCAAGTCAGACCTGTCTCATAGTGACCCTTCCTTGGGTTTTGGAAGCAGTATCACTACGGAAGTAGATTACCCTTCCTCCTGAGGAGTGGCTGGTGGGTTTGAACTGCCAGCCTTCTGGTTAGCAGTCAAGTGCCTTAGGCACTACACTACCAGAGCAGCTGGAAAGAGGTGAACAAGTGTAACTTTACAAAGAAGAAATCTGACAAATATTACCTCACCCAGGTGATTAAGGTCAGTATAACTAGAGCTCAGTCATGTAGATAGGATGTACATTTGATATGATGTGATGAGGATAGCACTTTACCTCTGTGGTCTTCCTCTCCAATACATAATACCTCAGTCTAACCATGAGAATAACATCACATACATTCCAATTAGGGGACATTCACAAATCTCCTAAACAGTACTCCTGAAAAATTTCACTCACTGCCATAGAGTCAATTCTGACTCATAGCAACCCCCTTCAGATTTCCAAGTGGTAAATCTTTACAGAAAGTAGATTGCCCGGTCTTTCTTCTGCAGAGTGGCTGATGGGTTTGAAATGCCTTAGCCACTATACCACCAGAGCTCCTTTAAAATTGTCAAAGTCATTAAAAATAAGGGAAGTCTGGGCAACTGTTGCATTCAAGAGAAGCCTAAGGAGATATAATGCCTAAATATAATATGGATTCTTGAATGGGATCTAGGAACAGAAAAAGTACATTAGAAAGGAACTGAGGAAATCTGAAAAAATGTGTGGGCTTTTGTTAATAATAATACAGCAATATTGTCTCATTAATCGTGACAAATGTACCATAAAATATAAAATGTACAGGAGTCCTGGTGGCACAGTGGTTAAGTACTCGGCTGCTAACTGAAAGTTCACCATTTTGAACCCAGCAACATCTCCATGTGAGAAAGATGTGGAGACTGTTTCCATAAAAATTATAGCCTTGGAAACTCTATGCAGCAGTTCTACTCTATCCTATAGGGTTCCTGTGTCAGAATCAACATGGTGGCAGTGGGTTTTAAAGTAAAAGGTTAATAACAGGGGAAAGTGGGTCTGGCGCATATGGGATTCTCCGTCCTATCTTTATAATAATTAGATAAGTCTAAAACAATTCTAAAATAAAATTTATTCTTTTTTAAAAAAGCATGGATGGTGTTTATCCAGGTATTATTTCTTTTTGTGCATTCTTGAATTCCTTATCCTGAATCCTAAAATAGTTTTGTTGAAGGGTGAATTATAATGATATATCTAATAGAGGTTAAATATGTATTATGTGCTAAGTACCAGATTGAGTTCTTCTTCATGTGACACATTATCTCATCTTCACCATAATCTTTCATATAACCATAAGCTTACAGTAAGGAGCTCTGGTGGCACAGTGCCTAAGGTTTTTGACTGCTAACCAAAAGGCTGGAGGTTCTAACCCATCAGCCACTCCTCAGAAGGAAGATTGGGCAATCTACTTCCATAGTGATACTGTCTCAGAAACCCATGGAGGGGTCGCTATAAGTCAGATCCCACTCCATAGCAGTGAGTTTGTTTTTTGTTTTTTGTTTTTTTGGTATCAGGAGTAGGATGGGGAGGGGGAGAAAGAGATGTTTTTGCTTAGGGAGCACTGAATTTGTGTTAATGGTGGTGGAATGATTTGGAAAAGGATAGTGAGAATGGTTGCACAACTTGAAGAATGAAGTCAATGCCACTGAAATTTATATGTAAAAATTGTTGAGTTCACATATATTTTGTTGTGTAGATTTTCACCACAATAAACAATAAAGAAGAAAGAAAGAAAGGTTATGTATCTTAGCTGACAGCACACAGTCAAAACAGAGAGCAGTCCAATTGATCTGCCTCCAATATCTTTCCAGTATGCTATGCTGCTTCACTTATAAAATAATTTTTGGAATTTTCTTACAGGCTCAGATATCATAGTGAGATGTCACTGTATGTGTGTGTGCCCAGGATTCTCTTGGGAAAACAGACCACAGTTCTCAGTTCATGTAGGTTAGGTGGAGCTGACCTTATCCTTGAGCTTAAAAAAAAAAAAAAAATCCACCAAACACTGCTGTTGAGTCAATTCCGACTCACAGCTACCCCTCCTTGGGTTTCCCAGGTGGTATCATGATGGAAGTAGATTGCCCAGTCTTCCTTCCAAGGGGTGGCTGGTGGGTATAAACCGCCAATCTTCTGGTTAGCAGTCAAATGCCTTAGACACTACGCCAGACATATGACCCAAGATTGGCTAATCATAGTATTATTTCTGCTTGGCCACTAGAGTTGGCAGGAAAGGCCATGTGATCAAAGCTGGACCGAACAAAAATCTTGAGCTTTCTGAAATGGTTAGCTCCAAGGGTCATGTAAACCTGAGGCTGCCAGGGGCCATTTTAGTCACCAGAAAGAACCTGACTTGAGAAGGAAGCCAGCACAAGGAAAAGAACAGCTAAGAGGTAGAAATAAAGAGATACAGAGAAAGGTAGAGCTAGAAACCAAGTATTGATGATAACAGTTAAGCTTCTGTATTCAGATTTAACTGAAGTTGTTAGTCATAGTCCCACCATTGAAGTCAATATATTTGTTTTGAATTATTTTGAGATAGACTTTTGTCATTTATCCCTCAGATAATTGTAATGCAGAAAATGTGTGTGAAAAAGCAATATTTTTAATAATCAAACTTTTAGTTTAAGCCAGTTGTTGTCTAAAATTAAAAGTAAATGCTTAATAACCTAGCTAAGCAGATTTTTTAATAATATCTACAGAGCATTCCTGAAAATGTAAAGAATCAAAACCCATAACATAAATGTTTTAGATCCATTATAAATATATCAATTTTTCTTGGAATGTATTTCTCATATAATAACAAAAGTAAATATCTCCTATAGGAATTAAATTCCTCTCACACATATTATTGTTAACTCAGCCAAGAATTCATTCATTCAGTGAGTCATTTATTCAAGCCTTTAAGAATAGACATCCTGCTAATTGGTAATCCTTCTTCTCCTACCTCATCTCAAAAAAAAAAAAAAAAAAA
>NW_006922021.1:1071597-1073336 GCF_000298275.1 Orycteropus afer afer
CTAAGGCATTTGACTGCTAACCAGAAGGCTGGCGGTTCAAACCCATGAGCCACTCCTGGGAAGAAAGGTTGGGCAATCTACTTCCATAGTGATACCGCCTTGGAAACCCAAGGATGGGTCACTATGAGTCAGACCTAACTCCGTGGCAGTGCGTTGCATTGTTGCATTTGTTATAAGCCCTTTGTATGTAATATTTTATTTAATCTGGTAAAAAAATTATTCGTATATCATTACCAAAACACCCATTTTTCAGATGAGGCTAATTGAGCTTAAAGTACTTTTTCGAGGTAATAAGCATACAGTCAAAGGTCATGAACTATAATGCATCTCTTTTAATCAGCACTATATCCCCTTGGCAGTTCAAACCCACCAGCCACTCCTCAGAAGGAAGGTTGGGCAATCTACTTCTATAGTGAGGTAATGTGCCATCGAGTCAGTCCCAACTCATTAAGACCCCTCCTTGGGTTTCCGAGGCAGTATCACTACGGAAGTAGATTGCCCAACCTTCCTGCCTCGGAAACCCCAGAAGGGGTTTCTATGAGTCACAGACTACTCGATGGCAAATAACAACAACAACATATCCCCTTACTGATAATGACTTTTATTTAAAGTTGAGAATACTAATCTTTTTTTTGTTGTTGTTGTTCCTTTTAAATTGGAAGGTCATACTACATATGTGTGCTCTTTCATCTCCTTGACAATGACTTGGTATAAAATTATCCATACCATAAAATTCAAGACTGACAAGGTTCAATTGAATTTCACACATTGAACAATACACTAATCTATGTTTCATTAAAAAAAAGAAAACCCAAACACTCCACTGCTATCCTGTCAATTCTGACTCATAGAGATCCTTCACAGCAGAGAACTGCTCCCTAGGGTTTCCAAGGCTATAAATCTTTATGGAGGCAGACTGCCTTATCTTTCTCCCACAGATCAGCTGGTGGCCTCGAACCACCAAACTTTTGATTAGCAGCCAAATGCTTTAATGACTATGCCAACAACCAAACCAAACCAAACCAAACAAAACAAAAAACTCACTGCCATCTAGCCGAATCCGACTCATAGCGACCTCTCCTTGGATTTCTCAGGTGGTATCTCTACAGAAGTAGACTGCCCAGTCTTCCTTTGGAGGAGAGGCTGGTGGTTTTGAACACCAGCCTTCTGGCTAGCAGTCAAGTGCCTTAGGCACTACACCACCAGAGCTCTTTAATATATTTTGATAGAAACATTAACAATGTGTGTGTGTGTGTATTTATATATTTACACATGCATTTTATAAAACTAGGCAAATCTTCTCAGTTATATTTAAGGTAATATGGTAAAATTTCCAAGTCATTTTATACTAAAATAGCATGTTTGTAGCAATATTTTTTTTATTTTGTGCTGATTATATGCTTGTGTATGTCTCTAAGAACAGAAGACAACAAAGTGATTCACAGATAAAGCCAAAAAGAATGAAATACGTATACATATTTTTAATATAGGTAATTTGCTATAGAGGTCAGTTTTCCAAATAGCTCAACAGCTATAGTTTACATTTTCATAAACCTGCAAAAAGTCTGTAACTACCATATAATTTTGGAACTATTTACATACATACGGATGTCTGTAAATAGAACAGAATCAATGGTATTTTAAAAATTACAGATCCTTCCTATCTACTGGCATTGTTCCAAAAGTTACATCACCACTGACACTTTTCTAATAAACTCTAAATCCATATTTTAAATATA
>NW_006922021.1:1073891-1074958 GCF_000298275.1 Orycteropus afer afer
TTCCGAGGGGTTGACAGTGGTACCCGGGCACCACCTAGTTCTTCTGGTCTCATAGTTGTATAGGCTGAGGATCACATGGGTACCAGTCCCTTGGCCTAATTGTTTCCATGTGTCTTTGGTTTTCTTCATTCTTCTTTGCTCTGGACGAGGAGAGACCATCATTGTATCTAGATGGCTTCCTGCAAGCTTTTAAGATCCTAGTGGTTACTTGCCATAGTAGAATGTGGAACAATGTTTTTGTGTACTATGTTATGCCAATTGAGCTTGATGTCCCTTGCAACCCTGGTCCTGAGCCCACAGGTCCAACTACTTGCTCCCTCTGGGTAGCTGGCTCTGTGCTTAAGAAGGGCCTACAATCTCGTCCCTCGTCAGCTCTACTATACCCCTGGGAATTCTTACAGAACATACAAATACACTTGTAGAAATATTGGGCACACTACTCCCTGCATAGACATACCACATCGTTTAGCCTGTCCGTCCATCTATCCATTTGGACATCAATGTTTGCCATCACTAACAACACAGTACTGTATGTGTAAAAGTGTTCATCTTTGCTGTCTGTACCTCTGATGCACTCTCTATGTTGTCCTCTTCCTCAATGCCACTGTGTTGATCACTCACATTTGGTACAGTGCCCTTCCCTCACCTAAATCAATACTTGTCTCTACCTATCTAGCAGTGTCCTCCTCACCCCTCCCCTCCTCCGATAACCAACAAAGAAAATTTCCTTCCATATATAAACCTTTCCTTGACTTTTTACAATAATGAACTAATATAATATCTGTCCTTCTGTGATTGTCTTATTTCACTCAGCCTAATGTTCTCCAAGTTCATCCTTGTTTTTCAGTGTTTTGGACATTCCATAGTAATCTTTAGGGTTGCATAGTATTTCATTGTATGCCATACTTTGGTTATCCATTCTGTTGATGGCCACTTAGGCTGTTTCCATCCATTTGCTATTGTAAATAGTGCTGCGATGAACATGAGTGTGCATACATCTGTTCTTTTCCTGGCTCTCACTTCTTTAGGATATATACCTAGTAATGGGATTGCTGGGTCAAATATAT
>NW_006922021.1:1082842-1084414 GCF_000298275.1 Orycteropus afer afer
GATGTTCTTCCATTTATGTAGATCTCTTATGGTTTCTTGAAATACTCTTTTGTAATTTTTTTGTGCAGGTCTTTTGTGTCCTTGGTGAGATTTATTCCCAAGTATTTTATTTTTTGGTAGCTATTGTAAACGGTATGTAGTGGTGGTTGTGGTTGTGTGCCGTCAAGTCGGCCCTGACTCATAGCGACCCCTCCTTGGATTTCCGAGGCAGTATCACTACGGAAGTAGATTGCCCAACCTTCCTTCCAAGGAGTGGCTAGTGGGTTTGAGCCGCCAGCCTTCTGGTTAGCAGTCAAGTACCTTAGACACTATGCTACCAGAGCTCCTAAAGTATTGTAAACAGTATAGATTTCCTTATTTCTTTTTCAGCAATCTCTTTGCTGTTGTAGAGGAATACCACTGATTTTTTGATATTGATCTTGTATCCTGCCACTATGCTAAATATCTCAATTAGTTCCAGTATTTTTTTATTTTTTCTTATGGAGTCCCTTGGGTTTTTTAGGTATAGGATAACATCATCAGCAATTAGGGATATTTTGACTTCTTCCTTACCCATTTGGATGCCTTTGATTTCCCTTTCTTCCCTTCTTGCTCTGGCTAGGACTTCCAATACAATATTGAATAGAAGTGGTGATAGATGTCATTCTTGTCTGGTTCCTGTTCACAAGGCAAATGGTTTCAGTCTCTCTCCATTGAGAATAATGTTGGCTGTTGGTTTTCTGTATATCCCCTTTATTTTATTAAGGAATGCCCCTTCTATTCTTGTTTTGTTGAGAGTTTTGATCAGGAATGGGTGTTGGATTTTATCAGATGCTTTTTCTGCATCAATTGATATGGTCATGGGGTTCTTTTCCATTGTTTTATTTATATGATGGATGACATTGATTGTTTTTCTAATGTTGAACCATCCTTGCAAACCTTATATGAACCCCCTTGGTCAGAATGAATTATTTTTTTGATGTTATTGGAGTCTATTGGGTAGGATTTTGTTGAAGATTTTTGCATCTGTATTCATGAGGGATATTTGTCTGTAGTTTTTCTTTTTAGTGATGTCTTTACCTGGTTTTGGTATCAAGGTTATGCTTGCTTCATAAAATGAATTTGGGAGAACTCAATCCTTTTCTATATTCTGGAATAGCTTGAGTAGGAATGGTGTCATTTCTTCTCTGAATGTTTGGTAGAATTCTCCAGTGAAACTGTCTGGGCCAGGACTTTTTTTGTTGTTGGTAATTTTTTTTTATCATTTGTTCAATTTCTTGTTTTGTTATCGATCTTTTCAACTTTTCCACATTAGTCTGTGTTAGTTTAGGTAAGTAGTGTGTTTCTAGAAATCTGTTTACTTCTTCTAGATGTAAAATTTGTTGGAGAATAGTTCTTCATAGTATCTGTATATTATCTTTTTTATTTCCATTGCTTCTGTTGTGATGTTGCCCAATTTGTTTCTTAGTCCTGCTATTTGTCTTCTCTCCCTCTTTTCCTTTGTTAAATTTGCCAGTGGCTTGTCAATTTTATTAATCTTTTCAAAAAACCAATTTCTAGTCTTGTTGATTTTTTCTATTATCTTTCTATTTT
>NW_006922021.1:1085529-1090124 GCF_000298275.1 Orycteropus afer afer
TGTGTGTGATTTTCCTGGTTTCTTTGTTCCACATAATTTTCTGTGCTGAGCTCATTTTGTTTATGAATCGTGTTATCATTTCCTTCCTTCCTGTTGTTGTAGTATTTGCTAATATTTGTGTTTGTCCTCTTTTTGATTGTGATGTGAAAGCTTATCATTTTTCTTTGAGGTTACCCTGTGATTTATAATTTTCTCTCCGAGTTTAGAACAGTCCATTCTTCCTTGCAACTTTCTTGACTTCCTCACCATTTAGAAGTTCTGTAAGTACACTATTTTTTCCCTCTTTCTGGTTTGTAGTTATTCTCATTTGCCGATTGATGTGTCTGGTTCCCTGTTTACAGTCTTGTAAGCTTATTTTATTTTGGATACTACCATAACTGGGTTGGTTTCTGGGTTATATCATCATGTGTATTGATGGTTGGTTGTTGTTTGCTATTATTCGTTCCTTGTTCAAAGGATTCCCTTTAGTATTTCTTGTAATATTGGTCTGGTTTTAACAAATTCCCTTAATTTCTGCTTACCTGGAAATCTCCTAATTTCACCATCATATTTGAGGGACAATTTTGCTGAGTATATAATTCTTGATTGGAAATTTTTCTTCTTCAGGGTTTTATATATACCATCCCATTGTCTTCTTGCCTGCATGGTTTTTGCTGAGAAATCAGAGCTTAGTCTTATTTGTTGCCCTTTGTAGGTAATTTTTTGTTTTTCCCATGCTGCTTTCAGGATTTTTTCTTTGTCTTTGCTTTTGTTGAGTTTGATTATGATATATCTTGGTTATTTTATTTTGGGATCTATCCTGTTTGGGGTTTGTTGCACTTCCTGAATAGATATATTCTCGTCTTTCATCATATCAGGGAAGTTCTCCTCCAACAAATCTTGGACAATTTTCTCAGTGGTTTTTTTTTTTCTCTTCCTGTTCCAAAATTATGATTACATGTAGGTTATTCCTTTTGATGGTATCCCACATGAGTTTTAGGCTTTCTTCAATTTTTATTTTTTTTTAATCTTTTTTTCTGATTGATCCCTTTCCAAAGAAGTATTCAGGTATTTGTTTTCAATCTCATTAATTCTGTCTTCCATTGATTCACTTCTACTCCTTTGCCCTTCCAATGTGTTATCTATTTCTGACAATTTAGTATTAATCTTCTGGATTTCTATCTGTAGATTTTGAATCATTTCTAATTTTTCATTTATTTTGTCATTTTGTTCTTGTATTTTCTTCTGAAATTATTTTAGGGTTTTATCTGTGTTTTCTTTATTTTTGTCAGTGTTTTCCTTGTTCTATCTCTCAATCCATTGTAAGTACATAAATATACTTCTTTTGAATTCCTTATCAGGGAGTTCTAATGCTGCTTCTTCCTCAGGGATGTGTTCTGGGTCTGTATCCTGGTCCCTTCTTTCTCCTGCTTTATCTTGGTTCTTTGTGTGGACTGTGATGGTCTGTTGTCCCTTAGAAATTGTGACTTTGTTGTATTTATATTTAATTGGTGATTGTTTGTTGGAGTGATTTGCTCAAGATTTTCACATTTTTTAATATATATATCTGAGTAAGCAAGGTACTGTGTTCCCTATTCACTAGTTGGCAGCACTTATGCACTCACCACCTGTCTTCTGGTGGGTCTGATAAAGAATGAGAGTGGCTGCACAGATCTCTGTTAATTGTTTGTGAAGAGCTGTTAATGGTGAGTCAGGTTGTTCTTGGTGGTCATGTATCATTGGCCAGTTGGTGAAGAAGGAAGCGGTGGTTCTCACTCAATAAGTGGAGCTGCAGGAAGGCTGGCTGTAGTTGGGTTGTATTGGCATGGTTGCTGTCTCCCACTCAGTCATACAAAAATAACAATCAAAAAACCATAAAAAAGTAAAAGCAAGAGAACAAAAAAACACACACTGCATAAACATAGAAACAATCACCAAAAAGAAAAGACAAAAAAAGAGGAAAGGCAATACATGAGATAAAAGATTTAAAGTAATATTTCAAAGCCAAAAGAAATATGAATAGAAAAAGGTGGAGGAAAAAACACCACAATATCTAGGCAAGGGTAATGAGAGGAACGAGGTAGAGTAGGAGAATAATAATGGGAAAAATGCAAAAAGTAAAACAAGGAATGGGGAGAACCACAAGAAAGGAAAAAAAAAAAAGGAGAACTAGGGAAAGGGAAGAGAGAAAAAGTTGAAAACTAGAACCTGGGAAGGGAAGAGTAATGAATAATAATAAAAAGGACAATAATAATAATAACAACAATTTAAATACAGATGAAACAAATTAAAAAAAAAAAAAAGTCTGGGTGGTACAGGGCTGGGCACCCAGGCTCCATCAGAGCATACAAAATGGGATAGAATTCCTGCCAGCCCAGAAGGTGGGTGGGAGTGAGGGATGGCTCCACCTCTGTTCACCAAGAAGGTGTGGGGTATAAGCATAACAAATGCAACATCCCACTTTTCATATCCTCAGTGTCCAGTATGTCCTTGCAGTCCTTGACAAGTTGAGCCTATTCTTAGGTCCCTGGAATCTGACAGAACACTGTTGCTTTAAATATCCCAAATGGTCCAACTGCTTGTAAACATTCAAAATGGCTGTAGCCTCTGGACAGCCAAAAGTCCACAGCTCAGTCTGTCATCTTCTTTGCTGCTTCCCTTTTTATTCACCAGCCACCAGCGCAGTCCTTCATGCAGCCCCTGGCTAGTTGGGCTAATTTTTAGATTAATTATTAGGTCCTAACACTACTAGGCAATATCCAAGCTGTCTGTGCCTTCAGGATCACTGACAATCTGCAACTCCACCTGTCTGTTTTTTGATGTTTTCATTCAGGTTCTTCTACTAGTTGGAGTTTAGTTCACTTCTGTATCCTTTCTTTCAAAACTCAGGGCTCCAGGATTATCTTCTGTATCTGTTAATTGGTTCCCCTTTTCTTTGTTGAAGAGGGTCTGTGTAGTTTTTCTGCCTATTCTGCCATCTTGCCAGAACTCTTAAATATACTCTCAAATGTAGGCAAAAAAATTACAAGGAAAAATGGTTGTCACACAATCTATTTCTTTTGTTCCATAGGACGTAAAAGGAGCCAACTAGACCTTAGGCCACGGTCTTTCACCTTGTAATAGTGCATAAAGTTAAGCATGCTGATTGGCTTATTGTTCGATTTTTTTCTGATAAGCTGCCATTGGTTTCTTACATGGTAAGGATGTGCCCATATACGTAGAAAAGAGATTGTTAAGAAACTGAAACATAGAAATGTTTGTGATAATCTTTTTTCTTCTGTACTATATATCTAACCGTTTAGCTCAGAATGTCACATAAGTGTGGAATAAATGAATGAATTGTAGTCAACAAAGAGGGTGGGTTGCCATTACAATGCATAGATCTAGGCATATAACAGCCCCATTTGTTGACTAATTAACAATGGTTGGTCATGATGTGATCAATTGATTGCAAGTGGTGCTCCCTAACAGACCATAAGCACCACGAAGGCAGGAATTTTATCTATATTTTACTCACTTCTGTGTTCTTAGTGTCTACTTGGTAATCGGGTGGTACAAATGGTTGGCTACTAACTGAAGGAGGTTTGAGTCTACCCAGAAACCACATAAGAAAAAAGGCCTTTTTTTCTTATCTACTTTTGAAAAATCAGCCATTGAAAACCCTATGGAGCACAGTTCTACTCTGACATATATGGGGTCACCATGAGTCAGAATCAACTCGATGGTAACTGGTTTTTTAGCTGGTAAATTACATTAAAATTACATTTTTAGCTGGTAAAAGACATGAGTATTAGACACTCAATATAAATTTTTGCATAAATGAATATGAGATTCAATCCTGTTTAGTATTTTAAACATGCAGTTTACATGAGAAAAATAAACATCAAAGGTGTGGAACTTTTTAAATAAAATTTTTTAATCTAAATTTTTAAAATAAAAAATACCACTCACCAGACCCTATCTGATCTATTGCCTCTCCTACAACTCTTTCTCCATAAACCAGTTCACTCTCTTGCTGTCACACTGGTCATTTTTCTGATCTTTGAATATACAAATCCTGCTCCTGCCACAGGGCTAAACACTTTCTGGTCTCTCTGCCTTCAATGTTTTTACCTTAATCATCCATATGGTTCACTCTCACATCCGTCAAGCTGCTGCTCAAATTATTTTATCAAAGAGGCCTTCTCAAATAATTCCAAATAAACATACCCCACCACCCACCACCCGCCACCATGACATATGTATCTTCTATCCCTTCGACAATACGTTGTTGTGTTAAGCTCCTTAAGAGCAAGAGATTTGTCTGTTTTGTTAGCTTCTGTGGAAAAAAAAGAAAATCACAGCTTTGTTAACGGCTTATTGTGCAGATTAAATGGAATTGTATCCATTTGCAAGTGGACAATGCATTGTCAGCGGCATATGTCCATTAATGCACTTTTTTTCTTTCATCTCAACAAGTCTAGATAATCTTGAAAATTACTTAAATTCTATGGCTACTTTTCCATGAAAAGAATTAAGAATTAACCCTGGGTTTTTGACATTAAAGCCTGTGCCACTCTTAACCACTAAGATAAATCACCTCTTTTGACATTATATTTCAAAAATATGTCTTACAT
>NW_006922021.1:1090224-1092816 GCF_000298275.1 Orycteropus afer afer
TATATATGAAACAAGATGTTAAAATTGAAGTTGGAAGTAGGCACCAAGATAGAACAGATGCGAAATACCAGTATAAGTTTCAAATCACTAAATAGAGATTTCCAAAGGAAATGGGTAAGCATCTGTTCCTCACTTTTGAACTCCTCGCCAGCTTCGAGATTATAAATGGCTCAAGAAACTGCAGAAGGAGGATTCTGTGCAGATATTTCTTTAGTGAGAACTGCTGCATCTCCTTGGGGAAGAACTGAGAGTTCTCACTCTTCATCTCCAGCCAAGTGAGAGGGTCTTCTATGGAACCCCTTTGAGACTTATGGAATATGTTTCTTACAGTTGGGAGACACAGGGGAAGGGGGCTCATCTCACTCTTGAGACAAGCAAAGCAACTAATGTAGCAGGATAAATGTGTTCCAAAATTTGGGGGATAAAGGATGCATGTGTGTCATGGATAAGAAGTCCATAAGTCACATTTTTCCCAGAGCAGTACTATTTTATGCCTGTTGTCCTATTGTAACTAATAATGTCCCACTTCACTCACAGTGTCTTAGTTTGAATGCTAAATTGTACAGTCACCCTAAGGATGCAACACACAGAAAATAAAGCCAACATTGGGTTGACTTTGGTTTTGTCAAATGGGCACCTACAGAAGTAGAGTACCCCAGTAGGAAGAATCTGGAGGTGAATCTTAAGGTTTTTAGTAGTGGAGGAAAGATTCAAAAGTCTTCACAGACAAAAGAGATGGAGATTCCTGTGTCCAAAAAAAAAAAAAAACCCTATAGAAGAGAGGTTCCCAGTAATAGATACAGTAGGAGTCTGTAAGGCATATTTGTATATCTCTGTATGTACATACATACATACAAAGAGAGAAAGAGAATGCATAATGGCTAAGCACTTAGTTACTAAGCTAAAGGTCAGCTGTTTGAACCCACTAGCTGCTCCATGGGAGAAAAGACCTGGTGATCTGCTCCCATAAAGATTATAGCACTATGTTTGGGAATTGAATTAATTTGATGACATACACCAATAAATATATATTTGAGGGGAAGAAGGAGAGCAAGAGAACAAGAGGGAGAGATTAAATAGCCATCTGGCTCAGAAAGCTGTGAACATTACTTCTTTCTGTCACTCTACTGTTCTGATCTTGGAATAGTCAGAATGAGCTAGCAAGTTAGGAGAAGGAGATGAGAAGGACAAGGTAGAAAAGTAAAGGTGCCTACTATGCCAGTCATTTCTGTTACAGTCTACCTGTCTGGAACAGACCTTAGCAGGGGAAGGGGATATAATTTAACACTAAATCAAGTTCAGAGTTTTGCATGTCATCTTGGATTAGACATTATAAATACTGAATTAATACTTATGAGTTAGAGTAGCCCTAGGACTCTATTAGCCTAGGAGCTCTGGTGGTGTAGTGCCTAAGGCACTTGACTGATAACCAGAAGGCTGGCGGTTCAAACCCACCAGGCACTCCTTGGAAGTAAGTTTGGGCAATCTACTTCTGTAGTGATACTGCCTCGGAAACCCAAGAAGGGGTCACTATGAGTCGGGTCTGACATGAAGGCACATAACAACAACAACAGGACTCTATTACTTACATGTGGAGAAAGATTATCCTCACTAAGCATAAATTAAAGGAATATTGGGAAACCAAATTAAAATTGCATATGAATATGTCCCAAATGGAGTTGTTCAAAATCTTGATTACACATAATTTTTAAACAGCTATTATTGAGAAATAATTCACATACCATACCATTAACCCATTTATACAATTCAATGGTTTTTAGTATATCCACACAGTTGTGCAGCCATCACTACAATGTAATTTTAGCACACTTTCTTGCCCCCTAAAAGAAACTCTATACCCATTAGCAGTCATTGATTCTCAACCCTGGCTGCACATTAAAATCACCTAGGGAGCTTTAAAAAATATGAACATCCTAGTACCTAGGATAATTAAATCCGCATATTAGAGATCCTAATTTGGAGCCAGCATTCAACAACTCCCATATAGTGGGGTAACTCTCATGAGGATCATGGGTACTGAAATTTTAGGGTTTGTGAGGGAGGGTGTAAAAAGCAGCTGACTCAGTTTATATACAACATCTTCCTCTTTCCTTTTTCTGGAGAAACATTACATGGAATAGTGGGAGTATGTTGCTCATGTGGAAATATGGAAGAAGGAAAAATAGTGAAAACTATTGTGTCCTAGGACAGAGTATAAATTCTTGAGTTTTACAAAGTTGATATAAATACCAGTCATAATATCACAATGGAAATCATATCAATTCTTTAAGCCTTGAATTTTCAACTAGATAATGGAAATAATAAGTCTGCTTATTTGCAGGATCATCGTGAGAATTAAAAAAAAAAACTGTTTGAAATATCACTACTACTAAGGTATAACAAATGGTGATTATATTATACTTCAAATAAATCAGTCTAGGTATTTAAAGCGTAAATTACACAATTTTTTAAGGCTATTCATTCAACGAGATAGTGAAGCCTATGATCCTTTAGAACAATGCATTCTTAATACTACTAATCTATTCCACTATTATTAAAAACACATTTATAAGGTGAAAATAGATTCTAAAA
>NW_006922021.1:1092916-1093835 GCF_000298275.1 Orycteropus afer afer
CTAAGGCACTTGACTGCTAACCAGAAGGCTGGTGGTTCAAACCTACCAGCCACTCCTCGGAAGGAAGATGGGGCAATCTAGTTCTGTAGTGATACTGCCTTGGAAACCCAAGGAGGGGTCGCTATGAGTCGGGTCCGGCTTGATGGCACATAACAACAACAACAACAAATAGAACAATGCACCCAATGTATAAGATACATTATATAATTTTTCTACACTGAATGTGGATTAGCTGCTAAATACTTTTTGATATACATTCAAACTCAGCAAGAAACATTCTCTTGGGTAAAAATTAAGAGAATTCTTGGAAAGCCTACAAATTAATTGGACAGACAGTATATATGAAGTCTAAGGTCATAAATATGCCTTTACATACAAAACAGTTTGTGAGAGATAAGACAAGAAGATGCACACCCCTTTTTTCAAAAACAATTGCCAATGAATTAACAAATTCCTTAAAACTAACTGGATGTCATAGTCTCCTACCTTAACCTCTTATAACATAAATGAGAAGAAGAAAATTCTTTAGTGTTTCTAGTACCTACATATATAAGATTTTCAATGACATATCAATATTCTTACAGGAAAATAAGTAGACAAATACCATTTAAAGAGCCACAAACAACAATAGGAATGGTCCCTTGTGAAATAATATCAACCAAGCAAAACAGTGTCTGATCTTAGATGGTGTCTGATTTTAACATTTTAAGAAGTAGAAAGATATATTCATGATTACTGGTGATTGGAATGTGAAAGTTGGAAACAAAGAAGAATCACCAGTTGTTAGAAAATATGGCTTTGGTGATAGAAATGATGTAAGAGATCACATGATAGATTTTTGAAAGAACAACAACATATTCATTGCAAATACCTTTTTCAACAACATAAATGGCAGCTATACACATGGACCTTGCCAGAT
>NW_006922021.1:1094096-1100513 GCF_000298275.1 Orycteropus afer afer
AATGGATGTCAGAATGGACTCTGAAACATGTCCTTGAGCAGAGAGTAGGTAAAGCAAATGGAAGAAATGACAAGATAAAAGAGCTGAACAGAAAGAAGATTTAAAGAGCAGCTCAAGAAGATAAAGTCAATTATTATAATGAAATGTGCAAAGACCTGGAATTAGAAGACCAAAAGGGAAGAACATACTCAGTATTTCTCAAGGTGAAAGAACTGAAGAAAAAATCCAAGCCTTGGGTTGCAATATTGAAGGATTCTATGGGGAAAATATAGAATGATGCAGGGAACATCGAAAGAAGATGGACAGAACACACAGTCACTGTACCAAAAAGAACTGGTTGATGTTTGTCTATTTCAGGAAGTGGCATATGATCAAAAAACAATGGTATTGAAGGAGGGAGTCAAAGCTGCACTGAAGGAACTGGCAAAAATAAGGCTCCAGGAATTGATGAAATACCCATTGAGATAAACAGATCTGCACTGGAGGCACATACTCATCTATGCCAAGAAAGTGGAAGACAGCTACCTGGACAACTGACTGGAAAAGATCTATATTTGTACCCATTCCAAAGGAAAGTGAACCAACAGAATGTGGAAATTACTGAACAATATCATTAATATAACATGCAAGTAAAATCTCGCTAAAGATAATTTAAAAATGGTACATTGACAGGGAATTTCCAGAAATTGAAACTGGATTCAGAAGAGGATGTGGCATGAGAGATATCATTGCTGATGTCAGATGGATCTTGGCTGAAAGCAAAGAATACCAGAAAGCTGTGTACTTGTGTTTTCTTGACTTTGCAGAAAGATTCAACTGTTTGGATCTTAACAAGCTACAGACAACATTAAGAAAAAAGGGAACTCTGAAACAGTTAATTGTGCTCATGAGGAACCTGTACATAGACCAGGAGGCTGTAGTTCAAACAGAACAAAGGGATACTGCATGGTTTAGAATCAGGAAGGGAATGCATCAGGATTGTATCCTTTCACCATACTTATTCAATCTGTATGCTGAGCAAATAATAGGAGAAGTTGGACTATATGAAGAGGAATGCAGCATCAGGATTGGAGGAAGACTCATCATTAACAACCTGCAATATGCAGATGACACAACCTTGCTTGCTGAAAGTGAAGATGACTTGAAGCACTTACTGAAGATTAAAGACTCCAGTCTGCAGTATGGATTATACCTGAACATAAAGAAAATGAAAATCCTCATAACTGGACCAATAAGCAACTTCATGATAAATGGAGAAAAGATTGAAGTTGTCAAAGATTTCATATTACTTGGCTCCACAATCCATACCAATGGAATCAGCAGTCAAGACATCAGAGGACATATTGCACTAAGTAAATCAGCTGGAAAAGACCTCCTTAGAGTGCTGAAGAGGAAAGATGTCTCTTTGAAGACTAAGGGGAGCTCTAGTAGCATAGTGCCTAAGGCACTTGACTGCTAACCAGGAAGTTGGCAGTTCAAACGCACCAGCCACTCCTTGGAAGGAAGGTTGGGCGATCTATTTCCATAGTGATACTGCCTTGGAAACCCAAGGAGGGGTCGCTATGAGTTGGGTCCAGCTCGAAGGCACATAACAACAACAACAACAACCCAAGCCATGGTGTTTTCAATTGCCTCATATGCATGTGAAAGCTGGACAATGAATAAGGGAGACTGAAAAAGAGTTGATGCTTTTGAGTTGTGGTGTTGGCGAAGAATATTGAAAGTACCAAGGACTGCTAGAACACTGAACAAATCTATCCTGGAAGAAGTGTAGCGGGAATGCTCCTTGGGAGTGAGAATGGCCAGACTTTGTCTCACCTACTTTGGTCATGTTTTCAGAAGGGGCCATTTCATGGAGGAGGATATCATCCTCAGTAAAGTGGAGGGCCAGTGAAAAGGGGAAGGCCCTCAATGAGATGGACTGATACAGTGGCTGCAACGATGGGCTCAGGTAGGGCAAAGATTGTGAGGCTGCACAGGATCGGACAGTGTTTCATTGTTTTACACAGGGTTGCTATGAGTCAGAGGTAACTTGATGGCACCTAACAACAACAACAACAGAAAGGATTTAGATGGCAAAATAAAATAACAAAGTTTAGGATTCAAAACAAGTGTGTGGAAAGGACAGTGGCAATTCTTACTAATTCATTTTAAATAGCTAGATAAAGAAGAATATGAAGTATATGTAAATGAAGATTTGAAAACTTCATCTGTTCTCTGGAAGTATATTCCTGGGTGATCTTTGATAATTTTATTCATTTAAAAAAAAACAAACTTTATCTAGTGCTATGTGCCAGATCCTATACTAAGTGATGTGGGTACAAACATGATTAATAAATGCACATCCATCTTCTGGAAAGGATCAGCTGGGTGACCGAGACATATATCCACATTTCAT
This sequence comes from Orycteropus afer afer, assembly GCF_000298275.1. NCBI lineage: Eukaryota > Metazoa > Chordata > Mammalia > Tubulidentata > Orycteropodidae > Orycteropus > Orycteropus afer. The sequence continues at coordinate 1,096,495 of NW_006922021.1, forward strand.
TCTATTTCATTGTCTAAATAAAAAATATGAAGGATATACATAGTGAGCATAATATCAATAAATTAATCTAAATATCTATCAAAATGAAAATTTCTGATGCTATGTGAAAGAGAAAGAGGAGAATTAAAAAATAATGGAGATATTCTACAAAGAGCAAAATGATTGAAGTGCTAAATTCAATAGCAGCCATTTATAATAAATATAGCACCCAATAAAATAAATTGCATCTTCCCATAAACAAAAAGGAGAATAAATATCTTTGTCCTTACTAGCAAATTTGTGAATTTAAAATATCATTCAATAATAATAACAAAGTAAAACTGATTCTATTTACATGAATCACATGTGCATATGGCAGATTGTAGAGATATACATATGATTGCATAAGATACTTATAAGAAAAATAAATTATTTTTATAGATACTTTAAAATGTTTAAAAAGCTTCAAAGTCCCAAAATGATACCCTTTTGTGAATGAGAGAGCATGTGTATGTATGTTTGTGTGTTATGTGCAGATATGTGAAACTGTACCTGCTACTGTAGTAGATCAGAAAAGAAATAAGAAATATTTCAAGTAAGGTATTGTTAGGGTTGAAAAAGAGGGGACAGAAGAAAATAAAATACTTAGTTAGCAAAGTGTATGAAGCTTGTTAACGGATTGCACAGGAAAGTGAGGAAATAGTAGAACAAGAATGGCTCCCTTGTTTCAAGGATGTTGTGCCAAGAGAAGTGTGGGAGAGATACCCTCAACTTGAGTTTGGACTTAATGAAATGGCTGTGCCTCGAGAACCACTATATAGAAATATCTGATGAAGAAACAGAGGTGGTTGATGGAATGGAAACAACAGAAGGTATGCAGAGTGAGAAGAGTGAGGGAAAGAGAATCAAAATATGGTGGCATCTAAAGGAAGAGAAGCTTATGAAAAATATTGACAAAGACTTCACAGAGGAATGAGAACAGAGTACGGTGTCACCATAGGAGGCAAGTGTGCATAAGCTTTCAAAGCCAGAGTAATCAACATTATTGAATGCAGGGGAGAGGCCTAGTAAAACTAACTAGCACATAGTCACTAGATTTATCAATACAAAGTCCTCATTGACCATACACTATTAATTTTTGTGCAGTGATGGCTAGAGACTGGATTGCAGTGGATTAGGAGGAAGTGGTAGATTAGGCGATGAATATAGAGAATTTAGATTACAACCTTGAGAAGGCTGGCTTTGAAAAGGAGAAGAAAAAGGGAATGGTAGTTCTTAGATAGGAAAAGATGAAGATGACCACAGAGTTGAAAGAGAAAAGGAATAGATAGAATCAAGGGAACAGGTGAAATAATTATCTCTCAAGTAGAAAATAAGACCCTTATCTTCTGAGTCAGTAAAAAAAAAAAGCATAAGGTTGGTTGTGCTCATAAAGAATGAATGTCTTAGATATCTAGTACTGCTACAACAGAAATAATACAACTGGATGGCTTTAACAAACAGAAATTTATTATCTCACGGCTTAGGAGGCTAGAAGTCCGAATTCAGGGCACCAACTTTAGGGGAAGGGTTTCTCCCTTTGTTGGTTTAGGGGTAGGTCCTTGCCTCATTTCATCTGTGAGTCTGGCATTGTCTCGGCATCAATATTCCCCTGGGTTTCGGAGGTCCCTCGCGCAGGGACTCCTTTCAAAATGATGTGTTCTTCTCCCAGCTCTTCTTTCTTGGTGGTACTAAGGTCCCTCCTTCTCTATTGGTTTCTCTCTCCTTTTATCTCTTATAAGACAAAAGATGAGACCGACTACACTCCAGGGCTGTGCATCCCACCCTAATCCCCTTACAACTAATTGTCTGATCACATTAGACCACAAAATGAGGGATGATTACATCATTATATAACTGCCAAACCACTGAGAATCATGGCCCAGCCCAGTTGACAAATATTTTCTGGGGACACAATTCAATTCACCACATCACATATGAAAATCCTCCTAAGATTACATTTTTTATTCAAATATATTCATTTCTTTATTTTTAGACAGTCAAAATAGGTCCTGCCCAATTATTTAAAAAAAAAAAAAAAAACAACACTATATAATGTCATTCAAAAGCAAGGACCAACAAGTTTTGAAAAAGGCTAAAAGGAATACAGGTCTATTATTTCCTTCTAGAAAAACTGAAGTCTGTGAATAACCTGGTTTTGCATTTTCTTTAAAGCTTTGAAAGCCTCCTCAGGTAATCTTTGAACAAATCTAATATAGTTTCATCTTGAAGAATAATAATGATGTTCCTCGATGTCATTATTAATACTTACATTTCAATTAAAACTGTTATCCTGGACACTTGTGAATAAACTTAAGTGTTTCCCCTCATGTGGGCAGGAGATTTCCCATTTCAAAATAGGGGCATTTATCCACACATTGACAAAATTTTAAATCTAATTTATAAAAACTTTTATCTCTCAGAATTTGGTAATATATGATGCCCTAAAATGATAATGTCTAATAGGGACTTTTTAAAAAAGAAAATATAATATATGAGTTTTAGTAGACTATTTCAGTAATCCATATAAAAAAAAATCCACAATCCTACAAAACATTTTATGAAAAAAGTGGATATTTCTATGAATTTTTATGCCACAATTTTTAAAGATAACATTGACACCTCTCATCCTTGCTAACTTTTCATATGTGTACCCTAAACATTATAGTAAAATTAACTTTAAAATAAAAATTTAAAAAGAATACTTCAATTAAAAAAAAGTTATTGTGATTTGGGTGCAAATTTACAAAGCAGATATGTTTTACTCTCAACAGTTCACACACATTTGGTTTCACAGCACTGATTACAATCCCAACAATAAATATCTCTTCTCCATCTGCTCCCTGTGACAACTCCTTCCCTATGTCCTTCTTATCTATACATTCCTGTCTGCCCAGCTTTCCCCCCATGAAAATGCTGCCCTTCTGATCTCTAACAGTTGATTGATCTAAGCAGTGTATCTCCCTGAGGTAGGTGGGTGCATCTCCCTGGTGCAGGTGGGTGCATCTCCCTAGGGTATGTGGGTGCATCTCCCTAGGGTACATGGGTGCATCTTCCTGGGGTAGGTGTTCTGCTTGTGGGCCTTTCTACTGTTTGAGAGTTAATCCACAGAAGCGAGTCCAGTTCCAGGCCTGAAGGGAAACCTGGAGCCATAGTCTTAGAGGATTCCCTAGCCTATATCAGATCAGTAATTCTGGTTATTTTTGTGTTTTTAAATTTTGTTCCACATGTTTCCTCCCACTCTATCCAGGATAACCAATTTTGATCCCTTTCCAAGCAGTTGGCAATGGCAACCAGGCACCATCTAGTTCTTCTGGTCTTAGAGTTGTGAACGCTGAGGTTCCCATGGTCCATTAGACCCTTGAACTAATTGTTTCCACAGGTCTTTGATTTTTCCTCACACTTCTTTGCTCTGGATGAGGAGAGACGAGCAGTTGCATCTCAGATTTCCACTTGCAAGCTTTTAAGACCCCAGTCACTAATCACCAAAGTAGGATGTAGAACAATGTTTTTGTGTGCTATGTTATGCCAGTTGAGCTTAATGTCCAACAAGACTATGGACCTGAGTTATCTTGGGGTAGGATTTTTTTTTTTTTTTCTGCCTCAAATTTTTTTTTTCTCTGTCTCTCTTCAAATTGTGATTTGGGTGAAAGTTTACAGAGCAAATTCATTTTCCATGTTTTGTTTCATAACATTGACTACTGTCCCCATAATGTAATAGCTCTCTTCCCACTTCCTCCTTCTGGTTACCTTTTCCCTGTGTCCTTCTTTTATATGCATTCCTTCCCTTTGAACTATGTTCCTGTGGAAATGCTGCCCTTCTGATCTCCCATGGTTGATTGTTCTAAGGAGTGTACCTACCTGGTATAAATGTTCACCTTATATGGTCTGTCTATTGTTTGGCTAGAAGCCATGGGAGTGAGTTCATTTCCAGGCCTGAAGGGTTACTCAGGGCCATAGTCTCAGGAGTTTCACCAGTCTCTATCAGAGAGGTAAGCCTG
>NW_006922021.1:1100851-1101547 GCF_000298275.1 Orycteropus afer afer
CTAGGACCTCCAGTTTTGATCCCTTCTTGAGTGGTTGCCATTGGTAGCCAGGCACCATCCAATTCTTGTCTCGAGGTCTATCATATCCTTGGACTAATTGTTTCCAAATGCCCTTGATTTTCATCACTTCAGATGAGAGGAGATGATTAACTGCATCTTAGATGGCCACTCGGAAGCTTTTAAGACCTCAGTCACTACTCACCAAAGTAGATTGTGGAACAAGATATTTTTATGTACTATGTTGTGCCAAATGAGTTCAGTGTCCCGCAATAGTATGGTCCTGAGTTGGCAGGCCTTCTGATTCTCTAGCCTGGTCTTTTTTAGAGTCTTGAGTTTTGCTCCACATTTTCTCCCACTCTATACAGGATCTCAAATTTTGATCCCTTTTCTAGTGGTTGACATTGATAGCCGGGCACCATTTAGTTCTTCTGGTCTCAGGGTAGAGAAGGCTGAGGTTCGCATGGTCCATTAGTGCCTTGGACCAATTATTTCCATATAACTTTGATTTTGTTTACTCTTTTTTTGCTCCAGATGAGGGGAGACCAATAGTTGCATCTTAGATGGCCGCTTGAAAGCTTTTAAGACCCAGGTTACTACTCACCAAAGTAGGACGTAGAACCATATTTTTAAGAATATTTAAAATTTTATAAAGCAATTTTAACAATGAGGTATTTTGCTAATCAGAATCAATAATTA
>NW_006922021.1:1102157-1103764 GCF_000298275.1 Orycteropus afer afer
TCTACTCTGTTCTGTAGTTTTGCTATGATTTTGAATCAACTCAATGGCACACAGCAACAATTATTTTCTTTCAGGTTTCCTTTGTTGTTGTTATTTCCCATCAAGTCGGACCCAGCTCATAGCGACCTCTCCTTGGGTTTCTGAGGCAGTATCACTATGGAAGTAGATTGCCTCATCTTCCTTCCGAGGAGTGGCAGGTTTCCTATATCATGGAAATAAAAAAAAAAAATGTGGTAAACTATACAAATAGCCTGGGAGCTCAGGTAGCATAGTGTCTAAGGCTATGCTCCCGGTTCAAACCCACCAGCCACTCCTCAGAACGAAGGTTGGGCAATCCTACTTCTATAGTGATACTGCCTCAGAAACCCAAGGAGGGGTTGCTATGAGTTGGGGCTGACTCGACGGCACATAACAACAACAACAACATACAAATAGCCACAGCACTCTGCAACTTCTACAACAAATAGGTAAATATATTTTCTCACCCCTTGAAATTGTGTTGGTACTGTGACAAGTTTGACCAATAGCATGTGGTGAGGGTGGTGGCATGCCAGTGCTGAGCATAAGCCTTTTATTGTTCCCTGTGAAAACTCCAAGCCTTGTGAATACAGCTTAGGCTAGCATGTTGAAGCAGATAGATTTTTTTTTTTTTGTCTCTCTCTTTATATAAGTTTTACTGGTTTTGCTTCTCTAGAGAACCCAGCCTAACACATGGACCAGATACTCCTGTAACCCCAGCCAATAGCCATCAAACCACACTCATGACAGTGAGGCCATCTAGATCCACTAAGGCCCTAGCAGACCATCCCATGGACCACAGATACATGAGAATGATAGGCCCAGACCAGAAAAAAATACCAAGCAGCATGATGAGCTAAGTAAATGCTTGTTTTGTTTTAAGCCATTCAATTTTGGAGCATTTTAGTATGCAGCAAAAGCTAACTGATATATCATGTTTTAAATAGGGAAGACATTGAATTAAAAATACATGTATCAGTGTGAAAAATTACAATAAATAAAAATACCAAGAAAAACCAACTCCATGAACTTGGCTACTGTAATTTTTTTTTCCTATTCTGTAAGCTCCTTATTAATTTCTTTTCTTTCATAATATAATTGGAAAATTAGAAGTTTGTTTATTTGCTAAGCATGAATTTGTAAGATTTAAATTTCACAACAGGGAATATGGTTAAGCAGACATTTCTTAAAGGTTAGAACATTAATCAAAAAGTCCTATTTAACAATAAATAATTAAATTGATTTATATTGCTTATATTTTGATTTATGCTTTTGCTTATATTTCTTCCTCCTATTTTCAGTCAAAGATTAGTCTTATATTTGAATAAATCCCTTTTCTATGCCACTCCATGAAATGTGCCCATAGAGCAGTTACTAAAAAGCTAGAATGCTATCTTATTGGATTCCAAGTATTAAACAAGAATTTAGGGAATTGTTGCCTCAGCTTCTTACTCTTTCCCTAACTGGAAATGTGATATAATTTAACCTACTCTGGTAGCATAGTGCCTAAGGCACTTGACTGCTAACCAGAAGGCTGGTGGTTCAAATCCACCAGCCACTCCTCGGAAGGAAGATGGGCAATCTACTTC
>NW_006922021.1:1104215-1107963 GCF_000298275.1 Orycteropus afer afer
TGCCTAAAGCATTTGACTGGTAACCAGAAGGCTGGCGGTTCAAACCCACCAGCCACTCCTCGGAAGGAAGGTTGGGCGATCTACTTCCGTAGTGATACCACCTCGGAAACCCAAAGAGGGGTCACCATGAGTCGGAGCTGACTTGGCTGCACGTAACAACAACAACAGCCACTGTTACAGGCTTTCATTTATATTAAAGTTTGTTTTCTTTTGTTGTTGTTGTTGTTAGGTCCCTTTGAGAATGCTCTGACTCATAGGTATCCCATATACAACAGAATGTAACATTGCCCAGTCCTGCACACAATCATTGCCATACTTGAGCCCATCACAGCAGTCATTGTGTAAATCCATCTCACTGAGGGTCTTCCCCTTCATCACTTTACCAAGCATAATGTCCTTCTCTAGGGACTACTGCTTTCTGACAACATGACTAAAGTACATGAGACAATCTCTGGCTATTCTCACTTCTAAGGAGCATTCTAGCTGTACTTCATCCAAGATAGATTTGTTCATTCTTCTAGCAGTCCATGGTGCATTCAGTATTCTTCACCAACGCTATAACTCAAATGCATCAATTCTTCTGTGGTCTTTTTTCATCCATTGTCCAGTATTCACATACATATGAAGAAACTGAAAATACCATGGCTTGGGTCAGGTGCACCTTAAACTCCAAAGAGACATCTTTGTTCTTTAACACTTTAAAGAGGTACTTTGCAGCAGATTTGCCCAATGCAATACATCATTTGAGTTCTTGACTACTGATTCTGTGGACATTGATTATGGATCCAAATAAAATGAAAACCTTGACAACATCAATCTTTTCTACACTTATCAGGATGTTGTTTATTAGTCCAGTTGTGAAGATTTTTATTTTCTTCATATTGAGGTGCAATCCACACTCAAGGCTGTAGTCTCTGATCTTCATCAGTTAGTGCTGCAAGTCTTCTTCACTTTCAGCAAGCAAGGTTGTGTCACCTGCATATCACAAATTAACAAGTTTCCCTTCAATCTTTTATGCCACATTATTCTTCATAAAGTTCAGATTCTTGGATTGTTTGCTCAGCATACAGATTGAATAAGTATAGTGAAAGGATGTGACTCTGACACACAGCTTTTCTGATTTTAAACCATGCTGTATCTCCTTCTTCTGTTCAAACAACTGTCTCTTGGACTATGTACAGGTTTCTCATGAGCACAATTAAGTGTTCTGGAATTCCCTTTCTTCGTATGTTGTTGTTGTTGTTATGTGCTGTCGAGTCGTGTCTGACTTATAGTGACCCCTTGTTGGGTTTCTGAGGCGGTATCAGTATGGAAGTAGATCACCCAATCCTTCCGAGGAGTGGCTGGTGAGTTTGAACCACCAACTTTCTGGTTAGTGGTCAAGAACCTTAGGCACTATGCCACCAGAGCTCCCCTTTCTTCATATAGTTATCCATAATTTGTTATGATCCATATAGTCAGTGTCTGCATAGTCACTAAAACACAAGTAAACATCTTTCTGGTATTTGTTTTTAGCCAATATCCATCTGACATCAGCAATAATATCCCTTATTCCATGTCCTCTTCTGAATCGAGCTTGAATTTCTGTCTGTTCCCTGTCAATATTCTGCTGCAACCATTCTTTTAAATTATTTTCAGCAAAATTTTACTTGTGTGTGATATTAATGATGCTGTTCAATAATTTCCACATTCCATTTGATCATTTTTCTTTGGAATGGGCACAAATATGGATATCCTCCAGTCAACTGGCCAGGTAGCTGTCTTCCAAATTGTTTAGCAGAGTTGAGTGAGTGTCTCCAGCACTGCATCAATTTGTTGAACTTCTCAGTGGGTATTCCATCAATTCCTGGAGCCTTTTCTCCAATTCCTTCAATGCAACCTCAGCCTCTTCCTTCAATATCATTAGTTCTTGATCATATGCTACCTCCTGAAATGGTTGAACTTCAGCCAATTCTTTTTGGTAGAGTGACTCTGTATTCCTTCCATCTCTCTCTCTCTCTCTTTTATGCTTCCTACATCATTCAATATTTTGTGCATAGAATCCTTCAATATTGCAACTTGAGGCTTGAATTCTTTCTTCAGTTCTTGCAGTTGGAGATATGCCAGGTATGTTCTTCCCTTTAGATTTCTAACTCAAGGGCTTTGTATTTCATTATAATTCTTTATTTTTGTCTTCTCAAGCCACCATTTGAAATCTACTCAGCCTTTTTACTTCATCATTTCTTCCATTCATTTTGGCTACTCTCCATTCAAGAGCAAGTTTGAGAGTCTCTCCTGACATTTATCTTGGTCTTTTCTTCCTATGTTGTCTTTTTAATGACCTTTTGCATTCTTCATGTATGATGTCTTGATGTCATCCCACAACTCATCTGGGCTTTTGTCATTGGTGTTCAATGCATCAAATCTATTCTTCAGATGGTCTCTAAATTCTGGTGGGATATATGCAAGGTTGTAGTTTGGCTGTCATGAACTTGTTTTAATTTTCTTCAGCTTCAACTTGAACTTGCATATGAGCAATTCATGGTCTGTTCCACAATCAGCTCCTGGCCTTGTTTTGGCTTACTTGATATATTGAACTTCTCCATCACCTCTTTTCACAGATATAGTCAATCTGATTCCTTTGTATTCCTTCTGGTGAGGTCCACGTGTATAGCTACCCTTTATGTTGTTGAAAAAGGTATTTGCAATGAATAGGTCATTGGTCTTGCCAAATTCTATCAATCATGCTATCTCTAGCATCACTTCCATCATCAAGGCCATATTTCTAACTGCCAATCCTTCTTTGTTCCAATTTGCACATTCCATTCATCAGTAGTTATCAATACATCTTGACATCTTGATTGGATGTTTGATCAATTTCAGACTGCAGAAGTTGGTAAAAATCTTTAATTTATTCATCTTCAGCTTTAGTGGTTGGTGTGCAAATTTGAATAATAGGAGTATTAACTGGTCTTCCTTGTAGGTGTATGGATATTATCTTATCACTAACAGCATTGTACTTTAAGATAGATCTTGAAATGTTCTTTTTGATGATGAATGTGATGCCACTCCTCTTCAATTTGTCATTCCTCGCATAGTAGTCAATAGGATTGTCTGATTCAAAATGGCCAATACCAGTCCATTTCAGCTCACTAATGCCTAGGATATCAATCTTTATGCACTCCATTTCATTTTTGACAACTTCCAGTTTTTAGATTCATCCTTCATACATTACACCTTCTAATTATTCTAAAAAGGAATTTTACAGCTGTTTCTTCTAACTTTGAGTTGTGCCACATCAACAAATGAAGGTCTAGAAAGCTTTACTCAAACCACATCATTAAGGTCAGTTTAAGGTCAACTCTACTTTGAGGAGGAAGCTCTATCCCAGTCTTATTTTGAGTGCCTTTTAACCTGAGGGGCTTATCTTCTGGTATTGTAGCTGAGTAGCTGTTTTAGGGATGTGATCTGCTTCCCATATATAAGAAGCAGCTTTGGGAATGGTCTCTAGCTTATGGCACACTTGAATCCTGTGTGTAGCCGTGTCATTGTCCAGCAGTCTGCCATGCTCTGCTGACTTTGGGACTTTCAATGGACTCCAAACTCACTGCCATTAAGTTGATTCTGACTCATAGCGACCTCCTTTGCATTTCTGAGGTGGTAAATCTTTACAGAAGGAGATTGTCCAGTCTTCCTTCTGTGGAGTGGCTGGTGGATTTGAACCTCCAAACTTCTGGTTATCAGTCAAATGCCTTAGGCACTACACCAC
>NW_006922021.1:1108293-1108963 GCF_000298275.1 Orycteropus afer afer
ACCCAAGAGGGGTCGCTATGAGTTGTGTCTGACTTTATGGCACATACCAACAACCAACAACACTGCCTCATATTTTTTCCCACAGAGCAGCTTGTATGTTTGAATTGCTGACCTTTTGGTTAGCAGCTGAATGCTTTAACCACTGTGCCACCAGGGCTCCTTCTGCATTAGGGGTCCACAAATGAAAAAACATCACAACAACATTCATAGCAACTTCATAATGCAATGAGTGGATTCACACATTGAGGTTTATGTTGAAGTCCTTAGTTATTGCATTTTTTAAAAAATTACTTTATCAGTAAAAAATACATTAGCTGAAAAATTTATGAGTCACTATTGAGCAGACTAATTTTTAAAGTAATATGTATATATATACATATATGCATGTATGTATACACACATATACGTATATGAGATTGTGTTTGTGTGTGTACACATATATATAAAAGTCATGGAAGGAAAAAAGGTGATATCATATGAATAGCCAATAACTACATAGTCTTGTTATCATTTAAGAATTGAAAATTGTTCTTTTTTCATTGGACATAAAATATGGCAACACTTCTATGAAAGGGTTACTTGAAACACAATTGAGTTGTAAAAATAATTGTTGCTTTCAAATAATGAACATTTCCCTAAAATATTTTTTAAAGTGGGAAAAAAAGAAAAA
>NW_006922021.1:1109286-1126398 GCF_000298275.1 Orycteropus afer afer
TGAATTAAAATAAGGATTGAACTCTATGCATGCTTATTTCATTTTTCTTCATTTGCAAGCATTCCCATTTTTATCAGTTTGTAAATATGTTCTAGGCTGCTTCTCAAGTTTTTCAGAAAATGTGTTTTTATTTTCTACTCACCAATATTTATTAAAGATGGGCAAGTTTATAGTAATAGAAACAAAGGGAAAACACCCCCATCAAATTCATGTGCAGTAGTTTTGTTTTAAAACATTTGGTTCCTTTCAAAGTAATCCACAGAGTATGTATTCCAGCATACATGACCTTTGGCTTTTAAAATCTATATTATTGTGCAGTTTCCCATGAGTTAGTGAGATGTTTATATGGTTTGAGTTAGTTAATTAATCTCTTTCTGAGAACACTCAACTGCAAAGAAAACATCTTCTGGGATATAATTGTCCACATTTTGAAAAGAAAGACAAAATCCCTTGTAATAGTTACATGCTATGTTTATATAAATTATCAATTAAATTTCAAATATTTGCTCTGACTCCATCACAGTGCTAGGTAGTTAGACTTAGTTTGAGTACCAGTTTTATCTCAGATAGCTGGATGCTCATTCTCTCATCACTCTCCTGCTTGAGCCTTATCTCTTCATTATTTAAATGTAGAGAATATAAAAATATTACTTACTTCCAGAGCTTGTTGTCTCAAATAAGATAGTGCATGTCAAAAGGTTTTATTAGAAGTATTATATTAATTATTAATATCTCACAGAATTATTGTGGTACTAAATGAGAGAAGCTCTAATGGCACTGTGCTTAAGGCATTGGGCTGCTAATCAAAAGGTCGGCAGTTTGAATCCATCAGCTGCTGCACAGGAGGAAGATGAGGCAATCTACTTTTGTAAAGATTTACAGCACTGGAAACTCGATGGGGGTCACTATGAATCAGAATCAACTAGATTTGTGGCAATGGGTTGGTTTGGTTTCGGTTTGGAAATGAGAGAAGATATGGAAAAGACTGAAAAAAATGGTTAAAAGATCATGCAAATGGGCGCTGATATCATTATTGTTGAATGAATTCACACACACACACACACACACAGACACACACACAAAAATGTGAATGCTGTTAAGGTTGAAGGATTTCTCTGTCTTCCCAGAAGACATATTGTATTTAATGTGCAATCATGTCCTCTTTACTTACATATTCACTACTGTTCCATCGGGGAACAAAACAAACCAACAAATATATAGCATTGAATCAAAAGCATAAATTTTGGTAAATTTTATGAAGCTCCTTAAGGTTTTTCTTCCTGATTGAAATTGCTGTCACAGCTACAATTTTTATCTTTCTGTTGTGCTTCAGTAGACGCGATCCTAAACAAGCTATTATGTGTAAAAATATTTTCCAGCAAGCAATTATCTGTAAAACCATATTCTTCAGAATAAAATAAAACAAAATAAAAATGACAGTATTCATGAACTATTTATAGCTGATAAACACTTAAAAAGCCAAAGGTAGCTAATTTCCTAGATGAATTAACAGGAAATATCAGTCCCTTGATCATTGAGGGATTAAAAAAAAGAAAAGAAAAGAACATTTGTTTTTGTTGTCATGTTAACACTGCTGCCTTTCAAGTTATTTCCTACATTTTCTTGTAACCAGTAAAAGGCTGCTGCCATGGTACTCTTCTTCTAAACTGGAAATCAGGGTTTCAGTCATTGTGACACAAGATTCCAAAATATTTTGGGAGGCTTAGACAATTGAGGAGGAACCCTGATGATGCCAACCGAAAGGTTGGCAGTTGAAACCCACACAGTGGCTCTGCAAGAGAAACACCTGGTGATCTACCCTGTAAAGATTATAGCCTAGAAAACCCTATGGGGGCAGTTCTGCTCTGTCCCGTGGGTTTGCTATGAGTTGAAAATTGACTTGACAGCACCCAATAACAACAGACAACTTTGAGTCTGCCTTCTTCTTCTGGAATTATGATTTACTCCTGTCAAAAACACATTGATGTTTCTTACTTTGAAATTTTTTATAAGAAATATAAATACTTATTTTGTGTCTGTCTTTAATTTTTATTTTTCATGATGTGCCCCTGGACCTTTGAGCATGGGAGAAGGGAAGCTTGCTAACTTTGAGATCTTTCCAGTGGGGTCCCTGGGATGCCCATTATAAGCACATTTCTTGATTCAAAAAAATAAAATCTACTCTAACAAAAACCAACACTTATAAGAGTAGAGGAATTATTTTGGAACTGGAAGGTAGTCTAGGAATGGCTTGAGGGCATTGGGGCTTTACACTAAGGAGAAAAGAAAGCAGGCTGTTAAAGATATCCAGAAAGAGAAGTAAGGGACCACACAGATAGGCTGTGATAGGGCTGGAGCAGAAGTAATACCTGAGGACTTAAAACAGATAACCAAACACACTGCCCTCCAGTCGGATCTGACTTACACTGACCCCTCCTTTGGTTTCTGAAGTGGTATCACTATGGAAGTAGATTGCCCAACCTTCCTTCCGAGAAGTGGATGGTAGGTTTGAACCGCCAGCCTTCTCTTTAGTAGTCAAATGCCTTAGGCACTACGCCACTTCAGAACTTAGTTATGATTTATTCAGGCCCTTACCCTCAAATTTTCCAAATTTGTTGTCTTATTTCTTATCTCCATCCCCACACAGGCATACCGCAGAGATATTTCTGGCTTGGTTCCAGATCACCGCAACAAAGAGAATCACACAAAGGTTTGGGTTTCCCAGTGCATATAAACATCATGTTTACATTATATTGTAGTCTATGAAGAGGAGCGCTGGTGGCGCAGTGCTTAAAACATTTGGCTGCTAACCAAAAAGGTCAGTGGTTGGAACCCACCAGAAGAAAGATTTATAGCCTTGGAAACCCTATTTAAAAACAAACAAAAATCTCACTACCATCTAGCGGATTCCCACTCATAGCTACCTCCATAGGGTTTCCAAGGCTGTGAAATTTGAAATAGATTGCCTCATCTTTCTCCCGACTGAGCAGCTGGTGGGTTTGAACCTCTGACTTTCTAGTTAGCAGCCAAATTCCTCATCCACTGTGCCACCAGAGCTCCCCCGTCCTAATGGGTCACTATGAGTAGGCATCGACTTGATGGCTATGGGTTTTTTTGTAGTCTATTAAGTCTGCTCTGGTGGCGTAGTACCTAAGGCATTTGACTGCTAACCAGAAGGCTGGCAGTTCCAACCCTCCAGCCACTACTTGGAAAGAAGATTGGGCAATCTCCTTCCGTAGTGATACCGCCTGGGAAACATGATGATGATCACGGTGATCATGGAACAGCTGCACCAGCACACATTTTTTTTTTAACTCCCTGCTTACACAATTATGCATGTGGACTGTAAGCCTATTTCTCAAATGAATCTAACTGAACCTCAAACTATTTTCACCTAGAAATTACCCATCCTTCCCACGTAAACCTTCTCAACCAGATCTAGGTATTGGGTTGTGACTGCAGCCAGCTTTCTACCCTTCCTATAAGTTAGTATCACTTAGGGAACCTTGCTGTTGTTGTTATGTGCCGTAGGGTTGGACCCGACTCATAGAGACCCCTCCTTGGGTTGCCGAGGCCATATCACTACGAAAGTAGAGTGCCCAACCTTCCTTCCGAGGAGTATCTGGGGGTTTGAACCGCCAGCCTTCTGGTTAGCAGTCAAGTGCCTTAGGCACTACGCTACCAGAGCTCCTTAGGGAACCTTAGACAAACAACAAAACACAAAAGCATTTTTAAAACTATAGGCTCCATCTCAGATCAATTAAATCAGAATCTCTGGGAGATTTGAGCAGGATAAGACATGGGACAGTTTTAAAGTTCTCTCCAGGTGATTTTAACGTATAAAAGAAGTTGAGAATCACTGGACCATATAAGATAGAAGCCCAGCTCCTTAGCATGATATTAAAAAAAAAAAAACAAAAAAAAAAAACCTCAACCTTTTGGTTGTAATCAATTCATGTTTATTTTAAATACTAATTATGGTTATTACATATTGAATTCTATTAATACTATTTACAATAATTTCCTTATTCAGACTCATCTCCTGCTTCTCTATCTGCACCTTTATCTGGAATCACACTTATTTCTCCTTGAACCCTGAATGGAAATTAATAGTTCCTAGTGGTGCAACGGTTAAGTGCTTGGCTGCTAACCGAAAAGTCAGTGGTTTGAATATATTCAGCCTTTCCATGAGAGAAAGGCCTGGCAATCTGCTCCCATAAAGATTATAGTCTAGAAAATGCTATGAGGCAGTTCTACTCTGTCACATGTCAAAAACTGACTGGACAGCACACAAGAGTCTTTGTACATGCCTTTCCCTTAGTGTGGAACAACCTTCTGACCATTGACTATTTCATGGATTACTACTCATCCTTCTATGCCTAGGTCAAATATCAACTTCACCTGTAATGATATTGCAGACTTTCATATATATCCTGGACTCCCTTGGCACATCATTGCTATTTTCACTAGCATACTCTCCATGTCATCCTATCATGTGTCTATTAGTGTCTATTAGGTTATTCTAGTACACAGCCCTTTCATCTTCATATCCCTATCACATAACAAGGGCCATAGTATATAGCATTTTGGTAAATGATTTAGAATGAGTAAATGAATTAACATATTAGGAAGAGTTGATTCAAGGAAGAAGGAAGAGGAGGAGGAGAAAGAAAAACAAGATTAGGAGGAAGGAGAGACAGAAATTTAATAGTCACTGTACTTTTACTAAGGGATTCTTGTGGTGTAGTAGTTAAAGAATTTGGCTGCTAACCAAAAAGTCAGTGGTTTGAACCCACTAGCTGCTCTGCAGAAGAAGGATGAGGCCATCTGCGTCCATAAAGATTTACAGCCTTGGAAACCCAACGGGAGTCACTTTGAGTCAGATTCAACTTGATGGTAGTGAGTTTGGTTTGGTTTGGTACTTTTACTAAATGACAAGTATCCTGCTAAGGGACCACTGTTTTCTCCATTTTATGTCTGAGTAAACTCAGAGAGGTTGTCACTCAGATAACTTAATCATCAAGTCCCCTACATCAGCATGGCTTTTCTTTGTTCTAGTAAGCCAGGGAATAAGATTTTACGTTAGTATATAATTTCATTATTGTCTTCTGGAAATTAGGATTTCAATTGAGTAAGACAGGCCAAGTGTCAAATCCTAGGAAAAGGAATGAGAGGAATAAATACTCCTACTTATCCTCCAGTATCCCTCTGGAAAATTTTCCCTATGAAAAACCTTGATTATGTGCCCACTTCTGAGTTCCTATAGTCCTCTGTGTTTCTTAGCACTTACCAGACTTATTCATCTCCCTCTCCCATAAGAAAGAGCTTAATGAATGAATAGAACTGTATTTTAATAGGTGCCAATTGTGTGGATATATAAATGAACCAGCAAATAAAATGGGGAATAATGTATTAGTGGCCCTAAACAGCTTATTCTTTTTTAAGTATGTCCACATGTTTTACTCGGTTATAAAACAGGGATTCCTTGATTAACTAATTTGAGAACTGTTGGTTAAGCAAAGCTTTGTATTTTAAACAACAATTTTAAAAAATTAAATATTCTTCTTTATTCCTGAGGAATCTAAAGTTGTGCTGCCCAATATGGTGGACACTAGCTACATGTGGCTATTTAATTTTTATTAATTTAAATTAAACAAAATGAAAAAAACACAGTCATTCAGTTGTTCTAGCCACATTTCTAGTGCTTAATAGCTACATGGGGCTAGTGGCTACCATATTGGACTTCATAGATATAGAACGTTTCTATCATTGCACAAAGTTCAGTTGGATAGCACTAATTGTGCTGACCAAGAAATTTGGTATCTCTCATTATACCTAGGGACTATTATTCCTTAAAACCATTTTTGTAAAGTACTGGTAGAAGACATGGTTCTGAGATGTCTCTATTATGTTTATTTTTAGACTATAAACTGCTGTATTCTTTACTGCTTAATTCATATTGATTACATTGAGACTAGGAATAAAGCAGGCAGTTGCTTTCAAAATTTAATCTTCATTTATTGAGTGCCTGTTATATATAAAATATTTTTATGCTTGGAACTTGGTGAGAATAATTATGAGATAAAGGTAGTCAAAGCAAAAATCTTCATGCAGCATCATCCATGAGCTAGTTTTAAACCCATGGCATAGCACTTTGATCTCGACTTTTGGCAATTTCTAATTGTGAAGTGTCCCTCTAAAGGGCAATTTGCTATACTACATTATACTGCAATCATTCCAATACTCTTAGAAATTTCATGGGGGAAAAAATAGTAATTTAGGGAATGGATATTAGATTTTTCAGTTCATTTTCTCAGACAATGAAGAAATAAACTTAGAGAAACATCAAAGAATAGGAATCTTATAAATTTAAATAAATACAAATTCCTGACAGGATTTAAATAGATCAAAATAAATATTCTTTCTGACAATACAGAAATAAAGGCTCCGAGCTCCATTTTGGCCTATGTGCGAATTCAAGTTAACTTTTGAATTTACAAAAAAAATTTGGAAGACGGTTAGAAGCCACATGTTGTTGTTGTTGTGTGCCGTCGAGTTGGACCCGACTCACAGCGACCCCTCCTGGGTTTCCGAGGCAGTATCACTATGGAAGTAGATTGCCCCATCGTCCTTCCAAGGGGTGGCTGGTGGATTTAAACCACCAGGCTTCTGGTTAGCAGTCAAGTGCTTAGGCACTATGCTACCAGAGCTCCCAGAAGCCACTCAAGAGGTGGTAATAAATTGTTTATTCCCTGATACTTCTGAGTTCTCCAATCATTTCATCACATACTTTTCTAAGATTTGAAATGTTTTTGTTGCTGTTGTTTGATTTCTTAACTGAGAAGCTCTTGAGACAATGACATAAAATACTTAACATTGTTATGCTTCTTATTTATTGCTCTGTATTATGTAAATGTTCACATTCCAAAACCAATTATCTCCTTCCTTACCCCATTAGCCTTCCCCATGCTGTCTCATTAGTCAGATTCCGGAAATGATTTTATCGCGCTTTCCAAATCTGTGTTGAAATATATCTTTTCGTTGCTATTTTGCTTTGTTTTCTGGTTTCAGTTATTTTGATGTCCGGTTGTTCTACTAACTATTATGTCATAGTATAAAAAAAGGTCATAGTAAAATTTTCAAAATCATAAAGACATGAACCTCATATAAATATACAGTAAGAACATGTCAAAGGTTTAGAGGGAACCAAAAAGGATGACGAAATTGGTTCAAAAAAGAATACTAGAGACCATTACATATAATCAGTAAAAGAAAAACTGCTGGAATATGATTGCAAAATCAGTTACCAAGTTGGTTAAATATCCTGAGTAGCAAAGAACTATAACGTTTGAAGTTTTCTTTCCTACTGAAAAGTATTACTTTGCGGCCCTCTCAGACAAGAGTAATTTGCAACTGAACCAGTTTTCTACAAGTTAACATCTCACTTATTTGACTGCTAACTGGAAGGCTGGAGGTTCAAACCCACCAGCCACTCCTTGGAAGGAAGGTTGGACAATCTACTTCTGTAGTGATACCGCCTGGGAAACCCAAGGAGGGGTCGCTATGAGTAGGATCTGACTTGATGGCAGTGTGTTTGGTTTTGGTTTGGTTACTGAGTCTAGGATAATGACCTTGGACAAGGTTTTTCTAATGCTCTTTTGAAGTAACTCAATTAACACTCTTAAGGTTTATGAAACATCTTCTCAAATTCTGGTCAAGAAGTTTCAGTGAATTTTATTGTACTTTTTAAATTCCTTTTCCTAAAGTTTGTAAGGCATCAGTTTATTTCCCTTGAAAGTTTTCTAATATAATGTACTTAATCATTTAGTTATTTGTCTATTTCCATCAATTTCTAGATTCCATCAATTCTAAGATGCACATTCCGTACACATTTTGTCATCTCTGAAACCAGGATGTCATTTGCAATTTCTGTGAAAATAAAGCATTGTGCCACAGTTTATTGGTACAGATATCGATCGTGTCTCTTACAATATTTGGCATCTTACATCCAGTGAAATATGATAAGTGCCTGAAGAGAATTTATGAAGGTTGCTATCAAGGGACAACAAAACAAAATGTATAAATGATGACAAAGTTTCCCACTTATCAAAATAAACTGCAATTGTGTGTCCAGTTCCTTCGAGTTTACATGATGACTTTTGCACTCTTTATTTTCCTTTTACGCTATGTATATAGTTCTATCTTTGGTCTGAATCATCCCTCCTGTGGTTTTCTGTATGTTTTGATGGCCGTCATGGCTTTCCATATCTCCTATCTTGTTTCCTTCATCTCCTGATATTTCATTGGAATGTATTTATATTCCTTAAACTGGCTATGTGCTACATGATTATCCTAAAAGGAATCATAACTAAAATATTGAAAAGTTCCAAATGAAATTAAGCCATGATTTCCCAAACTTCATAACAATATAGAGTTAAAAATAAAACAAAAACCACAGTGAAATAAACCACTTGGCTAGTTTTACAAGGTGTTTCTGAAACTTTCAGACAGTTATCGAGAAACTCCTAACTACCGTTAGGGGAAGAGTTAGTTAGATAGAGTGTACGATGAAGATTCCTGACGCTTAAAGAGCATAGACTGCTAACCAGAAGGCTGGTGGGTCAAACCCACTAGCCACTCCCCAGAGGGAAGGTTGGGCAATCTACTTCTGTAGTGATACCTCCTGGCAAAACCAAGGAGGGGTTGCTGTAAGATGGCTCCGACTCCTTGGTAGTACCATTGCGTAGATGTAAATAGCATAGACAATAGCACAACAGCATGATAAAAGGAAACTTGAGGCAACTTGAAGTAGTTCTGAGTCACTGATGTGAATGAAAAGTGGGAAAAAGTAACTTAAGGTGAACCTAGAGTGGTAACTGCAGGAGATATCTTAAAGGGGCTTAGTGCTTAAGTAGAGTTTAAATTTCGTCCTAAATGCTGAAGTAATCTCTGAAGGACTTTATGCCGGGAGTAAAAAGTTCAGATTTATATTTTATAAATATCATTTTCTATTGAAGCAGTGTGTAAAAGAAATATCGGACAGTTGGATTGGAGGAAATTAAAAAATATGAGATTTAATGAGAAATTAAACTGGTTCATCATTAACCCAGTATGAAAAGTATGTAGATTCTACAGCCTCTTGGTCTCCATCACCTCAACCAAAAGAGTCATCTGTATGTTTTGTTGCCTGTCATGTCAAAGAGATGTTGTTGCTGTAAATTGCCCTGCAGTTGTATCTGACTCAGCATGACCCTACGTAGAACAGAAGGAAATGATGCCTGGTTCTGTGTCATCTGCATGAACTTTGATATGTTTGAATCCATTTTGGTGGCTATTTTGTTCATCCATCTCACTGATGGTTTCCATTGTTTCTGCTGACCCTCTACTTTACCAAACATGATACCTTTTTCTAACAATTAGTCTCTTCTAATGATGTGCCTAAAGATTGTCATTAGGTCTCACCATCCTTGTCTCTAAGGAGTAGTCTAATTGTACCTCAAAGGGAGAATGAGACTGAATTCATCATATTCTCCAAGGCCTGGTTTCATGACACAATGGCAGAATTATAGCCATTCTCCTCCCTGCAATCACACACCCCTTTACTGCATTGTTGTTGTTATGTGCTGTCCAGTCGGCCCGACTCATAGCGACCCTTCCTTGGGTTTCCGAGGCAGTATCACTACAGAAGTAGATTGCCCAACCTTCATTCCCAGGAGTGGCTGGTGGGTTTGAACTGCCAGCTTTCTGGTTAGCAGTCAAGTGCCTTAGGCACTATGCTACCAGAGCTCCTAAGAGACACCCGGCTACCTGGCATGGAGCAGCTGGTGGGTTTGAACCGCCAGCCTTGGGTGTGGCAGCTGACTGCCTGAGGCCCTGAGGCCATTCCCTAGGGCCTTTACTACATTAGCATCTCCATAATGCTCATTGGCCTGATGAGCAGCCACATGTCCTCCATGTCTCAAACTTTTTCACTGTGCCCTCTGGTACCATCTTTCCAAAATCACGTAACTGTCCTAAAGCCTCAGCATCTCCTTCTCTTCCTGCATTCAGACAATAAAACTTGGCTCTCCTCTGTGATTATCACTTCCCTGTAACCATTTCAAAGGAGCTCTGGTGGTGTAGTGGTTAAAGCTTTGGCTACTAACCAAAGGGTTGGTTGTTTGAACCCACCAGTTGCTTCACAGAAGGAAGATGGGGATGTCCGCTTCCATAAAGATTCACAGCCTTGGAAACCCAGTGGGGATCACTATGAGTTGGAATTGACTCAATAGAAGTGAGTTTAGTTTTGGTTTGGTAGCCATTTCAAGGGGTACTTTTACCCACTCCTCACTTATAGACATGATTAGGTTCCAAAGACCAGGATGTGATGCAGGAAATCAGCATTATGTGAAAATGGAGGAAGACCACACCAGATCACAAGATGGAAGATAATTATATCATTACATAATTCCCAGATTACATCATTAAATAACTGCCTAATTCTACCATTACATAACTGCCAAACCACTGAGAATCATGACACAGCCAAGTTGACATGTGACCTTAACCAACACAGCCAGTGTTACTCTTGTATCGCACCTCAGTATTCATTACTGCCAGATGTGCATTGTTAATGTTGGATAGATTTTTTACTATTATTGTAAATGTGAAATAGCAGATAAGATATTTGATAAGTGAGGAGTAGGTGTACATGTATTTATTTCCTCATATTTCATGCATTTCTTGTTTCCCATGTGGATCCAAAATAACTTATCCCCTCTCTTCCCCCAAATCATGCTCTTCTGAAATTTATGTCAATTGGCTCTTACACTCTTTCATCTTCTCTACTGTCGATGGCCAGCTTCATTTAAGGAAGGTTTTAGAACCTAGTTTATAGATTTCCTCCTCACAATAAGCTCATCCTTAGTGTCTTCCAATCTTCTTGTTGTCATTGCTAGGTGCAGTAAGTTGATTCTGACTCATGTTGTTGTTATGTGCCGTCAAGTTGGACCCAACTCATAGTATCCCCTCCTTGGGTTTCCGAGACAGTATCACTATAGTAGTAGATTGCTCAAAGTTTCTTCTGAGGAGTGGCTGGTGAGTTTGAACTGCCAGCCTCCTGATTAGCAGTCAAGTGCCTTGGGCAGTACGCTACTAGAGCTCCCTCTGACTCATAGTGACCCTATATACAACAGAGCAGAACAATGCCAAGTCCTGCACCATCTTCAAAATCATTAGTATGTTTGAGCCCGTTGTTGCAGTTACTGTGTCAATCTATCTTGTTGAGGGTCTTCCTCTTTTTTGCCGACCTTGTATTTTACAAAGCATGATGCCCTTCTCCAGGGACTGATCCCTCCTGATAACGTGTCCAAAGCACATGAGGTGAAGTCTTGCCATACTCACTGCTGAGGAACATTCTGCGTGCAGTTCATCTAAGGCAGAGTTTTGTGTTCTTCTGGAAGTCCATGATATATTTAATATTCTTCACCAACATCATAATTGAAAAGTGTAAATTCTACTTTGATCTTCCTTGTTCATTGTCCACTTTTCATGTGCATATGAGGTGACTGAAAATACCATGGCTTGGGTCAGGCACATCTTTGTCCTCAAAGTGATTGACGGCTAACTAGAAGGCTGGTGGTTCAAACCCACCAGCCACTCCTCAGAAGGAAGGTTGGGCAATCTACTTCCGTAGTGATAGTACCTCAGAAACTCAAGGAGGGGTTGCTATGAGTCGGAACCAACTTGATGGCAGTGAGTTTGGCTTTTTTTTTTTTCTTTTTGGTAATACTTTAAAAAGATCTTTCGCAGCAAATGTGCTCAACGCAATAAGTTGTTTGATCTCTTGACTGCTGTTCCTATGGGTGGATATAAGCAAAATGAAATCTCTGGCAACTTCAATATTTTCTCTGTTAAGAATAACGTTGTTTATTGGTCCAGTTGTGAGGACTTTTGTTTTCTTTATGTTGAGGTGTAATCCATACTGCAGGATGGATTCTTTGATCTTCATCATTAAGTATTTCAAGTCCTCTTTGCTTTCAGCAAGCAAGGTAGTGTCACCTGCATAACACAAGTTGTTAGTGAGTCTTCCTCCAATCTTAATGCCATATTTTTCTTCATTTAGTCCAGCTGCTCAGATTATTTGCCAGCATACAGACTGAATATCTATTGTTTAAGGGTAAAATTTTAATGAACCCCCTTCCTGATATTAAACCATGCAGTATGCCCTTTTTCTGTTTGAATAACTGTCTCTTGGTCTTTGTACAGGTTCTTCATGAGCACAATTCTGGAATTCCTATTCTTTGCAATGTTATCCATAATTTGTTAGGATCTATGCAGTTGAGTGTCTTTGCATGGTCAACAAAACACAGGTAAACATCTTTCTGTTTTTTTTTTTTCCTTCTTTCAGCCATTTGACATCTGCAATGATATCCCTCATCCCAGGTCCTCTTCTGAATCTGGCTTGAATATCTGGCAGTTCCCTGTCAATGTACCGCAGCAACCATTTTGAATTATCTTCAGTAAAGTTTTACTTGCATTTGATATTAAGGATTTTTTAAATATAATTTCTGCATTCTGTTGGATCATCTTTATTTGGATTGGGCACAAATATGGATATCTTCCATTCATTTGGCCAGATATCTTCCATATTTCATGGGATAGACAAATGAGCTCTTCTAGCTTTGCATCCATTTGTTGAAACATCTCAATTGATATTCCATCTATTCCTGGAGCGCTGTTGTTCACCAATGCCTTCAGTGAAGCATGGACTTCTTCCTTCAATACCATACATTCTTGATCATATGCTATCTCCTGAAATAGTTGAATGTTGACCAATTCTTTTTGTTATGGTGACTCTGTGTATTCCTTCCATCTTCTGTTGATGCTTCCTGAATCACTGAATATTTTATCCACATAATCCTTCAATATTGCAACTCGAGGCTTGAAATTTTTGTTCAGTTCTTTCAACTTGAGAAGTGCTGAGCATATCCATCCCTTTTGGTTTTCTACCTCCCGGTCTTTGCATATTTAAGTATAATATTTTATTCCGTCTCCTCGAGCTGCTCTTTGAAACCTTCCGTTCCGCTCTTGTGCTTCATCATTTCTTCCACGCATGTTAGCTACTCTACATTCAAAAGCAAGTCTCAGAATCTCTTTGGACAACCATTTTGGTCTTTTCTTCTGTTCCTGTCCTTTTAACAACCCTTTTTCTTTCTTCATGTATGATGTCCTTGATGTTATCTCACAGCTCATCTGGTCTTTGGTTATTAATGTTCAATGCATCAAATCTATTCTTGAGATGGTCTCTCAGTTCAGATGGGGTATACATAAGGTCATGTTGGCGCACTTGGACTTGTCTTAATTTTCTTCAGTATCAACTTGGACTTGTATATGAGCAATTAATTGTGTGTTTCACATTCAGCCCTGTCTTTTTTCTAACTGATGGTATTAATCTTCTACATTGTTTCTTTCCATTGATGTAGTCAATTTGATCCCTTTGTATTCCATCTGGTGAGGACCACCTGGATACTTACTGTTCATGTTGTTGAAAAAAGGTATTTCCAACTAATAAGTGGTTGGATATCATGCTTGGCAAAGTGGAGTGTCAATGAAAAAGGGGAAGGCCCTCAATGAGATGGATTGACACAGTTGCAGCAATGATGGGCTCAGGTATAACAAGGATTGTGAGGCTGGCACAGACCGGGCAGTATTTTGTTCTGCTGTGCATAAGGTTACTTTGAGTCAGAGATGACTTGACGGCACCTAACAACAACAACAACAAGTGGTTGACTTTGCAAAATTCTATCATGTGATCTCTGGTGTTGTTTCTATCACCAAGGCCATATTTTCCAAGTACCAATCGTTCTTCTTTGTTTCTAGATTTCACATTCCAATCACTAGTAATTATCAGTGCATTTCAATTGCATGTTTGATCAATTCCAGACTACAGAAATTCATAAAACTCTTCAATTTCTTCATCTTTGGCTTTATTGATTGGTGCTTAAATTTTACTAATAGTACTATTGACTGGTCATCATTGTTGGCGTATGGATATTATCCTGTCACTGACAGTATTATATTTCAGGATAGGTCTTGAAGTATTCTCTATGACAATGAATGCCATGCCACTCCTCTTCATTTTGTCATTTGCTACATAGTAGACTATATGATTGTCTTATTTGAAATGGCCAGTGTCAGTCCATTTCAGCTCACTAATGCTTAGCATGACTATCTTCATGCATTCTATTTCACTTTTGATGACTTCCAATTTTGCTAGATTTATATTTCATATATTGCACATTTCAGTTAATGGATGTTTGCAGCTGTTTCTTCTCATTTTGAATTGTGCCATATCAGCAAATGAAGGTATGAAAGCTTTTCTCCATCCGTGTCATTAAGGTCAACTCTACTTTGAAGAGGCAGTTCTTCCCCATTCATACTTTGACTGTCTTCCAACATCAAGGGCATATATCTTCTGGCACTATATCTGACTATGTTCTGCTATCATTCATAAAGCTTTCATTGGTCAGTTTTTTAGAAGTAGGTCCTTCTTCCTACTCCGTCTTAGTCTGGAAGCTCACATAAAATCTGCCCAGTGGCATAGCTTCCAGAATCACAACAACATGCAAGCTACCACAGTACAACAAACTGACAGTCAGGTAGCTTTTTAATAACAAAATATCTTTTTTTTTTTTTTTTTTTTTGCTTTTTATTGTGATTTGGATGAAAGTTTACAGAGAAAATTCACTTTCCATACAGTAGTTCTTAGACATTTTGTTTCATGACATTGATTGTAATCTCCACAATGTAACAGCTGTCTTCCCACTTCTTCCCTGTGATTAGCCTTTCCCTGTGTCCTTCTTTCCTGTGCATTCCTACCCACTGAGCTATCGAGCTATCTCCCCGTCCAAATGCTACTTTTCTGATTTCCCATCAGTATTTCTTCTAAGGAGTGTACCTACCTGGTGCAAATGTTCACCTTATTTATTTATCTATTGTTTGGCTGGAAGCCACAGGAGTGAGTTCAATTCCAGGCCTGAAGGGTGACTCAGGGCCATAGTGTCAAGGGTTTCACAAATCTCTATCAGACCAGTAAGCCTGGTCTTTTGTTTTTTATGATCTTGAGGTTTTTTCCACATTGTTCTCCCACTCTATTGAGAATTTCCTACACTTATTCTTTGCTGACTTGTTGACAGTGGTAGCCAGGCACCATCTAGTTCTTCTGGTCTCAGGGTCAAGTAGGCTGAGGTTTGCATGGTCCTCTAGTCCCTTGAACTAATTGTTTCCATGTGTCTTTTGTTTTCTTCATTCTTCTTTGCTCCAGTTGAGGGGAAACCACTTATTGCATCCAGATGTCTGCTTGCAAGCTTTTAAGACCCCAGTCACTACTCACCAAAATGAGATGTAGAACAATGTTTTAGTGTAGTATGTTATGCCAATTGAACTTGATATCCCCTGAGACCATGGTGCCAAGCCCAAAGACCCAACAACTCACTTCCTTAGAGTATAGGGCTGTGGCTAAGAAGTTATTATAACTTTGCACCCTGTTAGTTCTATTTATTTGGGCTTTCTTACAGCACTCACAAATACATATGTACAAATATTTTCTGCCAAACTTATATATGGTCATGGGTATATTCCCTAACAAAAGTATCTTTTAATAACAAAGGTTCATTTCTCAACAATGCTACATGTCTACAATGGGTGGATTGAGGTTTGTCCTCCATATATCTTCATTAGAGGACCTAGGTTTGATTTCAGCTTTCTCTGATTTCCCTCAGAAGGTCGATGTCACCTGATTATAAACTCACATAACACTATGTGATTTCCTCTTTAACATCTACTATAATTGCAATTTAGCATGTGTATTCTGTGTTTTCTGATTGTGTTTCTTGTACATTACCCTGTCCTATGAAGACAGAGACCATATCAGTTTCTGCTTACCTTAGAAATTTCTGTGATAAGCACATGGTAGATATTTGATATATACTTATTGAATTAAATAATAGATATAGATGAATAGATGAACAGAAGGATGGATGATAATCTCATTGATTACATATACACATGCACACAAAAGCAGAAGAAGATTTTAGGGTAGGAGTAATAAATTCTGTTTTGCCACATAAATGTGAAGTACCTATGGGAAAACCCTGAGTAAGTGTCTGGTAGACAGGCTAAAGTTGGAGGGAGAGTTGGAATTAACATAAATCTTTGTGAATTATCAGAATGTAAGAAGTAGTTAATTTAAAAGCTAT
This sequence comes from Orycteropus afer afer, assembly GCF_000298275.1. NCBI lineage: Eukaryota > Metazoa > Chordata > Mammalia > Tubulidentata > Orycteropodidae > Orycteropus > Orycteropus afer. The sequence goes on from NW_006922021.1 coordinate 1,125,525, forward strand.
AAATAATGGCATGGAAGATTGATTGCATAACCGGCCCAAATCAAGGTCCCCTCCCATATCCATGGCCCCTGCATATGACTTTGTGGCTCCCCCCAAACAAGAAGTGGAGTCTATTTTTTCCACCCCTTGAAGCTTGGCTGGCTTTGTGGCTTGCTTAGAACAACATAGTGCTACTAAGGTGGTGGTTTGCCTATTCTGAGCCTAGACATCAAGATGCCATGCATACTTCTACTCTTTCTTGCAACCCAGCCTCTTCTAGATGCAAATGTAGAGGAGACCTAGTTTTACCATCTGAGCCCATACTAGATTGTCCTATAGACAGATGAGGCCAAAACATGTGGGAGGTTACAAGCAAAATTAGTAGAATTACCTATTGACCCATAGATGACAGGAGATGCATGAGAGAGGCAAGCTAATCCACAGGCTCATGTGCCATATTAAATGTTTACTTGATGTATTTTTACTGGCTTTTGGGGTGTTTTTTTACACAGTCATAGTAAACTGATAGAAGGTCAGAGATAAAAATGGTACCTAAATAAGATTGTGATAGCCATTTTAATTTTCTTTCCTTTTTTTAAGTTATAGAAAATTTCAAATCTATACAAAAATAGAGAATAGTGCAGAACTCTCATGTATTATCAACCAGCTTTAATAATGATCACATACCTCTGATTTTATACCATTTATTTCCCTACATCAAATGCATTTGATTGTGTGGATCATAACAAATTATTGATAACATTGAGAAGAGTGGGAATTCCGGAACACTTAATTATGCTCATGAAGAACCTGTACGCAGACCAGGAGGCTGTTGTTCGAACAGAACAAGAGGATACTACATGTTTTAAAATCAGGAAGGGAGTGCATCAGGGTT